>NC_135967.1:40234765-40538931 GCF_053455715.1 Rhinoraja longicauda | reverse complement strand
GAGAACGTACAAACTCCGTACAGGCAGTACCCATAATCAGGATCGAACCCGGTTCTCTGGCGCTGTCAGGCAGCAGCTCCACCGTGCCACCCGGGTTTTGATAGAGGGTTCGACCCAAAACACCGATTATTGCTTTACCCACACACACCCTCCATCAGATAGTTTGTTCTAAATACATGATGTGCAATGTTATACGCTTATCAGAATTGAAAATCCTGAGCAACGATTTAACAAGTGAGATGGAAAATTGGTTAAGAAACAAATATTCATAGGATAACATTGCATCATGCCTCATAGAAGGCCACTTTGAGCAGCCTTGCCTTCGAAGTGAGGGCAATTTTTCCCTTTTATATGCTACACCCATATCCCTCCATTCATATCGATGCACCTATCCAAAAGTCTCTTAAATAACGCTGTCATAGTTGCCTCCACCACCACCTCTGACATGTGTTCCAAGCATCCACCACTATCTGCATAAAAAAACAGTGCCCCGTGCATCTCCTTTTACACTTTGCCCCTCACACCCTCACACCCTCACATTGTGGCCTCTAGTCTTTGACATTTCCAATCTGGGGGAAAAAAGTTACTGTCCGTTTACCCGAGCTATGCTTCACATAATTTTAAAATCAGGTCTCATCTCAGCTTCCTACGTTCCAGAGAAATAGACAATAGAAAATAGGTGCAGGAGGAGGCCATTCGGCCCTTCGAGCCAGCACCGCCATTCAATGTGATCATGGCTGATCATTCTCAAACAGTACCCCTTTCCTGCCTTCTTCCCATACCCCCTGACTCCGCTATCCTTAAGAGCTCTATCTAGCTCTCTCTTGAATGCATTCAGAGAATTGGTCTCCACTGCCTTTTGAGGCAGAGAATTCCACAGATTCACAACTCTCTGACTGAAAAAGTATTTCCTCATCTCAGTTCTAAATGGCCTACCCCTTATTCTTAAACTGTGGCCCCTTGTTCTGGACTCCCCCAACATTGGGAACATGTTTCCTGCCTCTAACGTGTCCAACCCCTTAATAATCTTATACGTTTCGATAAGATCCCCTCTCATCCTTCTAAAAGAAAACAACCCAAATCTATCCAACCTCTCCCTGTAGCTGAAAAACTCTAATTCAGGCAGCATTATGGTAAACCTTCTCTGCACCCTCTCTAAATCTTCCTCACATCTTTCCTGTCGTGGGGCGACCAGAACTGAACTCAATACTACAAATACAGCCCAGCCAAAATTCTGCAGTGCTGCATCAAGACTTCTTGCCTTATCTATTCAATGAAGACAAGCATATCATATGCCTTCTTTACCACCCTATCCACTTCTGCCTCTTTTAGTTTAGTTTAATGATACAGCGAGGAAACAGGCCCTTTTGGCTCACCGGGTCTGCGCCGACCAGTGATCCCCGCACACTAACACTATCCTACACATACCAGGGACAATTTTTACATTTATCAAGCCAAGTTACCTACATACCTGTACGTCTTTGGAGTGTGGGAGGAAACCGAAGATCTCGGGGAAAACCCACGTGATCACGGGGAGAACATACAAACTCCGTGGAGACGGCGCCCGTAGTCGGGACCGAACCCGGGTCTCCGGCGCTGCAAGCGCTGTGAGGCAGCGACTCTACTGCTGCGCCACCGTGCCGCCCTAATCCAGGCAACATCCTGGCTTCCAGAGGAGCCCTGTGGGAGGACATCGTTCCTGCTCATTATGTCAACTGAAGCTTTGTCACCACCCAGCGACTTGATGCTGGGCTCTGAGGGCATCTAGTCCAGCAAGATCACCCTTCAGAATCTCGAGAGGCATGTTCAAGGAATTTGCAACTGTGGCTCATGGTTGTGGACAGGAAACCCCACTCTGAAAAGAAGAATTCCCTTCAACCCCCACTGCTGATAACTTCTGTAATTCATTTTGTTTCATTTAAGATCTCGTGGCTTCCCCCGCCCACTACAAAGGACACAGGAAAGGACAGTGCAGGAACAGACCCCAAGGCCCACGTCTGCACTGAGACACGATGCTGAAGTAGATTTAGTCAAAAGCTTCAAGTTCCTTCAAGGAATTTAAGGCATTCATCAAAGAATAAATATTCCTTATTCAAGGAATAAATATCACCAGAAGTTTTTCCTGGACCATCCATGTCGAAGCAACAGCCAAGAAAGCTCACCAATACCTCTACTTGCTTAGAAAGCTTGGGAAGTTCAACATGTCCCCAACAATCCACACCAAATTCGACGGATGCGCCACAGGAAGCATCTTATCAGGATGCATCACAGCCTCGTTTGGGAACAGCTCCATCCAAGACCGCAGGAGATTGCAATGTGTTGTGGACACAGCCCAGACCATCACACAAGCCAGCCTCCCTCCCATTGACTCCATCTTCACTTCACGCTGCCTCGGCAAGGCCACCAGCCCAATCAAGGACCAATCTCACCCCGGTCACTCCCTCTTCTCCCCTCTCCCACGGGCAAGAGGTACAGAAGTTTGAAAACGCATATCTTTAGATTCAGAGGCAGTTTCTTCCCAGCAGTTATTAGGCAACTTAATCGTCCTGTCATCAGCTGGAGTGCAGTTCTGACCTCCCATCTACCGCAATGGAGACCTTAGATCGATCTTTAATCGGACTTTATCAGGCTGCAATGTTACATCTTGCGCTGAACGGTGTGTGCTTTCTCCGTACTGTGGATGGCTTGATTCAAATACAGGTGCTCCCCGGCTTACGATGCTTCCACTTGCGATAGTTCGACTTTGCGATGGTGCAAACGGTAGCGACACGTTGCGAGCCGCCGCTCGCTTCCAGCCACGTGATCGTGTGCATTACAATGCATTTCGACTTGCAATACTTTCGGTTTCCGATGGGTTTCTCGGAACGGAACCCCATCGGGAGCTGAGGAGCACCTGTATGGTCTTTTTTTTGTTGACTGGATAGCAGGCAAATAAAAGCTTTTCACTGTACCTCGGTACACTTGACAATAATAAACTAAACGAAAGCTAATCTAATCTCATCTGACTGCACATGGTCCAAACTGCTCCATTCCCTCCACACCCATGTGCCCGTCCAAAAGCCACATACATGCCATATTCCCAGCAGTTATTAGGCAACTTAATCGTCCTGTCATCAGCTGGAGTGCAGTTCTGACCTCCCATCTACCGCAATGGAGACCTAAGATCGATCTTTAATCGGACTTTATCAGACTGCAATGTTACATCTTGCGCTGAGAGTTACATGTCACACAGAGAGTGGTGAGTCTGTGGAATTCTCTGCCACAGAAGGTAGTTGAGGCCATTTCGTTGGCTATATTTAAGAGGGAGTTAGATGTGGCCCTTTTTGCTAAAGGTATCAGGGGGTATGGAGAGAAGGCAGGTACAGGCTACTGAGCTGGATGATCAGCCATGATCATATTGAATGGCGGTGCAGGCTCGAAGGGCTGAATGGCCTACTCCTGCACCTATTTTCTATGTTTCTATGTTTCTATGTACCTGCCTCCACCTCCACCTGTGGTACCATTAGCATATAAGATTATTCAGGGATTGGACATGCTAGAGGCAGGAAACATGTTCCCAATGTTGGGGGAGTCCAGAACCAGGGGCCACAGTTTAAGAATAAGGGGTAGGCCATTTAGAACGGAGATGAGGAGATTTTCTTTCACTCAGAGAGTTGTAAATCTGTGGAATTCTCTGCCTCAGAAGGCAGTGGAGGCCAATTCTCTGGATGCTTTCAAGAGAGAGCTAGATAGAACTCTTAAAGATAGCGGAGTCAGGGGGTATGGGGAGAAGGCAGGAATGAGGTACTGATTGTGAATGATCAGCCATGATCACATTTGATGGTGGTGCTGGCTTGAGGGGCCGAATGGCCTACTCCTGCACCTATTGTCTATTGTCCATTAGCATTGCACCCTCCAAACCTGCTTTTCTGCTATTGCAAAAGTCTTCCCAGTTGTACTGTTACTGCAGTGCTTCCTGCCGTGCGTTTTCTATGGGTTTCTTCACTGATCCAGGCAAAAGGTTTTTCTTCAAAAAACCAATACCTACCATGGGCTTTGTACAGGCCTTCTCAAAAGAGCATCGCAGCCTCCTTTGTTGTACCACTTCTTACCCTTGTAAGCTGTCACGGCTACGTGATCAGCCACGGTGGGAGAGGATAGATGTACTCTTCCGTACAGCTTGTCATCCGTGCCGAGGGGAACATTATGAATCTTGGCTGTCACCGAATATAAAAGTTATGGCAGGTACCTTCAAACAGGCATTATCATGAATGATGCCAAGTCTGGCTTCACAAATTATCTGTGTGCTCACAGAGTAAAATTCCTCTCCGCTTTTTTTTTTACAGGGCATTGTGCAGTCTGGAAATTTCACTGTATCTTAATTGGTACGCGTGACAATAAATTGAATCTTGAATCTTGAATCTTGAAATGTAGATGCTCGTTATTACACTCAAGTGATTAGCTCGTATGTGAGCTGCAATCCTTTTCAATGGAAGGCACCAACGTCCAGTCTGATTTCTTTCCCCATTAAACAAATACAGTGCCATTAAGAAAATGTTTGGAGAAGAGAGATGAATGTAGTCCTTTATCGTCGTTACCTTTTCGCGTATTTTTCACCCGTTTGTACTACATCACTCTATATCACCGTTTATATCTCTCGTTTCCCTTTCCCCTGGCTCTCAGTCTGAGGAAGGGCCTCGACCCGAAACGTCACCTATTCCTTTTCTCCAGGGATGCTGTCTGACCCGCTGAGTTACTCCAGCTTTTTGTGTCTAGCACGGTCCAAACAGTGCTTACATCTTTTTTTTTAGAACAGTAGAGGTCCATAATAAAACATATCTCAGTCTTGTTATGAACAGACACAAATTAATATTTTTAATAATATAAGATGAAGGAAATTGAAAATATTATTGAGTGGGTATTGTTATTAATTGAGGAGGCAGGATCATCTTATGATCAAGGGATTAGGACAGTGTATTGCAATATAGGAGGGAGAAGGATTTGATTTGGATTTAGGGTTAACGGAATCAAGGGATATGGGGAGAAATCAGGAATGGGGTGCTGATTCTGGATGATCAGCCATGATCATATTGAATGGTGGTGCTGGCTCGAAGGACCGAATGGCCCACTCCAGCACCTATTTTCTATGTTTCTATGTTTCTATGAAAGCACTCGAATAGCACTGTGCTATTTCTCTTCTATCTGAAGGCGTTACATTCTATCTGTTCTGTATGACAGGTTGGCTAGATAGTACCACATACCTGCCTTCACAAAACGATTTTGACATGCATTGAAGCAAAAGCATGGCAATATAAACTCTTCTCCTTTTTGCAGTCCCTCGGCTCAGTGGATGACTTCTTTCCAGAGATGCCGCCTGCCTTGCTGAGTTACTCCAGCATTTTTTTGTCTATCTTTAGTCAGGATTGAACCCGGGTCTCTGACGTTGTAAAGCAGCAACTCTACCACTGCGCCAGTGCACCGCCCAGTGCAATGAACATTTATTCCAATATCTGCACGTCATTGTTTCTCAACCCCAAGTTTAAGTGCCACTCGACATCTGAAGCTGGTGTTGACATTTGAATTCAGAGATTGTTCCAGGTGACGAACATTGAAAATGCAGAATCAGTCTCGTTCGGCTGGAGTTCATTTTCTTTTCTACGTACCAAGCTTCATTTCAACAGCATCCACCACAATCAGCAATGTGGATTTCTTGTTCCATTCAAATTTCTTGTGTAGGAAGGAACTGCAGATGTTGGTTTACACCAAAGTTATATGGACACAAAATTCTGGAGTAACTTAGAAGGACAGACAGCATCTCTGGAGAGAAGGGATGGGTGACGTTTCGGATCAAGACCCTTCTTCAGACTCGGAATCAGGGAAGAGGGAGGCAAGAGATATGTGCAAGGGTGAGATGAGAAAATGACAGATCAAAGCAGACGGTGATCAAGGAAACATAGAAGGGTCCATTGTTAGCTGAGGGGAAAGTGACAATGGGGCATCACAATCAACAAAATCCATCAGGAGGACAGTAAAACTAGTCAGAGAACTAGGGTGGGGGAGAGGCAGAGGGAGATGGAATGCAAGGGATACTTGAAGTTAGAGAAATCAATAGTCCTACTGTTGGGGTGTAAGCTGCCCAAGCGAAATATGAGGTGCTGTTCCTCCAATTTGCGTGGGGCCTCACTCTGACAGTGGAGGAGACCCAGGACAGAGAGGTCAGTGTGGGAATGGGAGTGGAAGTCCAATTCAAATGTCTTGCCTCCTCTGGGCCACCGTGTAATTTGGCCCCTGGAATCTAGTTCTAAAAGGATCTGTTTCTCTGATAAAATGATTGCAACAAAGAAGGGTAGGAAAATAACTGCAGATGCTGGTACAAATGATCTTATGACTTCATCTGAAACCAGGATCTTAAATCTCAACAAAGCAACCTATGTGCAAGATGAGGAGGGTGGACGAGGAAACTATATTAAATCAATAAGTTCGAGGAGCAAATCAGGCCATTTGGCCCATCAGGTCTACTCCGCCATTCAATCATTAAAAGATGATACAATGAACAAGTAACGGCTGACATTTAAAAGAAAATAATAATATGTTCACAAAACAATATATATCTATTTAAGGCACAAGCATCCAAAGGGAGAGTTATCCAGCTGTGGTTCGTAATGGAAGTTAGAGACAGTTTTCAATCAAGGGAAAAATTTGTAAACTAAGCCACGGCAATGAGAAACCAGAGAGCCTCAGAATTCACAAAGGAAGACCAGGATATTGGCAAGGAAGGGGAAAATAGATGAAAAAAAACAACAGCATGTAATATCACTGAGAAGGTAAGGATTAATAAATGTTAAGGTGGGTAGGAAGGAACGGCAGATGCTGGTTTACACCGAAGATAGACACAAAATGCTGGAGTATTATCGAAACGTATAAGATTATTAAGGGGTTGGACACGTTAGAGGCAGGAAACATCTTCCCAATGTTGGGGGAGTCCAGAACAAGGGGCCACAGTTTAAGAATAAGGGGTAGGCCATTTAGAATTGAGATGAGGAAAAACTTTTTCAGTCAGAGAGTTGTGAATCTGTGGAATTCTCTGCCTCAGAAGGCAGTGGAGGCCAATTCTCTGAATGCATTCAAGAGAGAGCTAGATAGAGCTCTTAAGGATAGCGGAGTCAGGGGGTATGGGGAGAAGGCAGGGACGGGGTACTGATTGAGAATGATCAGCCATGATCACATTGAATGGCGGTGCTGGCTCGAAGGACCGAATGGCCTCCTCCTGCACCTATTGTCTATTGTCTATTGTCTATAGTAACTCAACGGGGCAGGCAGCATCTCTGGAGATAAGAAATAGATGACGTTTTGGGTCGAGACCCTTCCTCACACTGAGAGACTGGGACTCAGACCAGAGATGATGCCTGACCCGATAAGTTATTCCAGCATTTTGTGTCTATCCTTAATAAATGTTAATATGGGCCACTTACAGACTGAAATAGAAATTGCACAGTGGAACAATGAAATGTCATAGAAATCGTCACTATCTGCAGTAAATATCAAACCAATATATGCAGATACATTTACTGCACGTCCCATACAATTGCATCAATTCACAGCCTTTTTTACGGGGTAGTTACATTTAAAAAAATGTATTATCTAACAAAGATAAACTTGTGCAAATGGACACTAATGATAATACAGTCTGCATCCAATAACCAAGACTACTTTGAGTCAACTCTGTCAACTCGATTCTTCCAAGAACAAAGCTAAGTCTATATTTTCATCCATCACTAATACTCAACTTAGATTATTATAGTGTAGGAAGGAACTGCAGATGCTGGTTTAAACCGAAGATAGACACAAAATGCTGGAGTAACTCAGCGGGACAGGCAGCATCTCTGGAGAGAAGGAATGGGTGACGTTTCGGGTCGAGACCCTTCTTCAGACTGAAAAAATTGCATCAAATCATTCAGATTATTAAAGAATGGACCAAGCACTTGAACTAGTTTATTTGTAAACCAGGAGGTTATTTAATGCCAAAGAGTAACTCAACAGGTCAGGTAGCATCTGTGGAGAAAAAAGATGGGTGATGTTTCAGTTTGGGTCCCAACCCAAAATGTCACCTATCCTTTTTCTCCAGAGATGCTGCCTGACCAACCACTTTTAGTCTATCTTTAATATAAATCAGCATCTGCAGTTCTTTACGTCTACTGGATATTTAATGCTTCCATTTAAAAATGATGAAAGAACGTGGAAACAAGGAAGTGCAGATGGCGGTTTACACAAAAGGACACAAAGTGCTGGAGTAACTGCAGATCTGGCAGAGGTGCTGCATTATCCGCTGAGTTACTCCAGCACTGTGTGCGTTTAATTAAAAAATTATGCTGCTGGCAAATGATTTGCAATTCATTGTCAGACAGATAAACCGAGGGTCTTTATTTAAGCAGCTTTGCTTTTATCGAGCAAATTGACAATACAGCTCAGTGTACATTGCACATTGGCAACATCTCTGATCAGTTCACTCCAAGCCTCTGGGAAAGAGGTCCACTTGTGGGAAGTGCATTTTGAGGGGCAGTGTTTGTGTGAAACCTCTCTGCTGCAGCCCTTCCAAGGGCAGTGAGTTGAGGGTGACAGCCATTTGTTGTGTAATGATAACATCTCATAGAAAAAGTAGACGTAACAATACAATAATGCAAATTCCACATGTATGCCACTGTCAATGCGCTTGTAATAGTAAAGGTAGACACAAAATGATGGAGTAACTCAGCGGGTCAAGGCAGCATCTCTGGAGAGAAGGAATGGGTGACGTTTCGGGTCAACACCCTTCTTCAGAAGAAGGGACTCGACCTGAAACATCACCCATTCCTTCTCTCCAGAGATGCTGCCTGACCCGCTGAGTTACTCCAGCATTTTGAGTCAACCTTCGATTTAAACCAGCAACTGCAGTTTTCTTTCCTACATGCTTGTAATATTACATGATTATCAGGCTGCACAGTTAAACTGTCCTCCTGATTAATCCTCCTAAATGTTACTGATTGTATTTCTTCTTGTCACCAACTAACAATGATCCAGTCTACATTTTCCTTGAACTTTGCCCCCTTTTATCTCTTGTTTTCACACCTTACCCTTCCTTATCTCTATGCCTCCCTCTCTGCCGATTCCCAGTCTGAAGAAGGGTCTTGACCCGAAACGTCACCCATTCCTTCTCTCCAGAGATGCTGCCTGACCCGCTGAGTTACTCCAGCATTCTGTGTCTACTCTTGTTCTGTTTAGTATAATAAATGTCCAAGCCCATTTCCCGGCTTTCAGTGCATCTTTTACACTATTGTTATGGTCATGGCCCCATTTGGAGGTTTGTAATTAAAAAAACATACCCTCTTTAAAAAATCTGCTCAACATACAGTGGTCCATTAGTTTAAGAAAATAACTGCAGATGCTGGTACAAATGCTGGAGTAACTCAGCAGGTCAGGCAGCATCTCAGGAGAGAAGGAATGGGTGACGTTTCGGGTCGAGACCCTTCTAATGGTCCATTAGTTGATCAGCAACTGAGAATGTTCAGCAGTGTTCTCTAATGCAACACATAAAGAGGATGCCAGAGCCAAAGTCTGCATCAATTTTGCCATGTGATCATTTTATTGAGCAAATAAACACTGCTGAAATAACAGCTACCAAACGCGTTAAAAAAAAAAAAATAATAATATTCCGTTCATGCAAAATACAAATCAGCAGTTACATTTTTAAAAGAGGAATCACTCTGATAACACATACAAATACCAAAAGATCACAAGACATAGGAACAGAATTGAGCCATTGAGTTTGTTCCACTATTCATGCATGGCTCATTGTTTTCCTCAACCCCATTCTCCTGCCTTCTCCCCGTAACCTTTGACGCCCTTCCTAGTCAAGAACCTATCAATATCCGCGTTAAAAATACCCAATGCCTTGGCCTCCATGTCTTTGGCAATGAATATCACAGATTCACCACCCTCCGGCTAAAACAATTCCTCCTCATCTCCCATTCTAAAGGGTACGTGCTTTTATTCTGAGGCCGTGCCCTCTGGTTCTAGACTCTCCCTCTTTTGGAAACATCCTCTCTGTCCAGTCCTTTCAGTATTCGGTAGCACAGTGAGCGGCACAGTGGTGCAGCAGTTAGTGCAGATGTGTCACATCTCCAGTGACAGCGCCGGAGACCTGGGTTCAAACCTGACGATGGGTGCTGTCCGTGTGGAGTTTGCACGTTCTCCTTGTGATCGCGAGGGTTTCCTCCAAGCGCTCTGGTTTCCCTCCCACGTCCCAAAAAAGACGTGCGGATTGGTGTGTTAATTGGCCGCTGTAAATCGCCCGTGTGTAAGTGAGTGGTAGAATCTGGGGGAGTGCGGGTGGGGGGGGGGGGAATTGATAATAATATGAGGAGAATAGAGGTGGATTGGATTAGTGATGAATTAGTGCAAATGGGCGGTTGATGGTCAGCATGGTCTCAGTGGGCTAAAAAAACCTGTTTCTGTGTTACATCACTCGAAAAATTATATATATTATCTATATGCCGTCCAATACAAGGGAAGTTAGTGCGCAAATTAGGAGTCCATTTTCTGGATTTCTAGTCAGGTACTTTTACATGACCACTTAAACGCTCTACCTGTGGGGTTTCTTGTTGCTACAAATAGCTGACAGGAGATCAGGTTGATTGTGTTTTCACAGCAATGAACTTCCATCGTCTCTCTGAAACTGTGACCTGCGTGGGTATTCTCCGAGATCTCCGGTTTCCTCCCACACTCCAAAGACGTACAGGTTGGCAGGTTAACTGCCTTTGCGCATGTGTAAATTGTCCATGGTGTGTGTAGGGTAATGTTAATGTGTGGGGATCACTGGTCTGCGCAGATTCGGTGGGCCAAAGGGCCTGTTTCCGTGCTGTATCTCTAAACTAAACTAAACTAAAATGCCATTTGAGGGGTGCAAGAAGATTTGATTGCACTTTGGATAAAATTGCAATGGTGTAGTATGAACAGCTGCTCAGAACTTTCTCGGTGTCAGAACCTCATGAACCTAGTGCAGATCCAAGCTTGTCCTTGAGGTGAAAAGCCTTTGATTAATCCTGGCCCCTTCAGTTCTGTTTTAACTTCCATCACTACATGACCTACTCTTTGTACCACTGCTCGTAGATTCCTAATATGTGTAAACAGCAGCTGTCTGTTTAGTTTTAGTTTAGTTCAGAGATCTAGTTCAGAGATCTGGGAACAGGCTCTTCGGCCCACCGAGTCCGCGCCAACCAGCGACCCCTACACACTAACACTATTCAACACACACTAGGGACAATTTTACAAATTTACCAAGCCAATTAGCCAACAAACATGTACGTCTTTGGAATGTGGGAGGAAACCGGAGCTCCCAGAGAAAACCCATGCAGGTCACGGGGAGAACGTACAAACTCCGTGCAGACAGCACCCATAGTCAGGATCGAACCCTGAACAGTAAGGCAGCAACTCCACCGCTGCACCACCTGTACGATTACAATTTTTCTTCCTTTCTTTCAGGTTTTTACACTCAAGCAAAACGTTAATCCATGCAGAACATAATCACACCAGTAGTCCTGAACTGACAAACCAAATACTGTAGCAATATTTCTGAGTCGGTTTTATTAAAAATAGGTTTCCCTGACTGTCCTCCCACAACTCTACTAACAACTGATCATATCATGTTGAAGATCAGTTAAAGTGAACACTAAAACTACAACTTGCCGCTTTGCTTTCCCTGCTAGACTACATTATTCAAAAGCTAAATGACATAGTATTTTTCCAAATATATCTGCCATTTGTGACAAATGTCAGCAATTGGAAGCTAACTTAACGCACATATTCACAAACTGTGAAAAAATCACTAAATTCTGGACAGAAATATTTAAAATAATTTCGAATGTTGTTAATATGAAGCTGATCCCTGACTCAAACTTAATAATACTGGGAATATTAGAAACAGATCAATTAATAACAACGAATCAAAGAATTTTTATTGATTATAGTTTAATAATTGGGAAAAAATTAATACTGAAATTCTGGAAAGGTCCTACATCCCCCACAATTAAAATGTGGATTACAGGAATGTCGGAGACACTTCATCTGGAAAGATTGAGACTTGTACTAATGGACAGGTTGAATCTTTTCAGAGGAATATGGTCTCCATTTATTGTATATTTAAAGGGTCAAAATGGCTTGGTGCGAGGACCTGACCGTGGCCTGAATAATGGAATGGAGGAAGAATTATGAATAATAAATCATGGATATATCTCCAATGATAGATAACTTTTTTAATACTCCATTCATTTCTCCAATTTGGATCTCTTATTTTTATTTTATTTTTCTCTATCTTTCCCTCTCTAAAAAAAAAGTATAGAAATATGTAGGACATAATTGTTAATATTAATAATATCACGAATGTATGTAATAAGTAAATTTTATTAATATGTATTTATGTTTAATAAAAATATTTATCAAAAAAAAATAAAACTACAACTTGCCGCTTTGCTTTCCCTGTTTCAACTGGCACAAAATACCACCAGTGCAGGGGAATGTAAGGGAATGCCCAGGAAGGTGACTGAAAAACGTGATGAACACTGCTCAGTCCATCATGGGTACTGATCTCCCCAACTCTCCTTGAAGGGAATTATTGGAGGCGCTGCCTCAAAAAGGCACCCAACATCATCACAGACCCACGCAAGCCTGGCCACAAAACTCATTTCACTCCTGCCATCAGGAAGAAGATATCCAGTAAGATCCTACATATTCTGTTGTGGCAGCTGGAAGTAAGAACTTAATTGTTCTGTCTGGGACACATGGCAATAAAACAATAGACAATAGACAATCGGTGCAGGAGTAGGCCATTCGGCTCTTCGAGCCAGCACCGCCATTCACCGTGATCATGGCTGATCACCCACAATCAGTACCCCGTTCCTGCCTTGTTGACACTCTTTAATTCCAGCAGCTGATTTACATCTGGACAACGTAACAGGGCATAGGAAGGAAATGCAGATGCTGGTTTGAACTGGAGATAGACACAAAAAGCCGGAGTAACTCAGCAGGTCAGGTAGCATCTCTGGCGAGAAGGAACAGGTGACGTTTCGGTTCGAGACCCTTCTTCAGACTCAAACCCGAAATGTCTCCACCCCCTGAAACGTCACCCATTTCATCTCTCCAGAGATGCTGCACGTCCCTCTGAGTTACTCCAGCATTTTGTGTCTATCTTCGATTTAAACCGGCATCTGCAGTTCTATCCTACCTGGTATGCAGTGTTGTACAGGGATTATAGTTTGAATTGGGACAAGCTAAATCTCAGTTTTAAAATATGGAATGGATAGTTAACTGTGAACAGTGAATAACTTTCATTAGTCCAATGCATTTTCAAATCCCTAAATAAGATAATCTACTATTGTACATGACCTATTGTATACTGTATCAAAGCTACAAAATTTATAGTTAACTCCTTCACTATCCTATAAGAATTCATCTCGTGAGTCCACATCACTTGCTCCAGTCTTTGATGTTGGATTAATATTTATTTTCAACCCTCGATGATTTCTTATTACCCATATTTATTTCTCTATGATCAATTTTCATTCTCATCAAGTTTTTGGTGGGGGGGGGGGGGGGGAATGGTAGCAAAGATATGCCATTTTAATCACAGAGTCTTAGTATCTTAATATCTCCAGTGCCATAGTGAGGCCCACTGCAAATTGGAGGAACAGCACCTCATATTTCGCTTGGGCAGCTTCCAGCCCAGCGGTATGAACATTGATTTCTCTAACTTTAGATAGTTCCTCTGTCCCTCTCTTCCCCTCCCCCTTCCCAGTTCTCCCTTTATCTTCCTGTCTCCACCTATATCCTTTCTTTGTCCCGCCCCCCCTGACATCAGTCTGAAGAAGGGTCTCGACCCGAAACATCACCCATTCCTTCTCTCCTGAGATGCTGCCTGATCCGCTGAGTTACTCCAGCATTTTGTGATACTTTGGACAGGTACAGGTTTAGAGGGATATGGGCCAAACGCGGGCAGGTGGGACTAGTGTAGCTGGGACATGCTGGCCAGTGCGGGCAAGTTGGGCCAAAGGGCCTGTTTCCACACTGTATGTCTCTGTGACGGTATGACTCTAACGTTGCTGGTGTTTTCCATCAAAATCATGTTTAGTACACCTCCTTCAACACTCTAAATTCCTGAAAGGAGCTGGTCGATGAATTGCTGGCATTGCTGTATTTAATTGGGTGGCACAGTGACGCAGCAGTAAAGTTGCTGCCTCACAGCGCCATGGAACCAGGTTCGATCATGTTTGTGTGGTGTCGTGGTTCGATCATGTTTGTACGTTCTTCCTGTGACCGCGTGGGGTTTCTCCGGGTGCTCCGGTTTCTTCCCATATGCCAAAGACGTGCAGATTTGTAGGTTAATTTGCTTCTGTAAATTGTCCCTCGTGTACAGGATAGAACCAGTGTATGGATGATGGTTGGTCGGCGTGGACTCAGCGGGCAGAAGGCCCTGCTTCCACGCTGTATCTCGAAAACTGCAAAACAGCCCACGAAATTGGTTAGCAAACCAATGTTATTTCAGAGCTGTTATCTGTGAAAATTGGTTATATCTCGAATAGAAATAGATTTTTCGAGCAATGCCTGAAAAATGTATGGGAAATTTAGGTCACATTACTCTGTGTTCACCTGCCATTAATCATTTCCAGTGCAATTGCATTTTAATTTTTATCGCCTTCAAGCAGGTTCCAGACCAAAGTTGACCAAACCCCCCAGGCAGGTTCCTTCAGTTTCTCTCCATGATGTTCCAAATGTCGCATCCGGCCACATCGACCCATTGAGCCCTTCATCACTTCCTCACTGGCACTGAATCCACTCATTGTCCAAGTTCCCAATCCATCTCCCAACAAAGGTGATGATCCGACCCTGACCAAGACTCCACCTTGATCTGAAGAAGGGTCTGAAGGAGGGTCTTCACCTGAAACGTCACCTATTCCTTCTCTCAATGATATCGAGGGTGACACAGTGCCACAGTGGTAGAACTGCTGATTTACAGTGCCAGACACCCGAGTTAGACAATAGACAATAGACAATAGGTGCAGGAGGAGGCCATTCGCCCTTCAAGCCATTCAATGTGATCATGGCTGATCATTCTCAATCAGTACCCCATTCCTGCCTTCGCATCATACCCCCTGACTCCGCTATCCTTAAGAGCCCTATCTAGCTCTTTCTTGAATGCATTCCGAGAATTGGCCTCCACTGCCTTCTGAGGCAGTGAATTCCACAGATTCACAACTCTCTGACTGAAAAAGTTTTTCCTCATCTCCATTCTAAATGGCCTACCCCTTATTCTTAAACTTTGGCCCCTTGTTCTGGACTCCCCCAACATTGGGAACATTCTCAATCAGTACCCCATTCAATCAGTTCAATCCTGACTATGGGTGCTATCTATGTAGTTTGTACGTTCTCCCTGTGTTCGCGTGGGTTTCCTCCGGGCGCTCTGGTTTCCTCCTACACTCCAAAGACGTACAGGTTTGTAGGATAATTGGCTTCGGTAAAATTGTCCCTAGTATATAGGATAGTGTTAGTGTATGGGGTTATCGCTGGTCGGCGTGGACTCAGTGGGCCGCGTTGTATCTCTAAAGTAAAGTAAAGATATTTTCAGTTGTCCAAATCGGGCCAAAATATGCCATTGACCCACATCACCACCACCTTTGAAATCAATGGAGAAAAAAATTCCACTCCCAAATTATGGTCCAGATTTCAACACTAGTTTTACATGTTGAAGGAAAGATTGTAAGAATACAACAGTGCCTCCTATTTTCCTATCCTTTTGAGGTCCAAAGAACAAAAGCAGTTGAAACTTATGAGCAATATATATGGAGATTGTGCATTGTAATACAACCATAACCATAAAGCATTAAATAATATAATTTGGACAGAATAAAGGAATCGGTGGGTCCTCCAGGGTTTTTGGATGTATATAGCCCGTTTGCACATGAGGAAGGTTGAGTCCACACCAGATGCCTTTGACTGCCAAAAATGTACTGCAAACTCCCTGGTGACCTTTATAAATTATACTGTGTAATCCAAAGATCACATTCAAGCAAAACATTCATTTTTAATGGCATTTGTAAAGATGCCGTGTGGGAGAGTTCTTTTTTTACTGCGGGCTGACATCCCAAAAACATCTTTATCTCTCAGGACTCTTGATGGCTCGGCTGGCTAAGTAAGACAAGCATGTAACTGGGCCATGAAGGAAGCCACCTATTTAGCCATCCTGGTGTCGAAAACTCCTTTCGGGACTGGCAATTCCCTCGCCTGCGACCTGCCCGAAGGCTCGTCTGTCGGCAGGACCAGCGACCTGCTGAAAGGCTCAACGGGCAGTGTACCACGGAGGTAGCTGGACGCGGGGGCAAGGGGCCGGTAGGAGGGTGAACCGGGGTAATGACTCCAGCGCCTTCAAGGTCGGCTGCAGGAGGAGCCCCTGGGGCACAAAGGTGGCCGGGCGAAGAGTGGAGAGGGACGTCGGTTCGAGGGGACGACTCGACGTACAACGAGTGCGCGGGCCGACCAGACTTTGCCAATAGACAATAGACTTTTGCAATAGCAGAAAAGCAGGTTTGGAGGGTGCAATGCTAATAGACAATAGACAATAGGTGCAGGAGTAGGCCATTCGGCCCTTCGAGACAGCACCGCCATTCAATGTGATCATGGCTGATCATTCTCAATCAGTACCCCCTGGAGATTCCTGCCTTCTCCCCATGCCCCCTGACTCCGCCATCCCAAAGAGCTCTATCCAGCTCTCTCTTGAAACCTTGGACTTTGAACAATGGCGGCAAAAATAGCGGCGCCCTCGTGTGTAATGTATGCAAAAGGAATGTCACTGTGCAGTTGCACATGTGACGAATAAAGCTCCATTGTACTGAAGGAAGTCACTTACTCCACAGTGATATTCGGCAGGTATCAGCTTCCAAGTAAGGAAGGGGAGCAGGTTCCCAAGGATGATGAGCCAAATCTGTGTCCTATTGATGACGACTCATTCTCACAAGAAATGGATTTGAAATTTGAAGGTCAACGCACGTGGATAGAATGACTCCTTTATTTATATTAGTTTGGCACATCTATGAAGAGTTGATTGGAAGATACAGCTTAAAAACAGGCCCTTTGGTCACTGCGTCCCCGCCGACCCATTCACACTGGTTCTATGTGATTCCACGTTTGCATCCACTCCCTGCACATTAGGGACAGTTTACAGAAGCCAAGTAACCGACAAACCCGCTCGTCTTTGGGATGTGGGAGTAAACACTGGCGGCACGTTGGCGCAGCGGTAGAGTTGCTGCCTTACAGCGAATGCAGCACCGGAGACTCAGGTTCGATCCTGACTATGGGCGCCGTCTGTACGGAGTTTGTACGTTCTCCCCGTGACCTGCGTGGGTTTTCTCCGAGATCTTCGGTTTCCTCCCACACTCCAAAGACGTACAGGTTTGTAGGTTAAATGACTGGGTAAATGTAAAAATTGTCCCTAGTGTGTGTAGGACAGTGTTAATGTGCGGGGATCGCTGGGCGGCGCGGACTCGGCGGGCCGAAGGGCCTGTTTCCGCGCTGTATCTCTAAATCTAAAAAGAAAAATCTAAACCGGAGCTCCTGGAGGAAGCCCACGCGGTCACGGGGAGAAGGTACCAGCTCCACACAGCCAGCACCCGAGGTCAGGATCGAACCTGGGTCTCTGGTGCTGTGAGGCAGCAGCTCTACCTTCTGTGCCACCGTGCCATCCAGAATGGCAACTTAAGTGAGTTATTGGAAGTTGGCAGCCATTATAAATGAAGGATTTAAAGTAGTCTTTAGAAAAAGCAAAGGGGAGACAACCATGGAACCTTCGAATAAGATTGTGATTTTTAATGTTTATTCAACCGTGAAAGAAAAACCCCCCACAATAAATATCAATAAGTGTAAACAATAGATCTGATCTGCAGGAGATGGATTTGACAGCCAAATATGTACTCCAGCTTTCAAATGACAATAGTGATTAAATTGAATAGCTCAAAGATTGTATTTTGTTTTATAGGTCTATTAAATACATGTACCGACCTGTCGAACAACATTACAAACACATTTGATTTTTCCACATTCCTCTTTCAGCGTAACAAAAAAAAAACACACTTACAATGTTTTTCATTATTTAACCGACATCAAGGTTTAGCAAATCTTTTTATTCCGGAATCTATCTGGAAATCTATAATGCTAACAATTCGAAATATACAGCGATTCAATTGTGACAAGTGTCCCTTAAAGAAATATGACCAAAACCTTTTTATATGGCTTGCCAATTTGCAAGAAAATTATTGCCCGTGATGTCTTTTTACTCGTAACGGAGTAGAGTCGATGGGCTGAATGTCCTAATTCTGTTTCCATGACTTGTGAACTTATCCAAAACCCACTTCCGTTTTAGAATTAAAAGTAGATTGTGTGGCACAGCTGGTAGAGCTACTGCCTCACAGTGCCAGAGACCCGGGTTCGATCCTAACCTCAGGTGCTGTCTGTGTGGAGTGTGCAGGTTTTCCCTGTGACCCTGCAGGTTTCCTCCCACATCCCAAAGACGTTTAAGTTTGTCGGTTAATTGGCATCTGTAAATCGCCCCTGGTGTGTATGGATTGTGTAGAACTAGTGTGTGAACGAGTGATTGATGGACTTGTTTCCATGCTGTATCTCTAAATTAAAGAGGTGGAAAAATTGAACGATCTTGACAATCCTGCACATGTGTTTTTGGAACTGCAAAAAAAAAAAGCCACACAGTTTGTGGTAGAATCCTTTAGAGGAAAAAAAGTGATATATGGCACAAAGAAATGAATGAAATGGTTTTCGATCAGAGTCACTTTGCAATAACTTTAGTTTAATTTAGTTTAGCTCAGTTTATAGATACAGAGCAGAAACAGGCCCTTCGGCCCACCATGTCCGCACCTATCAGCGATCCTTGCACATTAACACTACCCTACACACACTAGGAACAATTTTATATATGTATACCAAGGCAATTAACCTAAAAACCTGTAGGTTTTTGGAGTGTTGGAGGATCAATCTCAGAGAAAACCTATGCAGGTCCCTGTACATACAAACTCCGTACAGACAGCACTCGTAGTCAGGATCGAACCTGGGTCTCTGGCGTTGTAAGGCAGCAACTCTACCGCTGCGCCACCGTGCTGCCAAACTTAACTGTAATTATTGAAGACAATTTACATTTACACCAAGCCAATTAACCTTTCATACCAAGCAAGTAAGAATTTCATTGTTCTATCTGGGACACATGACAATAAAACACTCTCTTGACTCTTAACCTCCAAACCTGTACGTCTTTGGAGTGTGCGAGGAAACCGAAGATCTTGGAGAAAACCAACGTAGGTCATGGGGAGAACATACAAACTTTGCACAGACAGCACCCATAGTCAGGATCAAAAGTGGGTCTCTGGCACTGTAAGGTAGCAACTCTACCGCTGTGCCACCATGCCATTGTGGTTACATATGTCTTCAAAACAATATGTGATCCAGAAGCTTTATCTAATTATGAGTGGTTTGCATTTGATGAGACTCCAATATATTTTTCAACTAATCTGTGATTGGAGCCATAATCTGAGTATTTTCTCTTTTGGTTTAGACTGCGGTTTTTGAAGTAATGGAGAAAGATGCCACATTGCAGGTAGCCAAATTTGCTGTCAGCATCAGTTTAGTTTAGAGATTCCGCGCGGAAACAGGCCCTTCGGCCCACCGAGTGTGCACTGACCAGCGATCCCTGCACATTAACACTATCCTACACACACTAGGGCCAATTTACAATTTTATCAAGCCAATTAGCCTACAAACCTGTATGTCTTTGGAGTGTGGGAGGAAACCGGAGCGCCCGGAGAAAAGCCGCGCAGGTTACGGGGAGAACGTACAAACTCCGTACAAATAACACCCGTAGTCAGGATCGAACCCGGGCCTCTGACACTGTAAAGCAGCAACTCTACCGCTGCACCACCCAGTGACAGCAAAATTACAAATATCAGTAATCTGTCCTAGAATCCACTTCGACCCAATTTAATAGAAACTTGGAAAGAAGGTGAATTGAACATTTGCCTGTGGTGAGATACATCATGGACTTAATATTGCTACAACTAAGTAACTAAATCATGAAGCAATGGCCAGCAGCATATCTATATTTTGCGCACAGTTAAAGAGAATTCAACACAGCAAGGATTAAAATGACTGCTAGTTATCTTTTCCTTCATTTAAACATGTTTTCGCCAGGCAAGTGTTTGATCTGTAGAGTGGGAAGAGTTGTGTGCTGATAGGCAACCTTACGAAGGACTGAGTACTTTTATGGTGATATTGTAAAGATTAATTCTTAATAGTGGTTGCCTATAATTTCAAGGAGCAATGAAAATAAAAACACTCCCCGTCAGAGTTTGATCTCCCATCTCTGCTGTTATCAGTCTGGATAGGAAGTTACAACTGAGCCTGAAATCAGGAGGGAAGATAGGAAATCAGCCATGACTCATTTGGGCGGTACGGTGGCTCAGCGGTAGAGTTGCTGCCTCACAACGCCAAAGACCAGGGTTCGATCCTGACCTCGGGTACTGTCTGTTCGGAGTCTGCATGTTCTCCCTCTGACCATGTGGGTTTTACCTGATGCTCCAGTTTCCTCTCACATTCTAAAGATGTGCAGGTTTGTAGGTTAATTGGCTTCAGTAAAAATTGTCCCTAGTATGTCGGATAGTGCTAGTGTACGGGGCAATCGCTGATCAGCACAAACTCGGTGGGGCAAAGGGCCTGTTTCCACGTTGTATCTCTAAATCTCAAATTGGTCACTGTTGGATTACTTCTACTGGGAAGGACATGATATATATGTGTTTGAGAATAATCAATGGTGGTGGAGTGGAGCTGGGGTATAATTGCCTTTCCTTCCTCTCCCAACAAACCCTCTGTCTCCCTATAGCATAAACAAAAAAATCCACAGATTCAATCTACAGCGAAGGTATAAAGAGTGATCATTTGGATAAGATAGAAGGGAGTGACCAGTACAAATCAAAGTACATATTGAGCACGAGGCGACCAGAACTGCATTGGTCAGGAAGTCATGTGCAGAAAGGAACTGCAGATGCTGGTTTACACCGAAGAAAGACACAAAATGCTGGAGTAAATCAGCGGGACAGGCAGCATCTCTGAATAGAAGGAATGGGTGACGTTTCGGGTCGAGACCCTTCTTCAGACTGAGAGTCAGCGAAGACACAGAGATAAGGAAAGGTAAGGTGTGTGAAAATGAGACATCAAAAGAGATGCGATCAACAAAAATGTAGAATAGGTCATTGTTAGTGAGGAGAAGGTCACAACAGAGCAAATAGAGATATTACATTGTATCTGTTTGCTTTGTTGTCACCTTCTTATAGCTAACCAAGGATCTATTCTATATGTTCTGTGATGTTCATCTCTTCTGGTCAGGAAGTCATGTTGCATCTTTATAGAACTCTAATTAAGCCAGATTTGGAGTATTGTGTGCTGAAATGGTTTCCCCATTACAAGAAAGATGTGGAGGCTTTGGAGAGGGTGCGGAAGAGGTTTCCCAGAATGCTGCCTGGATTAAAGGAAATTAGCTAGTCGGAGAGGTTGGACAAATTTGTATTAATTTGCATTAAGGCCGAAGGGAGATGTTATCGAAGTTTATGAAAGAATGAAAGACATAGATAAGGTAGGCAGACAGCAGACTTTTGCCCAGGGCGAAAATATCAATACTGGAGGACATAGCGAGAAAGTTAGAGGGATAAAATGTTTAAAAGAGATATGTGGGGCAAGCTTTTTATATACAGAGAGTGGTAGGTGCCTGGAGCATGCTGTCAGGGATGATGGTGGAGGCACATGGGATAGTAGTGTTTCATAGTCTTTTAGGTCGGCATGTGAAGTTGCAGGGAATGGATGGATATGGTGCAGGCAGAAGGGGTCAGTATAACTTGGCATCATGTTCAGTACAGGCAAGGTGGGCTGAAGGGAGCTGATGCTGTGCTCTGTTCTATGAGGCAGGGGAGGGGAACAATAGACAATAGACAATAGGTGCAGGAGGAGGCCATTCGGCCCTTCGAGCCATTCAATGTGATCATGGCTGATCATTCTCAATCAGTACCCCGTTCCTGCCTTCCCATACCCCCTGACTCTGCTATCCTTAAGAGTTCTATCTAGCTCTCTCTTGAATGCATTCAGAGAATTGGCCTCCACTGCCTTCTGAGGCCGAGAATTCCACAGATTCACAACTCTCTGTCTGAAAAGGTTTTTCCTCATCTCAGTTCTAAATGGCCTACCCCTTATTCTTAAACTGTGGCCCCTTGTTCTGGACTCCCCCAACATTGGGAACATGTTTCCTGCCTCTAACATGTCCAACCCCTTAATAATCTTTTACGTTTCGATAAGATCTCCTCTCATCCTTCTAAATTCCAGTGTATACAAGCCTAGTCGCTCCAGTCTTTCAGCATATGACAGTCCTGCCATTCCGGGAATTAACCTAGTAAACCTACGCTGCACGCCGCTACGGAATTAATTAGCACCTGCACAATATTTTCATAAACCCATAAGTTCAAAAATTGCAGGGGAAGAATTAGGCCATTTGGCCCAACAAGTCTACTCCGCCATTCAATCATGGCTGATCTATCTTTCCCTCTCAACTCCATTCTCCTGCCTTCTCTCCATTACCCCTGGCACCCTGACTAATCAAGAATCTGTCAATCTCCACCTCAAAAATACCCATTAACCCATACCCATTAGCAATAAATTCCACAGATTCGCCACCCTTTGATTAAAGAAATTTCTCCTCATCTCCTTTCTAAAGGTGTTTAGTTGAGTTCAGTTTAGTTTAGTTTAGAGATGCTGTGCGGAAACAGGCCCTTCGGCTCACTGAGTCCGCGGTGACCAGCGATCCCTGTGAACTAACACCACGCCCCACACGAGGGACAAATTAGAATTTAACCAAGCCAATTAACCTTCAAACCTGTACATCTTTGGAGTGTGGGAGGAAACTGGAGCACCTGGGGAAAACCCATGCAGGTCACGAGGAGAACATACAGATGACAAACAGACGGGCACCCATAGTGACGATTGAACCCGGGTCTCTGGCGCTGTAAGGCAGCAACTCAACCTCTGTGCCACCGTATTGTGTTTTTGTATTAGACTGTATTGATATTTTTGTATTAAATTGGGAGAAACTTATCGAAATCTGTTGAAGCGATGGCAGATAAGAGCCCGGCCGATTTTTCCATGCTATTTCCTTCCATTTCCCACTGGGACAAAGTCCCGAGTTCTTTTCAAAGCTGTTTCTGCCTGGCATTAAATCTCTCATGTCATGACAAACATAATCCTCCAGTAAACTAGTCCCCTTTCCTGGGTAATGCGCGCATTTGTCAATGTTAGTGATGCATGCATCGGCCCCGGCACAGACTGCAAGGCGCAGTTGATGCAAATGATGACTTTAGCACCCTTCCTGGCAGAGTTTCCCAGAGACAAGCGTTACACGCTGCCACAAACTACACCTAATTAACTTTCCTGACAAGTTATAGCAAATTTGACAACATATTGTTGATGCTAATTAGAATGGGGGAATATGCATGAAAAGGCCTGTGTATGGAATCCATCTCATTATTTACGGTAGAATGCAGCTGTAATATGAAAATGTCCTCTGCTTACTCAAACTTGATTCTGTAAAGTATATCGAAGCATATGGAGAAATCATGGTAACATTCAGATTATTCCACTTCACTGAACGACATCACTCTCTCCAGTTTAAGACAATCTATTTTGGGTAGAATTTCTACCGAGTTATTAAGGTGACATTCCACCTTATACTATTTCCATGCAAATGTGTCCATGCGGTCATATGAGATTCCAAGTAGTTATAGACAATAGACAAAAGGTGCAGGAGGAGGCCATTCGGCCCTTTGAGCCAGCACCGCCATTCAATGTGATCATGGCTGATCATTCTCAATCAGTACCCCGTTCCTACCTTCTCCCCATACCCCCTGACTCCGCTATCCCTAAGAGCTCTATCTAGCTCTCTCTTGAATGCATTCAGAGAATTGGCCTCCACTGCCTTCGGAGGCAGAGAATTCCACAGATTCACAACTCTCTGACTGAAAAAGTTTTTCCTCATCTCAGTTCTAAATGGCCTACCCCTTATTCTTAAACTGTGGCCCCTTGTTCTGGACTCCCCCAACATTGGGAACATGTTATCACTGCTACTGTAACAATAAGAAACGGGCCATCCTTTCGATAAAATAGTGGACATAAAATTCATTAATTTACTGTGATCTCGCCCAGTTGCACTCATGCTAACTCTGAGGGAATAAATGCAAGGACCCACAGATGCTGCTTTACAAAAAAAGTAGTTTGATTCAGGTATTCAAGAATTGAGGGCAGCACAACGGTGTAGCGGTAGAGTTGCTGCCTCACAGCGCCAGATTACCGGGTTCCATCCTGACTACGGGTGCTTATCTGTATGGAGCTTGTACGTTCTCCCCATGAGCAGCGTGGGTTTTCTCCGAGATCTTTGGAGTCCACACTCCAAAGACGTACAGGTTTGTAGGTAAATTGGCTTGATATAAAAATGTAAATTGTCCCGAGTGTGTGTAGGATAGCGTTAGTGTGCGGGGATCGCAGTTCAGTGCAGTTTTCGCATGTGGGTGTGGACCAGGTGGGCCGAAGGGCCTGTTACCGCGCTGTATCTCTAAATTAAACTAAACTAAACTAAACTAAACTAAACTAAACTAAACTAAACCAAACCAAATTCACAAGGCGCATAGAGAGGGGAATTTCGTTTGGGAATTTGGCGTGAAGGAGCTTACAATGGAATGATGCGCTGTAGAAAGCATTTCACCAGGGTCCATCAAAGCTTGGTTTGGGAACAGCTCCATCCAAGACCGCAAGAAATTGCAGAGAGTTACGGACATAGCCCAACACGCAAACCAACCTCCCTTCCATTAACTCCATCTGCACTTCAAGCCGTCTCGGCAAGGCCACCAGCGTTATCAAGGCACGGTCTCACCCTAGTCCCTCTTCTCCCCCCTCCCATCAGGCAAGAAGTGCAGATGATTGAAAATGCATAGCTCCAGATTCAAGGACAGTTTCTTCCCAGCTGTTATCAGGGAGCTAAACCCTCCTATCTCAACAGGAGAGCTGTCCTGACCTGCCAACTACCTAATTCGAAGATGCTCAGACCATCTACGACTGGACTTTACCTTGCACTGAAAGTTATACCCTTTATCCTGTATCTGTACAATGTGGACAGCTTGATTGTAATCATGTCTTGACTTCGCTGACTTGATAGCATGCATCAAAAAAACTGTCATTGTACCTCGGTACCCATGACGGTAATAAACAAAACTAAACTGAACTAAACAGATGCACTAATACTAAATCTTAAGGAGTGGACACAATGAACTGCATGTGCTGGATAACAAAATAAGGAGTGATATGATTCAGGTAATCAAGAAGCATCAGAGTCCCGGGTTCGATGCTGACTTCGGGTGCTTGTCTGTACGGAGTTTGTACGTTCTCCCCATGACCTGCATGGGTTTTCTCCGAGATCTTCAGTTTCTTCCCAAAATCCAAAGGCGGACAGGTTTGTAGGCTTCATAATTGGCTTGGTGTAATTGTAAATTGCCCCTAGTGTGTGCAGGGTAGTGTCAATGTGCGGGGATCGCTGGTCGGCGGGGACTCGGTGGGCCGAAGGGGCTGTTTCCGCTCTGTATCTCTAAACTAAAACTAAACTAAGTATAAAAGATATGGAGGCTGAGCGTGGACCTGAATGAAGTATATAAAATTATGAGAGGTATAGATTGGGTCAACAAACAGAACCATATTCACAGGATATGGGCAGAGCTTTCAGATGAGACCGGCAAATCTAAAGTTTAAAGATGATGGGCAGGGCAATGTTTTTCACACAGTGAGTGGTGGGTGCCTGGTACACACTGCCAGGGGTGCCTGGTACACACTGTCAGGGGTGCCTGGTACGCACTGCCAGGGGTGCCTGGTACACACTGCCAGGGGTGCCTGGCACGCACTGCCAGGGGTGCCTGGTACGCACTGCCAGGGGTGGTGGTGGAGGCTGATACGATAGTGGCATTTAAAAGTCTTTCAGATAAATACTTGAAAATGCAAAGAGTGGAGAGGTATGGATTACACGCAGGCCTAGGAGATTAGTCCAACCGTGTTCGGCTTGGACAATATGGGCCGCAGGGCCTCTTCCTGTGCTATACAGTCTAATGAGGGACTATTCCGATCTCACATAAAGGGAGATCAGACGTGACAGGGTGAGACGGGTCTCGACCCGAAACGTCACCCACTCCTTCTCTCCAAAGATGCCGCCTGACCCGCTGAGTTACTCCAGCATTTTGTGTAAGAAAATAACTGCAGATGCTGGTCCAAATCGAAGGTATTTATTCACAAAATGCTGGAGTAACTCAGCAGGTCAGGCAGCATCTCGGGAGAGAAGGAATGGGTGACGTTTTGGGTCGAGACCCTTCTTCAGACTGATGTCAGGGGGGCGGGACAAAGGAAGGATATAGGTGGAGACAGGAAGATAGAGGAAGATCTGGGAAAGAGGAGGGGAAGAGAGGGACAGAGGAACTATCTAAAGTTGGAGAAGTCGATGGTCATACCACTGGGCTGCAAGCTGCCCAGGCGAAATATGAGGTGCTGTTCCTCCAATTTCCGGTGGGCCTCACTATGGCACTGGAGGAGGCCCATGACAGAAAGGTCAGACTGGGAATGGGAGGGGGAGTTGAAGTGCTCGGCCACCGGGAGATCAGTTTGGCCAATGCGGACCGAGCGCAGGTGTTGAGCGAAGCGATCGCCGAGCATTTCGTGTCTATCTTCGGTGTAAACCAGCATCTACAGTTCCTTCCTACGCATAAATAGCACATTTGCAATTCTGATATTTTCAAAAGCTACACTGAAATAACAGGTTCCGTGTTCCTGAGTGGGTGAAGTTCTTTTTTTAATTTCAGAAAATGCTCACTGGGAAATTGTTGGAAAGCACGACTTGACTGAAACATTTGGCTCTGGCTCCTGTGCATCTTTAAATTGAAACAAACCAGCTTTTCAATGGCAGGCTGAATGCAAACAATTATGTGTAATTATATACACCCACTCCCTGCTAAACAGAAGGATTTTATTTTGCAATTAAATGGAACCTGAGGTCACGGTAAAGAGTAGACTTCACGATTTGCAATTCAGTGATGGCAGCGTGAAGGGGAGAGTGAAGGCAAAGTCCAGGAGCACAACCTTGCAGTGCAGTCGAAGCAGAGCTAGAATCATGCGACTGGGAATCGACACAAAATGCTGGAGTCACTCAGGGAGACAGGCAGCATCTCAGGAGAGAAGGAATGGGTGACGTTTCGGGTCGAGACCCTTCTTCAGACTCAGAGAAGTCAATCTCAATCTCTCAGTCTGAAGAAGGGTCTCGACCCGAAACGTCACCCATTCCCTCTCTTCAGAGATGCTGCCTGTCTCCCTGAGTGACTCCAGCATTTTGTGTCTATCTACCGTATAAACCAGCATCTGTAGTTCCTTCCTACACATGATAGTACTGGGTCCATTCCCATTTCCTGTACCCGAGTCGGACCAAACTTTAGTTCCTTAATTGTGGTGAATTTGTTAAAGTCATCAAACCTGGACACTTAAAAATTAGCCGGCAGAAACTGCAGATGCAGGTGAATGCACGAAAAGACACAAAGTGCTGGAGTAACTCAGCAGGTCCTGCAGCACTTCTGGAGAACATGAACACGTGACGTTTCGAGTCGAGACCCTTCTTCAATACGAAACGTCATCTTTAGTTTAGTTTGGAGTTTAGCTTAGAAGTACAGCACGGAAACAGACCCAGTTGACCCACCCAGCCCGTGCTGACCAGCGATCGCCGCATACTAACACCATCCGACACACACTAGGAACAATTTACAATTTTACCCAGCCAATTAGCCTACAAACCTGTACGTCTTTGGAGTGTGGAAGGAAAACGAATATCTCAGAGAAAACCCACGTGGTCACGGGGAGAACGTACAAACTCCGTACAGACATCGCCCGTAGTCGGGATCGAACCCGGATCTCTGGCGCAGTAAGACAGCAACTCTACTGCTGCGCCACCGTGCCACCTATCCATGTTCTCCGGAGATGCTGCCTGATTCGCTGCACTACTCCAGCATTTTGTGGTAATTTTGTTTAAAATGAAATATCATCTGTTAGTCATCCTTGATATGATTTACTACCCACCACATATTTTGTTTTGCTGAACCATGCATGTGGCACAGCGTATAAAAGGTTAGAGTAATAATCAGCAAAAAGCCAAGTAGTTCCGTGGGTAAATGTATTGAAAAAAAAAGCAAAATGAATTTTATTCAAAGTAAAAAATATACAAAAAAGGTACTGTGCACAAATTCTTCCAAAATTCTCAGAGGCTATACATCCATTCTACGCGTCGTACCGTAGTGTTCACAACATTTTACCCGACACCCTTGCAACTCATGTGGCACCCAGGGGTGGCTCGCTGGCTGGAGCATCGCGGGTCGGAGGTGGAGTCTCGCAGCCATTGGGGCCTGGGTCTGCGGAGCCTGCGGCTGGGGCCCGGATCGGCGCCACGGACGCCTCTGCAGAGGACCCGACAGCGTTAGTGGAGAGGTCGGTGTGGCGCTCGATGATGGCGTCGACCGATGGACGGACACACGGGAGTGAGGAGGCCGCTGTCGAAGGAAGGAACAAGGGAGGACCTGGCGTGGGGGGGCCACCATGGGGGGGGGGAGAACAATGGACAATGGAAGACCCGGCGTGGGGGGGACTGCCATGAGGGGGGAGGGGGAAGATCAAAGGCAGACCTGGCGCGGGGGGGCCACCATGGGGGGGGAGAACAATGGACAATGGAGGACCCGGCGTGGGGAGACTGCCATGAGGGGGGGGGGGGGGGAGGTGGAAGTTCAAAGGCAGACCTGGCGCGGGGGTGGAATTTGTAACATTGTAAACGCCTTCTCTGGGAGACTATTAACGACTACCTTGGTCACGCAAGCAAAGAATGTCACTGCGACTCGTCACAAGTGACAATAAAGCATTCAATTCAATTCAAATCCCTTCCCTTGTTTGAGGGGCGTCTCCACCACACCCTGCCCCCCCCAATGTACAGCAGCGGAAGGACCCTAGACTGCGGTCCTCCCCCACAGTGCCTTGGTGTTGGCTGCACCAAGCTTCAGCGCGTCCCTCAGCACACATGACTTCACTTGAATTAATCAACTCCATTTTACCAGAGACAAATTGTGAGAATGCCTGGCAGTTATCTAATGAGGGGGAATGCGCCATTGGGAAATATGCATCTGTTAAGTTTTCTGTGCAATCTTCTCTGAAGCATTTGAGACAGGAACGATTTGGAGTGGCATCGTGGCAGGTTAGTTTAAATGAGTGCGGTTTCTTCAGAAACCTGTCGAAAAAGGCTGCATGCAGACCCCAGCCCAGTTAAGACAATAGACAATAGACAATAGGTGCAGGAGGAGGCCATTCGGCCCTTCGAGCCAGCACCGTCATTCAATGTGATCATGGCTGATCATTCTCAATCAGTACCCCGTTCCTGCCTTCTCCCCATACCCCCTGACTCCACGATCCTTAAGAGCTCTATCTAGCTCTCTCTTGAATGCATTCAGAGAATTGGCCTCCACTGCCTTCTGAGGCAGAGAATTCCACAGATTCACAACTCTCTGACTGAAAAAGTTTTTCCTCATCTCCGTTCTAAATGGCCTACCCCTTATACTTAAACTGTGGCCCCTTGTTCTGGACTCCCCCAACATTTGGAACATGTTTCCTGCCTCTAACGTGTCCAACCCCTTAATAACCTTATACGTTTCGATAAGATCTCCTCTCATCCTTCAAAATTCTAGTGTATACAAGTTAAGTTGGATAAAAGCTAATAGTTGACCTTACTGAATTTATCTTGCACTAAACGTGACTTCCTTATCATGTATCTGTACACTGCGAATGGCTCGATTGCAATCATGTATTGTCTTTCCGCTGACTGGTTAGCACACAACAAAAGCTTTTCACTGCACCGCGGTACACGTGACAATAAACTAAAACTGAACTGATCTTGGAATTCATGTATTTTGTGTTTTTTGTGTTTTCTATGATCGCTGGCAGATCAATTTCCCTCCTGGGATAAATAAAGTTCTATCGTATCGTATCTTATCAACATCAACTCAAATGTTTACATCCAATACCAGCTGCCACCTGGGTACGTTAAAGCAAACTTTCATGGCCATATTGAATGGTGAACATTAAATAAAAACAGGAGCTGCTCAAAAAGCTCAGCAACTTAAGTAAAATATGGTATGGGAAAAGTAGAGAGCTAATATTTCAGGTTCATAATCTTTCAAACATTAACATTGTTTCACCATCCCCAGCTCCACTAAATACTTCCACGGTATTATTAGTAAATGATGAACACATTTTTATAAAAGCTATTTCTCTGTTTTATTCAGTAATACATCTTTTTTGACAACGGTGTAGTGGGCCAAGTAGGCCGAAATAACGATAAGTAGTCAAGGTTAACGAAAATGTGTTTACTGTATCTCTGGAACTCCAAAAGGCAATGAGAGTCATGCGGTCCTTGACCTTTATACCCCCGGCCGAAGTCCGCCTCCTTGGCTCGACCCATTCCCGTGCCGAGGGGTCGTGAGTGGTATGGCCCGACCCTCGGGAGCCGCCACAGGACCCCCCCCCAGAACCAAGGCTGCGTTGAAGGCACGACTCTCTGGACCCGATTGGATGGACGCACTGCCGTGGGATTACCTATGATGCGTCCACTGTAAGGGCCGTCGGGGCATTTTCCCATGGGTGGACGAGCAGCACAGCCCGAGCCAGGGCCTCCTTTGCGCCATCGAAAGCCGTCGCCGCCTCATCGGTCCACGCAATGTCCTTACGTCCGCCTGCCAGAAGATGATACAGCGGCTCCATGATGTGGGCCGCAGATGGCAAAAAACGGTGGTAAAAAGCCACCATGCCCACGAATTCCTGCAGGCCACGTAACGAGAAGGGACGGGGAAACCGGCGGATGGCCTCAACTTTGTCCGGCAGAGGAACCGCACCCTGCGAAGCCACGCGGTGGCCGAGGAAATCGATGGTCTCCACGCCGAGCTGGCACTTGGTGATGTTGATGGCCAAGCCGTGCTCACTCAGCCTTTGAAACAGCTGTCGAAGGTGGGCACAGTGCTCTTTCCGCGAGCGGCTGGCTATCAATATGTCATCGAGGTACACAAATATGAAGTCCAGCCCACGACACACGCCATCCATCAGGCGCTGAAATGCCTGCGCCGCGTTTTTGAGGCCGAATGGCATGCGCACGAACTCATACAGGCCAAACGGTGTGATGATCGCCGTCTTTGGTACGTCTACTACATTGGTGACCCCGAACGGTCCATTATAGAAAAATGGACAAGACATGGAGCTCAGCCTTCGCCTCGCTGTCCGAGGGCGCTACACCGGCTATCGAGGCAATTTCTGTAGCCCTCCCTACCTTTTGGACCCACCGACCCCACGTCTGGTTCCAGCAAGCTGAGGTATATTTCCAGCTTAAGTCCATCCGGTCGGATGATACACGGTTTTTCTACCTGGTTGGAGCCCTGGACCAGGACACGGTCCAGCGGGTAACCGAGTTCCTCGCCGACCTACCGAAAAGGATAGACAGACTGTAGGCGAGGCAGCCATTGTGCGGCCAGCCATTGTGCGGCACCCCCGATCTTCCTTTTATCATAAGTAATCTACTGACAAAAATCCATGCGCAAGTCAATACAGTTTTGCCAAATTGTCCTGCAAAACAACAGAACTCAAACAAAAGAACCGGGGTACATATAATAATGGTTAATTGTGGGAATATTTTCCTATAGTTAATGATATAGAATCTTCAGAAACATCATTCCACACAACGAGAATGCCTAACTGGAACCCAGGAGTAAACATGGTGAAGAAAAAGTTGTTGATAGAACACAAACTAAAGACTTCTTAAATTCATAAGTTCATAAGTGATAGGAGCAGAATTAGGCCATTCGGCCCATCAAGTCTACTCCATCATTCAATCATGGCTGATCTATTTTTCTCTCCTAACCCCATTGTCCTGCCTTCTCCCCATAACCCTTGACACCCGTACTAATCAAGAATCTATCTATCTCTGTCTTAAAAATATCCATTGACTTGACCTCCACAGCGTTCTGTGGCAATGACTTCCACAGATTCACCACCCTCTGACTAAAGATCCAATTGATCATGGTAGTCTTTCCTCCCAAAACATCTAGACAGTCCGTCCTCTCATAATATCTCCAGGGCAAAATTGTCGATGTTGTTAAGCTGGAAAGAATGCAGATAAAGAAGAAGAGACTTGACCCGAAACGTCACCCATTCCTTCTCTCCAGAGATGCTGCCTGTCCCGCTTAGTTACTCCAGCTTTTTGTGTCCATCTTCAGATTTACGAGGATGTTGCCAGGACATGAGGGCCTAAGCTATAGAGAGAGGCTGGGGTGTCTAGGACTTTATTCCTTGGGAGGCTGAGGGGTGATCCCACGGATCTTTTACTCAGATCAGGGAATGAAGAACACGAGGACATGGATTCCTAAAGCACAAGGTGCTGGAGGAATCCAGCAGGTCAGGCAGCATCTGTGAAGGGAATGGACAGGCAACATTAATTTGCTAGGTTTTGTCCTGCGCTCATCTCTCCTTTCCAGCTTTCTCCCCCCAGTCTGAAGAAGGGTCTGAACGTGAAACTCCTGTCCATTCCATCCACAGATGCTGCCTGGCCCACTGAGCTCCTCCAGCACTTTGTGTTCTGCTCACGATTCCAGCATCTGCAGTTGCAGATGTGGTGAAGCAAATTATCCCTGAGAGAACGGTCCTTCAGAAAGCTGAAAGGGGAGAGGAAATTAGCTGCGTTTGGTGGTGGCGTCATTACGGAGGTGTCAAAAAGAGCAAAGCAACATGGAAGTGGGAAATTAGGGTATGCGGGGGGTCGGTCGAGAGACCCCTTATCTCGTCCTGGAAGGAAGAAGAGGTAGGAAACAGACTTGACCATCTTGGTTGAGGATAATGGACACAATCAGAACACTGACACGGAGATAGCATGATCAAACAAAACACCTGCCAGAATAGACTTTCACTTTAGACGTTAGGGGAGCAAAACGCAAGGTCCTGGAGGAACTCAACGGGCCAGGCAGGATCTGCAATGGGAACGGACAGAAAGGGTCGGAACCCTTCTTGGAGGAGGAGTTGACGCAGTGGTACTGAACCAAAGAATGTTGCTGATAACAGCTTGAAGGAATTGAATAAAGAACAAGACACTTACCCACTCACCTGAAGCACATTGTTGCAGTTACATTATATATGGTATCTCTGTCAATTATTGCCTGCAAAGTTGCCTGATCCTCTGCTCATTTTCTCATGTCACATTAAGAGAGAAATCCATCATCTCTGCCTACCTTATTATATAAAAATTGAATGTAATATTCTGGCTGGTTGGGACATCCATTAACCTTTCAAAAGAGAAGTCATCATATGAAACAGGCCATTTCCTGTGGTGAATATATCATTTCCATGCTCTACTAATGATTACCCTGCAGTCCTCAGTAATCTGGCTCTGTAGAAAATGAGCGGCAAGGATTCTCATTAAAAGATGCAAAATTAATATGTGACATGGGCGTCGAGGCTGAGTTTTAACCGAGTTTACGTTAACTGGGAAAATGCCAATGAACAGATCCCCTCCGTAATGGAATGCTGAGCTGCTTTGCAGAAGAGACCAAACATATATAAAGAAGACTGACAACACAAAAGCGCGACGGCACCCAACACATTTGTGTGGATCTGGTAGATAAAAATGGATACAATATGGATTAAATTCTGGAGATACGAGTGTAGGTGTCAAAGGATGAAAATAAATATCCCGGGGCATTCAATGAGCTTGGGGAAACACTGGCACAAAATGGAAAGGGGAAAGTCAGTACAAAAGTGAGTTAGGATATCAGCCTAATCCACTACTAGTGGGAGAGTCTAAGACTGGAGGCCACAGCCTCAGGATAAAAGGACGTACCTTTAGAAAAGAGACGCGGAGGACTTTTTTAGTGAGCGGGTGGTGAATCTGTGGAATTTATTGCCACAGATGGCTGTGGAGGCCAAGTCAATGGTGGAGATTGGCAGATTCTTGATTAGCACCGGTGTCAGGGGTTATGGGGAGAGGCAGGAGAATGAGGTTGAGAGGGAAACATAGATCAGCCACGATTGAATGGCAGAGCAGATTCAATCATCTCTCACCTTAAACGTATGCCCTCGGGTGATCAATTTCTCAATTTGTCAAGGCCATGTGCATTCACCCTCTCTATGCCCCTCATAATTTGATACACCTAGACACCTTGTGATTTATACACCTCTACAAGATTAGCCATCAGTCTCCGAGGCTCCAAGTTATAAAGGCCTAATCTGCCCATTCTTTCCCTAACTCCCTCCCTCGAGTCCCGCTACATCCTCGTCATTTTACTTAGTGCTGATTCCAGTTGAATGGCATCTTTCTTACAGCAGGGTGACCAAAACTGAACACCATCCCCCAAGTGCGGCCTTCCCAACGTCTTGTACAACTGCGACGTAACATCTTCCAAAATCCATGCTCTTATTTTCTATGTTTTCATTCTTTGAAAACATTTGAAAGAAGACATGGGTGGGGAAGAGAGACAGACAATAATCTCCAATTATGCAGTGAATGATAAAATGACTGGACAATTTTAAACAGGTAACTGGAATCTACTGGATATTTATGTCAAATACTTACGATTTCCAGGAGCATAACAATTTTAAACAGTGTGAGATTATTCCCCCGAATGAGTTGTGTACAACCTGCCTGGTTATCTTTCATTTTTGTGTCATCGAAAATAACTACTGCACCTTTATGGAAACCCTGGCATGGTTGTTCTGTTAGACACCTTACCCTTCCACATCTCCAGATTCCCTCTCCCCTGACTCTCAGTCTGAAGAAGGGTCTCGACCCGAAACGTCAGCCATTCCTTCCCTCCAGAGACGCTGCCTTTCCCGCTGAGTTACTCCAGCGTACTTTGGTGTACAACCAGCATCTGCAGTTCCTTCCTGCACAGCGTGGGGTTGTTATGTTGTTAGGTTTTCACTGTACCTCAGTACACGTGACAGACTAAACTAAACAAAACTAAACTGAACTGAAGCAGTTATAAGGGCCCTACACCACTGATCCAAAGACAAAGTGAAGACCCCATTGTGGCAGCTGTGAAAGTTAAAACCAAAGAATTATATAAATCTGGAAGTAAAAGTGGTTACAGAAACCGTAAAACTAATGGATTGTTGTTAAAAACCCATCTGGTTTTCTCATGCCCTTCGGGAGAGGAAATCCGCTCTCCTTCTCTGGTACGTATGTGACTCCAGACCAATGTAGTTGACTCCTAAGTCAATTACAAATACCTAACCATGTACTTTCTGCAATGTTTAAGAAGCATTTAGACAGGTATATGGATAGGAAGAATTGGAGGGATACGGGCCAAATGCAGGCAGGTGGGACTAGTGTAGATGGGGCAATAGACAATAGACAATAGACAATAGGTGCAGGAGTAGGCCATTCGGCCCTTCGAGCCAGCACCGCCATTCAATGTGATCATGGCTGATCATTCTCAATGTTGATCAGCGTGGGCATTAGGACGAAGGGCCTGTTTCCACAGTGTAAGACTCTATGATTCTATGACCTTGAAGATCTAAGTCCTAAAATGACTCTAAGTCCTCATCAGTTCAGGAGTGTTCAGGGACGGGCAATAAATCATGGTAGTGTCAATAATGTTTGTATACCAAGGATATATTTAAGAATGTGCATTCATCTATTGCGAACACTCTATCGAAAACACTCCTGACTTTATACATCACTATACATTGACCTGAAACCTTATCGTTGTTTTTCTTTCCACTGAGGCTGCCTGGCCTGTTGGGTATTTCCACCATTTTCATCTCTCATTTCAAATTTCCAACATTTGTACTAGTTTATTTTCATATTAATTTACTTTTACCTTTCTTCTGCTCGAGCGCATGTATCGACACACAAAGACTCCAGGAACCCCTTTAAACAATAACTGATTGCCAGCAATCCCAAGCCTCCAATGTAATTCTTCAGTCTTGTTTGTCTGAAAGGCTGTGGGGTTTTTTTTTTTTATTGTGCAAGTATTCTTCTTGCTTATTGAACCACAAGCTGATCTCGCTCACCTTCCGTCCTTTTAAATATCAGCGATCAGAAATCAGGATGCATAATTTATTATTTCCCAGAAGAACCTGAAGACCCAGTGCGACACAAAGTAGCACTAAATATAAATCATCCTCTTCAATTCTGGACAGTTGTTCTCTAGGAAATGCCTCCAGCAGTGTGTGAGCCCGTAGCTTCTGGACTTCACACGTCTCTGAACCTGTGCGATAGTCTGATGTTCTATGCTCTCTCCTCATGCTATCTGGGACAGCTTTATTTCCTCTTCTCTGCAAATAACTCTGTGCTGATGCCCACTGCCCTCGAACCAGTTTAGATTTACATCGCTCTGCTGGAAACATAATTGGGCCCACAACACAAAGCCTCAGGCATCACTAGCTCTTTGCAGCTCATTCAGCCCGATGAACATGTTGCCTGATATTCTTTGGAAGCAAGGTTCGTTAGAAGGAAGACTCGAAACACATTGGATCTGTTCGGTGCAGCTGGGGGGGAGGGTTTTGAGGTAGTTCCACATACGATGAACGTAGATGTTTCCCTTCCCTCGGTGGCTTAGGGGTAGAGTTGCTGCCTTACAGCACTAGAGACCTGGGTTCGATCCTGACTACGGGTGCTGTCTGTATGGAGATTGTACGTTCTCCCCGTGACCTGTGTGGGTTTTCCCCGGGATCTCCGGTTTCATCCGACACTCCGAAGACGGACAGGTCTACAGGTTAATTGGCTTGGTATAAATGTAAACTGTTCCTAGTGTGTGTAGGAGTGTGTAAGCGTGCGGGGATCGCTGGTCGGCGCGGACCCGGTGGGCCAAAGGGCCTGTTTCCACGCTGTATCTCTAAACTCTATTTCCTGAACTAAACTATTTCCTTGCAAGGTTTCCTGATGTGCGCCTGCACTAGGAAGGTCACGTCATTCCAGGAGTGACCAACTAGAGGACAATGTGTGAAGGTTCCTCTACAATTCTCCAGCAGAATCGTTTTGGGGATTAGGTTTAGGTTTAGTATTGTGACATGTACCGAGGTACAGTGAAAAGCTTTGTTCTGCATGCTAGACAAACAGATCAGATGTACCATACATAAATACAGGCAAGTCAAACTCAGCCACAATAAATAGAGCAAAGGGGAGGATATAGAGTGCAGAATATAGTTCTCAGCATTGTAACAAATTGTAGCTCGTCTGTTCCATAGACATAGTCCAACATCCTCAATGGATTGTAGTCACTCAGTACTCCAGCTTATGGAAGGACTGTTCAGAAGCTTTTTAACAGAAGGGAAGAAGGTGTTCCTAAGTCTGGTGGTGTGAACTTCCAAGCTTCTGTATCTTCTGCCGGATGGGAACAGGAAGAAGGAATGACAGGGGTGGAACAAGTCTTTGATTACGTTGGGAATTCTGATTCTGGTGGGAAGTCTGGTCTGTACGGTGGTCAGGGCTACATCAACAAATCTCTGCAATTTCTTATGGTCTTGGGCAGATCTGTTCCCAAACCAAGCTGCGATGGAACCCGACAGTATGTTTTCTATCGTGCAGAATTCTGTAAGAGTCACTGGAGACATGGCAAATTTCCACAGTCTCCTCAGGAAGTAGAGGCATTGGTGCGCCCTCTTGGCAGCCACATCAATGTGGTTGGTTCTTGACAGATCATTGGAAATATTAACAGGGAACTTAAAGCTCTCAACCGTCTCCATTTCCGCACCATCGATGATGATCGGCGCATGTACTCACTCCGCCATGCTTCCTAAAGTCAATAACTAGCGCCGTTGTTTTGCTGACGTTGAAGGAAAGGATATTGTCCTGACAAAACGTCACTAAGTTCACTGTCTCCTTCCTGAGCGCCATCTTGTCATTGTCGGTGATTTAGCCCGCCACCGTGGTGTTACCTGCAATCTTGTAGATGGAATTAGAGGCAAATTTGGCCGTGCAATTATGAGTGAATAGAGGGTATAGCAAGGGGAATGAGAAAGCATCCTTGCAGGGCACCATTATTGAGAATCCTTGTGGAGGAGGTGTTTTCACCTATCCTCTCTGATTGTGGATTAGAATCAGAGAATCATAGAGTCAGATAGCATGGAAACAGGCCATTCCGCACAACCTGCCCGCACCGACCAACATGTCCCATCTACACTAGTCCCACCTGCCCACGTTTGGCCCATATCCCTTTAAATCTGTCCTATCCATGTACCTGTGTAGTTTCTTAAACATTGCGATAGTATTAACTACCTCCTCTGGAAGTATAAGAAAATAACTGCAGATGCTGGTACAAATCGAAGGTATTTATTCACAAAATGCTGGAGTAACTCAGCAGGTCAGGCAGCATCTCGGGAGAGAAAGAATGGGTGACGTTTCGGGTCAAGACCCTTCTTCAGACCTCCTCTGGAAGCCTCATTTCATACACCCACCACCATTTGTGTGAAGGTCAGAAATTCGAGGATCCAGTGGCAGAGGGGAGAGCTGATTCCAACTGCGTAGTGGGATAACATCATTACATCATTGCAATACATCATCGACATGGCAATTTTGTTATTGCATTTTGTAAAAAAAAAAAATCGATTTTCAATTGCGTAATTTTGAAAATAAATTGCATAATCCAAATGGATTTCCAGGATTTTATACACAATTCGAAAATTCTATGATTCCGAAATAATGGAATTATTGTAAGCTGATTAAAAAAACCTCTCACTGCTTCTTGTACCATTAGTAAAGGTTGTAGTGATAGTTATAGTACCACAGCTATCTTTAAGCGTTGAATTTACATGTTCTTGATAAGTAGCAGCAATTCATTCACTGTTCATTTTGCTAAATACGTAGATAAGGCACTGGCTTGTTTTATTTAGTTTCATTTAGAGATACAGCCCACTGGGTCCGCACCGACCAGCGATCCATGCACATTAACACTATCCTATACACACTCGGGACAGTTTTTACATTTATACCAAGCCAATTTAACCTACAAAACTGTACGTCTTTGGAGTGTGGGAGGAAACCAAAGATCTCGGCGAAAACCCATGCAGGTCGCGGGGAGAACGTACAAGCTCCATACAGATAAGCACCCGTAGTCAGGATGGAACCCGGGACTCTGGCGCTGTAAGGCAGCAACTCTACCGCTACACCGTTGTGCTGCCCTCAATTCTTGAATACCTGAATCAAACTACTTTTTTTGTAAAGCAGCATCTGTGGGTCCTTGCATTTATTCCCTCAGAGTTAGCATGAGTGCAACTGGGCGAGATCACAGTAAATGAATGAATTTTATGTCCACTATTTTATCGAAAGGATGGCCCGTTTCTTATTGTTACAGTAGCAGTGATAACATGCAGGTCGCGGGGAGAACGTACAAGCTCCATACAGATAAGCACCCGTAGTCAGGATCGAACCCGGGTCTCTGGCGCTGTGAGGCAGCAACTCTACCGCTGCGCCCACTCTCGACCCCACAATTTGATTTCAGAACATAGAGAAATTAATATGTTTCAGCTGTTAAGAAAATATTTTTGGTTTGTTCCAGAAATGTTTGTAATGGTACAAAATGGGGTTTCTTTTTGTCATTTACTATCCCAGCAGCAAGAGGTTACAGCATAAAAAATAAAATGAAATTGCCGAACACATTTTAGCTGCAGTGATGCATAAAATTGGCCACAATCTAAAGCTCATGGCATATTTGAGCACACTGAAAGCTTTAACGCAATCTTCCATGTATATCATGCACACACGGCCAAATTACACAGCGAGTGGAAGGGTGACGTCAATTGTCATGCTACACACATTTAGTGGCTCTCCTGTCAAATTGGTTCAAGCTAATGCAAATTTACAGTGTACACCATCCATGGATAATGAGGTCTGACAGTCGGAATACGTTTTTCACTTGCTCCACTTAATGGAGATTATTAGTTTGCTTGTTGTGGAGTCAATTACAGAAGAGCTTTCAACACGCTGCTATGTAAAATTCAGAGGTGCAAAAACAAGTTTGCAGAACACAGCATGGTGGCGCAACGGTTACAGTGCCAGAGACCCGGGCTTGATCCTGACTATGGCGTTTGTACGTTAACCTGCGTGGGTTTTCTCTGGGATCTCCGGTTTCCTCCCATACTTCAAAGACCTACAGGTTTGTAGGTTAATTGGCATGGTAACATTGCAAACCATCCCTACTGTGTGTAGGATAGTGTTAGTGCACGGGGATCGCTGGTCGGCGCGGAGTCGTTGGGTCAAAGGGCCTGTTTCCACGCTGTATCGCTTAACTAAACTAAACTAAACATTGTCGTGATTATTGTCGGTGGCATTCATTTCGGTTCTTCTAGACTTCCAACATGACCAGGAGCAAGGAGAGATCTGCTGAAGTAAAGCTCATTCATATCATAATTATCGGCGATCAGTCTGAGTTGGCACTCAGTAGGTCCTTAACACAACATTTCCTCCTACAAGGAGACTAATGCATGGACAGCCCTCATATGGTCCTTGACAGAGCCATATCACCCATTCAAAGGCACGGTGGCGCAGTGGTAGAGTTGCTGCCTTACAGAGAATGCAGCGCCGGAGACCCGGGTTCGATCCTGACCGCGGGTGCTGTCTGAACGGAGTTTGTACGTTCTCCCCATGACCTGCGTGGGTTTTCTCCGAGATCTTCGGTTTCCTCCCACACTCCCAAGATGTACAGGTTTGTAGGTTAATTGGCTTGGTAAATGTAAAAATTGTCCCTAGTGGGTGTAGGATAGTGTTAATGTGCGGGGATCTCTGGTCGGCGCGGAGCCGGTGGGCCGAAGGGCCTGTTTCCGCGCTGTATCTCTAAACTAAACTCACACGTACGCGAGAGTGTTTCTGAAGCAATGCTCTTGTCCATGGTGGACAGCTTACATCCCAGTGGTATGAATATTGATTTATCGAACTACAAGTAACCCTTGTTTTTCCTCTCTCTACGTCCCACCTCCATCCTTGTTCCCCGACGGTTTAAACCAGCATCTGCAGTTCCTTCCTACACATTGTTCCGTGACTAGTTCTACTGTCCTCCTGATTAAATGTCACTGTTTGTATGCCTTGTTGTCACCTTCCCCTCAGCCAACAATGAACCATTCTACATTTCCTTCCATCGTCTGCTTTGATCAGTCATTTTCACACCTTACCCTTCCATGTCTTTAGTCTCCCTCTCCCCTGACTCTCAGTCTGAAGAATGATCTCGACCAGAAATGTCACTCGTTCCTTCTCTCCAGAGATGCTGCCTGTCTCGCTGAGTTATTCCAGCATTTTGTGTCTGTCCAAAGGTGTTGTTGTTCATTCAGCTGTTAAGATTTTCCAAAGGCAGAGGTAACTTACATCTCCGGGTCGGGACTGTTCATGGAACCTCTTCAGACAGGTGATGACCTGCCAAGCCTCGTCCCGCCCCTCAACTCTTCCAGCTTCCTTTCCCCCACCCCTGCAATCAGTCCGAAGGAGGGTCCCGACCAGAAACGACACCTCACCATGCTCTCCAGGGATGCTGCCTGGCCTGCCAAGTCACTCACAAAAGGGCGGCACGGTGGCGCAGCGGTAGAGTTGCTGCCTTACAGCGAATGCAGCGCCGGAGACTCAGGTTCGATCCTGACTACGGGCACCGTCTGTACGGAGTTTGTACGTTCTCCCCGTGACCTGCGTGGGTTTTCTCCGAGATCTTCGGTTTCCTCCCACACTCCAAAGACGTACTGGTTTGTAGGTTAATTGACTGGGTAAATGTAAAAAAATAACTAAAAAATTGTCGCTAGTGCGTGTGAAGGAAAGTGTTAATGTACGGGGATCGCTGGGCGGCGCGGACTCGGTGGGCCTGTTTCCACGCTGTATCTCTAAAATCTAAACATGTTGTGCCTCTCAATGGATTGTAGGCGAGTAAAAACGCGATCACATGAAGTCCTTCAAGATTCACGAGATGCATTAGCAAGGGAGAACCAGACATGTTGCTTCCTCAGGCTGAAGACTCGTGAGCTGTGATACCACCTCAGGATGAGGGCTTCATCATTTATGACTGAGAAAACGGGAATTTTTTTTCTGAGAGTGTTGTGAATCTCCGAAGTGCTTGAGCTCAGGTGACTGTGGGCGAGGAGCCACCAAATGCATCCAGTCCTGATGGAGAAGGGAAGGCTTGCAATCAATTATGATCAACGGAATGATCTCGCATAGTGCTTTTGCTTTTATTTTCTTAACCAGCTATACTTCCTGTATTGACATTACCTGCTGTATCTGTCAATCTACCATTGTCCAGGTGTAGAACAGGACAAGCAGTAGACGTAATGTGGGTTTGGAGAGATGTCTTCCCTGAATATGCCGCACTTGATATTCTGGAGGTTCAGACGAGGTCTACATCCCATCAGCTCATAGATCAAATTGTGAAAGGCCTGGATAGGGTGGATGTGGAGAGGATGTTTCCACTGGTGGGAGAGTGGAGGACCGGAGGCCTGAGCCTCGGAAAAAAAGGAAGTTCCTTTAGGAAGGAGATGAGGAGGAATTTCCGAAGTCAGAGGGTGGCGAATCTGTGGAATTCGTTTGCAGGTTAATTGTCCCTAGTGTGTGTACGATGCGAAAGTGGGATGTCATGGAACCAGCGTGTGGGTGATCGCTGGTCGGCATGGTCTCGGTGGGCCGAAGGGCCCGCTTCTGCGCTGTTTCTCTAATCCAATACTTTCCGTGTAGGAAGGAACTGCAGATGCTGGTTTTAAAGCTAAGATGGACACAAAAAGCTGGAGTAACTCAGCGGGACAGGCAGCATTTCTGGAGAGAAGGAATGGGTGTCGTTTCGGGTCGAGACCCTTCTTTAGTCTGAAGAGTGAACAGATCGGTCTGAAGAAGGGTCTCGACCCGAAACGTCACCCATTTCTGTCCAGAGATGCTGCCTGTCCCGCTGAGTGACTCCAGCTTTTTGTGACTAAATTATTTCCGCTTGAAGTTGCGCAGTTTTCCTGCTACTGAAGATAAATTCCCCCACCCCCCCACTCCCCTTAAATAATAAATTGAAACTCATGTAGCGTTGTTCACTGGTGTATTGAATCATATATCAGAAAGTCACCAGGCAGAGAGCACTGGGTGACTGAAAAATCCCACATAATCAGTGATAATTATGTCCTTGGTATGATTACATGTAACATTCATCATCCCGTCCTAAGGTCACTGAGCACTCGACACGACTGACTTCAGACATTTAACGGTTATTTTTGCATCAAACCAAGATGACACCTCTGTCCTTTTCAAGATCCATTCACGACAAAATATTCCTTTGCTCCAACCAGTCTCTGCAAAGGTCATTTATACTCAGCAGGATGTAATTATTAATTTCCCACCTTTCTCGGCAGGTTTACTGTTTTCCAGGCAAATTGTCGAAACCAGCTCTGACTTGCTCAACAGGACGTGTTTTTATTTCAGTCACAGCAATCATCGCCGACCAGAAACTACCATCAACGAGGCAGTTAGCTACTGTCACATCAAATACTGCATTTTCCACAGTTAATGATGAGATTACGATTGGAGATATTGCACGAAAACAGGCCCTTCGGCCCTTCGAGTCCACGGCGGCCATCGGTCATCCATTTACACTAGTTCTATGCGGAAGGAACTGCAGATGCTGGTTTAAACCAAAGATAAGACACAAGATAGACACAAACTGTGAGGAAGATGCCATGAGGATGCTGGGCGACTTGGACAGGTTGTGTGAGTGGGCAGATGCATGGCAGATGCAGTTTAATGTGGATAAGTGTGAGGTTATCCACTTTGGTGGTAAGAACAGGAAGACAGATTATTATCTGAATGGTGTCAAGTTAGGAAAAGGGGACGTACAACGAGATCTGGGTGTCCTTGTTCACAGTCACTGAAACTAAGCATGCAGGTACAGCAGGCAGTGAAGAAAGCTAATGGCAAGTTGGCTTTCATGACAAGAGGAGTTGAATATAGTAGCAAAGATGCTTTCAAGAGAGAGTTAAATAGAGCTCCTAATGATAGCCAAGTCAGGGGGTATGGGGAGACAGCAGGAACGGGGTACTGAGTGTGGATGATCAGCCAACCGAATGGCCTACTCCTGCACCTATTGTCTATTGTCTAAAATGCTGGAGTAACTCAGTGTGTCAGGCAGCATCTGTGGAGGGAAGGAATGGGTGACACAAAATGCTGGAGTAACTCAGCAGAGCAGGCAGCATCTGTGGAGAGACGGAATGGGTGGCAAAGTAGTTAGTTCTATGCTATTCCACTTTCTTATCCACACCCACTGACTATCCTGTGGGGCAGCAACTCTACCACTGCGACAGTGCTGTTTTGGTTCATCGTTTGAGAGAAGCGGGCATGATTTAATTCCGCACAAGGTTAATTTTAGCTACTGCATGGGATTCTGCAAATTACTCATTAAAAATGTGCACTAACGAGCCATTGAGTCCTTGAAACGTGTACAAGATAAGCATAAAAATCCTGGGCGAACAACACCAGAAGAAATTATGTAGGTGTCCCATGAAATACCACTTCCGGTAATGGTTTCATGCCTAAATGAATTTCTTGGCATATGTGCATAAACTTTAATGTGGTTTAAACTTCTAATGTCGAATCAAGGTATTGGAGTAACTCAGCTAGTCAGCGGCATGACTCGTTGAGTAGCTCCAGCACTTTGTGTCTTTTAAAACTTCCAAGCTCCATCAAAATCCCATTTAATACAAAGAATGGGATTAACTTGCTCTGAATGAAGAACCCAAGGATCAAGTCAAGTCAAGTCAAGTAAAGTCAACTTTATTTGTCACATACATATACAAGATGTGCAGTGAAATGAAAGTGGCAACGCCTGCGGATTGTGCTAAAACTACAAAACAGAATAGAATTTTTTTTTAAACACAAAAAATAAATTAATACAGTAAATTAAATTAGTCCCTGGTGATATGAGAGTTAACAGTCCTGATGGCCTGTGGGAAATCTTTGCAAAGGTAGCATTATCTGCTCACAGTGCCTCAAGGGAACATACTGTCAGAATTCCTGACTTTGAAAGCCTTGCATTGCTCAGACCAGGGAATCATTGAAGCAGTGGAGGAAAGTATTTGAGATAAGAACTCACTCCAAACAAAAATGGGAATGCTGGGACATGACAAAAAAATACCATTTTGAGTTGGGGTTTTGTTACAAAGGCGCACACAAAGAAATGCATCTTAATAATACCTTCCACAACCTTGGAACATCCACATATGTTTTAGAACGTCTGAAATGCTAAAGTTTTGATACCAGAAACCCAGCACCCAGTCTCCACAAAGCAAATCTCCCCCGAGAGCAGTATGACGTTCATCTTTCAAGATTCTTGGTTTGTACGGGTGTCAGGGGTCATGGGGAGAAGGCAGGAGAATGGGGTTAGGAGGTAGAGATCGGCCATGATTGAATGGCGGAGTAGACTTAACTCCAAAGTTTAAATTATTGTTGAAGTTGGATGCAAATAGAGGTTGGTTGATATTTATAATGAACAGCCATGGACACCATTACTTCAAGTCTAAATTATCTGAATATATTTCAAATGGATTCCTAGAATTTTGTAGTGAATTTTGAACTACTGGAATCGCAGAATTCTTCTGATGTAACAAAGCATTCAAAAAGTTATAACTAACACATGAGTTCTGGTTTATGATGTGGCTTTGCAGACTTGCATGAAAATGATACACCAAAAAAAGACAAGATCAAACTTCATCATATATGTATGTAAGATGTGTATTTTCTTCTATGATGAGGTAAAAAACTGTTCTCAATGGTATACCTCTGCTTAATAATCCATATGAGAACTGACATTATCAAGAAGATCGAGATCACGTTTTGTTTTATGCATTTTTTTCATCTTCCAGTCGGAATTAAGTTGATGAGGTTTTATTATTGAACATTGAAGCGTACAGGGTGAACGAGATCAAGGAGAAGAAGTGAATCATGAATTTAAGCATGATATTTTTATCATTGAGGTTCCTTTTCACAACCTGGCCCAAAAGTGTCCTTGAAAATTAGATGGAAAATTTGATTGGCAGAGTCTCTCTTTTAAGCTCTGCACATGGACAAAACTTACAAACATGCTAACAGAATGGAAGTTGGTGATGGCCCCTGAAGCCAACTCTATCACTCAATAAGATCATGACGGATCTGATAGCAAACTTTACTCTGCATCCCTGTTTATCCACGTTGACCTTTTATCTCTTTGCTTATCAAGAATCTGTCTACTTTCAGCCTACAATAATTCAGTGACCACTTTCACTGCTCTTTGTAGAATAGAGTAGAAGCGTTACAGAGACTCTAAATGTCTTTCCACTGGTGGGAGAGTCCAGGACTAGAGGGCATAGCCTCAGAATTAAAGGGCGTTCTTTTAGGAAGGAGATGAGGAGGATTTTGTTTAGTCAGAGGGTGGAATACTCTGCCACAGAAGGGTGTGGAGGCAAAGTCAGTGGATATATTTAAGGTGGAGATAGATAGATTCTTGATCAGTACGGGTGTCAGAGGTCACGGGGAGAAGGCAGGAGGATGGGGTTAGGAGGGAGAGATAGATCAGCCATGATTGAATGGCGGAGTAGACTTGATGGGCCGAATGGCCTAATTCTGCTCCTCTCACTTATGATCTATGATCTTATGATCTTTATCTTCAGAGAGAGAAACAAAATCATCTCTGTCTTAAATGAGCTCCCCCTTATTTTTAGACAATGAACCTCCCACATGATGAAACATTCTCTCTGTACCCATCTTGTCAAGGACCCCGTCAGGATTTTATCCTTTTCAATCAAGCCCCTCAACGTTTCTAAACTCCAAGAAGAGACCAAATAGAACCATAAAAGAGTTAAAAAGAAGCATACGAATAAATGATCAAAGCCCTCTGCATGGGGAGCTGCTGTCCTCATTTATGATTCACAACAATCAGGTAAAGCAAGAAATTTGGAAGGCAGATGTAATGTTACCATTCACCCAATGGTATGAACATTGAATTCTGAAATAGTCCCCTCATCCTGTTGCACATCCACTTTTCCCAACTTCTCCCTCCACCCTCCTCTTCCTTCATTCACTCATCTCCCATCTCTGATTCTGTCACCTCCATATGTTCCAGGAGCAGAATTAGGCCATTCGGCCCATCAAGTCTACTCCGCCATTCAATCATGGCTGGTCTATCTTTGCCTCCAATCCCACTCTCCTGCCTTCCCCCCGTAACCATTGACACCCGTACTAATCAAGAATCTGACAATCTCCGGCATAAAAATATCTATTGACTTGGCCTTCACAGCCTTCTGTGACAATGAGTTCCACAGATTCACCACCCTCTGACTAAAGAAATTCCTCCTCATCACCTTTCTTTCTCCTGTTATTTTCCTCTTACCCCTCTCTTTCCCCTCCCCTGTTCCCTTCCACCTTTACCTTCACTCTGGCTTTACTTCACATTTCGCTCCACCACTCTCTTTGTCTTACACTCGTTTGCATTCTTTTCACCTTTGGATTTTGTCACGCTCTGCCTATCTGTTAATCACCTCCTCCCCCCCCCCATCTACCTATATACACTTGTATCCACCTATCACTCGCCAAGCTTTATCCCACCCTCGTCTCGCCTTCCCAGCTATCTCCCACCCCGACTACAATTAGTCAGAAGAAGGGTCCTGACCTAAAGGGTCCACTCTAGATGAAGCCTGACCCGCTGAGTCCCTCCAGCACTCCCTTACATCTCCAGAATATGACTGCTTATTGCCGGAAGAATTGAAAGCAAAAGTATCACGAGGCTGTGCTTCAGCCAAGTAGGGCATGTGTGAGAACACAGCTGAATATCGTGAGAAGTGTATTACCAGTCAATTTGGACGGTGGATGTGGTCAAATTACAGATAGGAATAGTTTTCAACATGGACTCCTTTGAACAATGGCGAAACATTGCAGGAGCTTGATATGAAATTGATTTAAAATTCCTTGATTCTTGAATTGTTTGATTTTTGACTGAAAGAAAAAGGATATTCTTGAGGAAGGATATTCTTGCTATTGAGGGCGTGCAGCGTAGGTTTACTAGGTTAATTCCCGGAATGGCGGGACTGTCATATGTTGAAAAGACTGGAGCGACTCGGCTTGTATACACTGGAATTTAGAAGGATGAGAGGGGATCTTATCGAAACATATAAGATTATTAAGGGGTTGGACACGTTAGAGGCAGGAAACATGTTCCCAATGTTGGGGGAGTCCAGAACAAGGGGCCACAGTTTAAGAAAAATGGGTAGGCCATTTAGAACGGAGATGAGGGAAAACATTTTCACTCAGAGAGTTGTAAAGCTGTGGAATTCTCTGCCTCAGAAGGCAGTGGAGGCCAATTCTCTGAATGCATTCAAGAGAGAGCTAGATAGAGCTCTTAAGGATAGCGGAGTCAGGGGGTATGGGGAGAAGGCAGGCACGGGGTACTGAGTGAGAATGATCAGCCATGATCACATTGAATGGTGGTGCTGGCTCGAAGGGCCGAATGGCCTACTCCTGCACCTATTGTCTATTGTCTAGTGTCTATTAAAAACTCCCATCCAAAATTCCCGCTCCGGAATTTAATAAAAATCATAATTTTAATTTCCCTTTCCCTTTGTTCTTTCAACATAAACAGCCTGGTCTCAATCCAAAATTACATGATTGGCTTGCCTCTGAAGCCTTGTCTCCTTTGATTTTATTGCAGGCCTCAGTTTCATTAATGAAAAGTGAGGAAACTTCATCGTGCAATGCAACGTTGGGGTCCAAATAACAGCTATAACTGGGGGACCTGTGTTAGTAAGGAAAGATAAAGCAACAGATGAGTATTCGGCCCCCAAGTATGTGGAATTGTAATGATCAAAAGCAATGCAACTTTGAGGGTGGCACTGTGGCACAGCTGGTGGAGCTGCTGCCTCACAGCGCCAGAGATCCAGGGTTCGATCCTGACCTCGGGTACTGTCTTTGAGAAGTTTGTATGTTCTCCCCGTGACCACGTGGGTTTCCTCCAGGTGCTCCGGTTAACGTCCACATCCTGAAGATGTGTGGGTTTGTAAGTTAATTGGACTCTGTATATTGCCACAAATATGTTGGGAGAAAGTGTGAATGCGTGATCGATGGTCGGCGTGGGCTCGGTGGGCCGAAGGGGCCTATTTTCATGCCGTAAACGTAGCCCAGTGAAATTCATAAAGGTGACTACTCTTCACCACACTCCTGAGTATCAAGGATGAACCTAATTCTATTATGTCTTTCTCACAACTTAAAACGTACCCCTCAATAATTCTGCACCGCCACAATATTTGTGGTGATCAGCCATGATCACATTGAATGGCGGTGCTGGCTCGAAGGGCCGAATGGCCGACTCCTGCATCTATTGTCTATTGTCTATTGTCCAAATCTTCACCTTCATAAAGTTTTTTAGTGGCTGATCCATCATATTCCTTGCACCTCCACACATCTCTTTCACACCAAGCTGTTTACCAATGTTCAAATTACTGGGAAAATTTTCAATTAAACTTATGTGGGCGGTCATCAACAAAACAATTTGTTTCTGTCTCCTACATTAAGCAACTGTTGTGACCATCCTGCTAACTATCCAATGAACAGACATTGAGTTCCAAAATCAGAGGCTAGAGAAAAAATAAATTCTTTTGGTTCTATTTATTTTAGAGCATGCCATTCATCCAAAAGGAAAAAAAAGAGAAAATCTGCTTACTGTCTTTATGTTCCACTTGTACAGATGCCCAGAGTGGGGGAATCATGGACCAGACGACGTGGATTGAAGAAGGCGGCATGGTGGCGCAGCGGCATTGCTGCCTTACAGCGAATGCAGCGCCGGAGACTCAGGTTTGATCCTGACTACGGGCGCCGTCTGTACGGAGTTTGTACGTTCTCCCCGTGACCTGCATGGGTTTTCTCCGAGATCTTCGGTTTCCTCCCACACTCCAAAGACGTACAGGTATGTAAGTTAATTGACTGGGTAAATGTACAAATTGTCCCATGTGCGTATAGGATAGTGTTAATGTGCGGGGATCGCTGGGCGGCGCGGACTCGGTGGGCCGAACGGCCTGTTTCCACGCTGTATCTCTAAAAAAAAAATCTAAATCTAAAAGATTTGATAGGAATCTGAGGGGTCACTTTTTCACACAAACGGCGGTGTGTGTATGGAACGAGAGGAGGTAGTTGAGGCAGGGACTATCCCAATGTTTAAGTTAGACAGGTACATGGATAGGACAGGTTTGGAGGGATATGGGCCAAATGCAGGCAGGTGGGACTAGTGTAGATGGGATATGTTGGTCAGTGTGGGCAGGTTGTGCCGAAGAGCCTGTTTCCACGCTAAAGGACTCTATGACTCTTATAATAATTCCTCTTTACTTTTACTGTGTAAAGAACATTCTGCCTGTTAAATAGACCCACAAAGCAAAAATACTGTCATTTTATCCCCCTCCCCCCCCCCCCCCCCCCCCCTTCCCCCCTCCCACTCCACCTGAAGGTCAAGGCGATTGTTAAAGCAATTTAATGAAGAATACTTACAGTGTTATGAAGCCTTTTCTATTTTACTGGGACTTATTGTGCTTTTCCATCGATTTAGCATTCAGTTTTCCTTTCCAGAAATAATTGGACCAAATGCCTTACACACTACAATTTGCTGAATGTTATTCAGCCTGTTCAATAACTTAGCTTTAAAATTTACTGAGACAAAGTCTTAGTCCAGCAGTTTTACAACAAAGATAGTATTATAATAATTCATGGGATACATATACACATCACGATATTCATTTAGATCTAAAAGAATTCTGTAAAGTTAATTGAGTTCCGGGCCATTTAAAATGTCCTTTGGACTTCCAAGATCACCTCAAATCTCTTTCAAACTTCAATGAGATCCTGAATCCTGTCTGAAATTGAAACTGCTAAATGATGCCACTTCATTAGAAAATCTTGGGATGCATGGAGCGTGGAGATGTTAAATCATTGTCGACTTTAGCCTCTAAAACAAAATGAGGGCATGCAAGGCAGCTTCCTCTTCACAGTTTTACCCTTGCAATTCTTCCCCGTCTTTTCTGAATGCAGTTTTAGTTTGTTTTTTAAATTATACCATCTGCCCTCAATAAATCAGCAAACCCGTTCATTCACTGTTTAATGATTTTATTTCATATGCAACAAATTGCAGCCATGAGATTGAATCAACATTGAAATGAAAACCAGTGTGACGTATAAAGATAGACACAACATGATGGAGTAACTCAGCGGGACAGGCAGCATCTTGGGAGAGAAGGAATGGGTGACGTTTTGGGTCGAGACTTCAGTCGGAAGAAGGGTCTCAACCTGAAAAGTCACCCATTCCTTCTCTCCAGAGATGCTGCCTGGCCCACTGAGTTACTCCAGCATTTTGTGTCTATCTTCGGTTTAAACCAGCACCTGCAGTTCTTTCCTACACGCGACATATCCAGATAGTTGTAAATCTGTGGAATTCACTGCCTCTGAAGGCAGTGGAGGCCAATTCTCTGAATGCATTCAAGAGAGAGCTGGATAGAGCTCTTAAGGATAGCGGAGTCAGGGGGTATGGGGAGAAGGCAGGAACGGGGTACTGATTGAGAATGATCAGCCATGATCACATTGAATGGTGGTGCTGGCTCGAAAGGCCGAATGGCCTACTCCTGCACCTATTGTCTATTGTCTATTAAGGGAAAGTACTGTAATGATGGCAAATTCATAAGTTCCAGGCGCAGAATTAGGCTAGAATCAGCCCATCGAGTCTACTCCGGCATTTAATCATGGCTGATCCAACTGTAGATGGCTTGATTGTTTTCATGTAGAGTCTTTACTTTGACTCGACAGTACGCAAACTAAAGCTTTTCATGTTCATTTTCATAGGTTAAGGGAGCAGAATTAGGCCATTTGGCCTATCAGGCCCACACCGCCATTCAATCGTGGCTGATTTATCTTTCTCTCTCAACCCCATTCTCTTGCCTTCTCCCCATTACCCCAGACACTCTTACTAATCAAGAATCAATCAACATCTGGCTTAAAAATATAAATTGACTTGGCATTCACAGCTGTCTGTGGCAGTTGTGCCACTTATTATGTGTATTGAAATCTTTAGTTTTAGTTTTTCGAGATATAGTGCAGAAACAGGCCTCTTGGCTCACCGAGTCTGTGCCGACCAGCAATCAGCACACTTACTGTATAATATCCTACACACACTATGGACAATTTACAATTATACCAAGCCAATTAACCTACAAACTTGTATGCCTTCGGAATATGGGTGTAAACCGGAGATACCGGAGAAAACACACGCACTCACGGGGAGAACGTACAAACTCCGTACAGACAACGCCCGTTGCCAGGATTGAACCCAGGTCTCTAGTGCTGTAAGGCAGCAACTCTACCACTGCGCCACCGTGCCGACCTGCCTGCCTGAACTTTAGCACAACAGAGGAGAAATTATCAGAATAAAAGCATGTGTTGGGGCATATCAGTTTCAGAAACTTCAGCCTTTTTTTAAAATGGTTTTCTTTGACAACGAGCTGTATGAATGCACATTGCCACTGCTTGACAACAAATTTGAAGCATGAATGAGAAAACAATTGGCTGAAACACGAGGTTTGTGGAAGAGGCTCCACACTTTACCTTTGACAGACCAAGTCAAACAGTGCCCTTCACAGGCACAACTCAAGGGCATCATTGCAATTAAGTGAACGAGCTGGCAAGCACAACGCAGGCAAATGTAAAGTTGAAAAGAGTTCTGAACAACACAACGTACCACAATCATTAAGAAAGATGACCTTTTCATTCTATATGGATCTGGCTCAAAGTTATTTTACCAGTTCACAAATCGGTCTCTTCTTGATTGATTTAAGATGCATTATGCACTTGTGATTTACAATTAGATGGGCATATACTGTTACTCCAAATATTTATAATATGTGATTATACACAATTTTGTGTTGAACTCAATATCCTTATGGTCTTTAAAACTCTCTCCCTCCAGTCTATTGAACCGTAATATCACAAGCTATCTTAACCCCAAGTCCCAAGCTTTGCTTCTGATTCATCTGTTCTGATTCTTGCTATCCGCAGGTGTGAGGGAAAGAGAGAGAGAGAGCCTCAAGCATGTGATTCAACCTAGCACACAATGCTGCAAAGCCCATGTGGAGTCTAGTGGCTGAAGCAAAGAAAAAGGACAGATCTCCACATTACCATCAGAGACACAAGGAACTGCAGTTACAGCAAACCTGAGCAAAACAAAAAGTGCTGGAGGAACTCGTCAGGTCAGGCAGCATTTGTGGAAGGAACTAGACCAAGCGGACCCGTTGGGCCCAAACCTCTCCTGCATTGGTGCAGCATCCTCTCCTCCCCCCCTCCTCCGCCCCTCTCCCCCCTCCCCCTTCCTCCCCCTCCCTCCTTCACTCCCCACTCCCCACTCCCCCGTCCCCACTCCCCCCTCCCCACTCCCCCTCCCCCTTCCCCTCCCCCCCTTCCCCTCCCCCCACTCCATCCCCCTCAACCCCCCTTATCCTCCCTCCTCCGTCTTCCCTCCCTCCCCCCTCCCTCTATCCCCCATCATCCCTAGGAAATAGATTTAAACTTTAAAATGTGAATAACTTTAAAAATATAACACCGATTCCAATGAAACTTCTTCCATTAGCACCCAAGGGACGACGGTGAGTAAGGTGGGCCTAAAATTGTCACGCTATCATGCACCGTTTTGGCTGTAGTTCAGGAACAAACAAACAAACAAACGAGAGTTTTAGTATATAGATGGGCAGGTGACATTTCAGGCTGGGGCCCTTCTTCAGTCATGATCTGAAATGTTCAGAATCTGATGAAAAGTTTTCCCACCCAAAATGTCCCTCCACAGATGCTGCCTGACCCGCTGAGTTACTCCAGCACTTTGTGCTATGCTCTGCTTTAATGTTGCTGGGGGGCAGTCATTTCAAGGATGTCTTCCTAACTTTCTTTTGGAATATAACTGCTCTCTCAACTTCAAAGGCCACCTTTTTGAAATTTTGATCTCTACAGTCCTTGGCATTCCTTCTTATCTTTAGTAAAATGGCAAGGAAGTCAACGTCGTTATTAGTTCTGAATAACTTTGTGCTGTGTCTGGAATAGCGTTGGTTAGGTTGTCCACATTTTCCCACCTTACAAACTTTACATGGTAAAAACACATCATTGGTTCGGAGATGATTTGATATGTCCAGCGCTAGAGTTGCTGCCTCTCAGCGCCAGAGTCCCAGGTTCGATCCTGACCTCGGCTGCTGTCTGTACGGAGTTTGTACATTCTCCCTGTGACCTTGTGGGTTTTGCCGGGCGCTCTCGTTTCCCCCCACACTCCAAAGAAGTACAGGTTTGTCGGTTAATTGGCTTTGGTAAGAATTGTAAATTGTCGCTCGTGTGCAGGACAGTGATCGTGTTTGGAGTGATCGCTAGTTGGCACGGACTTGGTGGGCCAAATGGCCTGTTTCCGCACTATATCTCTAAAGTCTAAAGTCTAATGAAGTAATCACACGTGCAAAATAATCACACGTTTTTCTCTATATTGCATTGTCATGCTACGGATTCCAAGCACTTGGAACAAATTTGAAAGACTTCTGTAAATTGCCTACTTTAAAAAATTGCCCCTAGACTAGTTTGTACCTGAGGTATCAGTGGGTAGTTTAGACTTTACTTTAGACTTTAGAGATTCAGCGGAGAATTGGAGTTACACTACAATTACCCCCAACGTTAGATGGGGTAATTGGAGTGTAACTGCTCCCAATACTGAAGAGGAGTGTAACTGCTCCCATTACAGCCTACTGAGCCCGTACTGACCAGCGATCACTGTGTACACTAACACTATCCTATGCACGAGGGACAATTTTACAATTTTACCGATGCCAATTAACCTCATCATCATCACCATCATTTTATTTCGTAAATGTTAAAAGACATCAATTTTTTAAAAAAATAAACAAAAAAACAGAAGAAATACAAAGAATTTCATCCAGTACTTAACGTCTTTACATGTGCGAAAAGGAGTAGGAAGAAGTGTGAACTTATTTAATCCTACCCCCATTCCCTAATCAATATTTATCAAGTATTATCTATAATAACTAATACCTAAAATACATATATAACTACATATATACGCACTCACCCCTACAATCATATGAATATACCTATTTACACAATAATGTCTATACTAACTACATCTGATATATATACATACATTAGGCCAATCATATATATACATATACCCGACCATTTACATACAAAATATAAATACAAATATAGTCACCCACCCGTATAAAAGTCAGATATTAATACACAAATACATACACCCTTAAATGTTCATATAGATATACTTATTTAAATAATGATGTGTTATTATATGTAGACCCCTGGTGACTGTTAATCCCCCTCCTCACTGTACCTAGAAAAAATCATGTGTTTATATTTGTTTTTAAACTGGATGATGTTTGAATACATTCAAGAGAGAGCTAGATAGAGCTCTTAAGGATAGCGGAGTCAGGGGGTATGGGGAGAAAGCAGGAACGGGGTACTGATTGAGAATGATCAGCCATGATCACATTGAATGGCGGTGCTGGCTCGAAGGGCCGAATGGCCTACTCCTGCACCTATTGTCTATTGTCTATTGTCTATTGAACATTGTTTTAACCTATAAACATGCACGTCCTAGGAGTGTGGGAGGAAACCGGAGCATCCGGAGAAAACACACGTGGTCACAGGGAGAACGTACAAACTCCGTACAGGAACCATCGGTAGTCAAAATCGAACCCGGGTCTCTGGCGCTGTGAGGCAGCAACTCTACCGCTGCGCCACCGTGCCGCCCTTAATAGGACGAGACTCGGACTTACACCTGGTAAAGACTTAATGGGCTCAATGGCCTTTCTCGAAATTGGAAGGAAGTACGAAAATGTTTCACTTCAAATCTCCACCAACTAAGTCAGACGACTCACAGTTCAGGGTCCGGGCTGAATTGCGTGCCAAGTTTCATAAAATAATAGGATGGATTTCACTGCATGTCTTTCATTCATCTCATCAGTCCCACTCTGAATATTCCCAGTGTTACTATTGCAGATGTACTTTGATTAATCTATCTGCTGTTACATCAGGGTTGCTCTTCATGGAGCAAAGATGCACCAACTCGTGTTACGTTAGATGGGGTAATTGGAGTGTAACTGCTCCCATTACTGAAGAGGTCAAGGACAGGAAGGCACACTGAAACTGATTAGTGAATGATTCAAGGGTGCCATGAGAATCTTTTACGAACCACTCTGAATAGTTATGATCTGAGATATACTGCCTGTAAGGGCAGAGGATTTACATTCACACGGAGCTTTTAAAAATTTAAATAACGACAAGCAAAAAAATAAAATGCTACTTTTGTCATTCCCCGACAGACCCCATTGTTTTGAGTCAACCAACGTGCACATATTTTTTCTTAAAACATATCAATTTAATGCAAAGATGCTGAAAGAATACATATGAATTTGGTCGTAGATAGACACAAAATGCTGTAGTAACTAAGCGGGACAGGCAGCATCTCTGGAGAGAAGAATGGGTGACGTTTGGGTCGAGACCCTTCTTCAGACTGGTTAGGGATAAGCGAAAGGAGAGATATAGACGGTGATGTGGAGAGATAAAGAACAACAACCTTGAAGACTCCGGTCGCAGGGCCTGGACTTACCATCTCGGAGGCTTCGGCCGTGGGCCCTGCAGACCGCAACATCGGGAGCTCGCAGGTCCCTGGCTGGCGACCGGCTATCGGGAGCTCCAGCCGTAGCAGCTTCGACCGCCCCGATGTCGCGAGGTGCGATCGACCCGCTTGCAGGACCTTCATCGCCCTGCGTGGCTCGGCCGCAGCACTTTCCATCACCCGGTGGGGGCTTAGGACCTTCATCGGCCTGCTCGGCTCGGCCTGGGTCTTTCCATCGCCCGGTGGGGGCTTCAAAAGTCGGGATCCTCGATCGCCTCGAGGCAGCAGTTTGACTGCCTGACCACGGGAGAAGATTGAGGAGGAGATAAGACTTTTCTTTGCCTTCCATCACAGTGAGGGTGTGCCTGGAGCAATCACTGTGATGGTTGTTTGTGTTAAATTGTAATTGTGTGTCTTGTGTTCTTTATTGTCTACTGCCGGACCCTGACGTGAGAGGACGCTGGCGCTGTTTGTTCGCCGCTTCTCCGTCAGGACAAATCTTTTGTTTGTTTGTTTGTTTTTATGTCTTGTTTGCTTTGTAAAGCGTCTTTGAGTATCTTGAAAAGCGCTATATAAAATAAATGTATTGTTATTATTATTATTATTAACAAATGAAAGATATGCAAAAAAGTGACGATGATAAAGGAGACGGTGATTTGGTGCTTTTCAGTGTTAATTGGGATTAAATAATGTGATCAAAGCATCTGAAGCAAACGCCATTCAATGCATTCATGGATACAAGCAACTTTTCTCACTGGAGTTTAGAAGGATGAGGGCGGACCTCATTGAAACTTACCGAATAGTGAAAGGCTTGGATAGAGTGGATGTGGAGAGGATGCTTCCACTAGTGGGAGAGTCTAGGACCAAAGAATAAAAGGACTAGAATAAAAAGATGTACCTTTAGGAAGAAGTTGAGGAGGAATTTCTTTAGTCAGAGGGTGGTGAATCTGTGGAATTCATTGCCACAGAAGGCTGTGGAGGCCAAGTCAGTGGATACTTTTTAAGGCAGAGATGGATAGATCCTTGATTAGTGCGAGTGTCAGGGGTCGTGGGGAGAAGGCAGGAGAATGGGGTTGAGAGGGAGAGAAAGAGCAGCCACGATTGAATGGCGGAAGGGACTTGATGGGCCGAATGGCCTAATTCTGCTCCTATCATTTTATGAACTTATGAACTGCCGATGCTGGTTTACAAAGAAGCATAAAGTGTCATCTCAGCACTCGGTGTTTGTGTCGATGCAATAACTGTTAAAATCACAAGGTGAACCAATAATATTTTAATTGGGTTGACAGTTAACAGCTGCTCACCTCAAAAAAGCAAGGAGGATAAATTAAAACAATTGAATCTGGCTTAATTTGTGGGGAGGGAGTGGAAGCGAGATTTTTTAAAAAATGTTATGCATTCAACTAAAGAACGTGGCACAAGGTTTATGTCCTGTCCAGCTTAATGGAGGGAGAAATGATCAGTGGAGAGAAAGGAAACATGTGTTAGTTAGTGCGTCTCAGTTTCAGAATGAAATATAGAGCAAAGGGTCTTTGTAGGAGGCATATAAAAGGCACTTGACAAGGCAAAGGAAGTGGTTTTATAATATTAACTTCAAAGGTGTCAAATTATTAGGACGAGAGAACGTGGGTTTGAAGTTGTGGAAGCTGAGACGAATGCCTTCAGTAAGCATTTATTTACATGGAGAATGATAGCCAGATTCCATATAAATGAAGGAATATGGTTGAAAATTAGAAAGCTGCACTCATTTTAAAACCCTGTCGTAAAGAAATCATATTTATTTCTCAGATTATAAGTAGCTTTTTCTAATGGGATACAACTACGCATTTCTGCATATCATCTTGCAATTCTTATTTCATTGTGATCTTTCCAAGTGACCGCCACACATTTTTTTGCTATTGCTATTGCTATTTTGAGAAATCTTTCCTGATATTTATCTAAAACTAATCTTGGTAATATTCCTTTAGTATCTCCCAATAAAAACAACCTTGAATCCAATGGTATGGTCTCATTCATCAATTGTTCCAAAAAGTTTTTTAGGTCTTTCCAAAAAGGAGTTACCTTCGGACATGCCCATGTGGAGTGTAAAAAAGTACCCACATCCTGGTTGCATCTAAAACAAATTTCAGGTAAATTTGGATTTAAATTGATCGCGTACTATGAGTTCATACATGTATTTGTTTTGTTAAAATTTAAATAAAATTAATAAATAAAATAAATTTTAAAAGCCCTGTCGTAGAGAAAAGAATATTTCTGAGTTTTATTTCAGAAAGATGAGACATTTATTTATTTATTTATTTATTCGTGTCATCAGACAACTGTTTACCAACAGCGAGCAAATTTTAGTGCCACGTGGTTGGCCTCTGCAAGATCCTTTACAGTGCGTGTGTCATGCAGCACGTCACAGCTCAGGAGATGTTCCATAGTCTGGAGGCCCCGTCCACACTCGCAGTCTGCCGCATCTTCAGTGCATCCCCACTTCAGCATGAGATCATATAGACGGTTTAACATTCCACTTTGCAATTCTCTGAGTTGTGCTGTTCAACGTGACATTACATTGCGCAATATAGAACGAACAACTATTGAATAATGAATACAAAAAATAAACAAAGTACCACAAAAGCCTTGTGACATTTGATAGTGGGCACACCGACCACGTTTACAATTGATCATTTTGTAATAGGGCCATGATGTGATATTGTTTCTTGAGATATGAATTGATTTTGGATAATTGCCAGATTTGTACAGCAGGTAGAATTTTCCACCAAAGGTTTTGGTTTCGAGTAGTGCAATTGTACTAAAGTGCACCTCATTTGGATTAATACTGTCGAGAAATACTGATGGACTGATGTTTAAGAAACATTTAGACAGGCACATGGATAGGGTGGGTTTAGAGGGATATGAGCCAAAAGCAGGCAGGTGGGACTAGTTTAGATGGGGCATGTTGGGCGGCATAGGCAAAGTTGGGCCGAAGGGCCTGTTTCCATGCTGTATGACTGTCTGACCATCTAATGAAATAGACTTTGTTTCAGGTGGGATTTTGGAAAAGTTAATTGATTTTGGATGAGTTAGGGAAAGTAATGTCCCTGAATCCATCATCCCTATCACATTTTCCCCTCTATTCCCTCCTCCCAGATTGTACCACACACTTATCCCTAAGGTGCAATTGACTACGGTCAATCTCTTTTGGGACGTGGGAAGAAACCGGATCATCCGGGAGACTTCCAGATGGTTACAGGAAGAATGATCCCAGGAATGAGTAGGTTAACCTATGATGAGCATTTGTCAGCACTGGGCCTGTACTCGCTGGGGTTCAGAAGATTGAGGGGGGACCTCATTGAAACATACAGAATAGTGAAAGGCTTGGCTAGAGTGGATGTGGAGAGGATGTTTCCACTAGTGGGAGAGTCTAGGACTAGACGACATAGCTTCAGAATGAAGGGATTTAGGAATTAAGGAATTAAGAGTGTGGGAGGAAACCAAACATCTTGGAGAAAACCCACGCAGGTCACGGGGAGAAAGTGCAAACAAGTACTATGACATTCTTTCGAGTTGTTATTTGTTATCGGTACGTCAATGTAGTTGTGGGAGGTCTCACTTAAAATCTGTTTTGTTCCCTCTTGTAACATTTAATTAATGATGTAAGTAGTTATTATAAAGCTTTTCAAAAATTCACGTGGCACCTTGCTGTTGTGCAAGCAGAATCTATATACTAAAACTCTCGTTTGTTTGTTTGTTTGTTCCTGAACTACAGCCAAAACGGTACTTGATAGTGCGACAATTTTAGGCCCACCTTACTCACTGTCGTCCCTTTGGTGCTAATGGAAGAAGTTTAATTGAAATCGGTGTTACATTTTTAAAGTTATGCACATTTTAAAGTTTAAATTTATCTCCTAGGGAGGGAGGGAGAGGGGGGGGGAAGGGTGGGGGGAGGGGGAGAAGGGAGAATAAGGGGTGTTGAGGGGGACAAATTGGGGGGTAGGGAAGGGGGGGAGGGGAAGGGAGGGTGGAGAAGGAGGGGGGGAGGAGGGGGAGTTGGGGGGAGAGGGAGGGGGAGAGGGAGGGGGGAGGAAGGGGAGGGAGGGGAGGGGGAGGGGAGGGGGAGGGGGGAGGGAGGAGGAGGGGGGAGGGGGGGAGGAGGGGGGAGGGGGGAAGGAGAAGGTGCTGCACCAATGCAGGAGAGGTTTGGGCCCAACGGTTCCACTTGGTATAGTTTACAATAAAATGGGAAGACTCTGGAAACTGCTACGATGTAATCTGGAGTATGGTTATTTTGTAGATAGCAGTGTTCTTACTTGGTGATACAGATGGACAGAGGGTGGTGGGAGATATGGAGGAATTTATTTCGCCAGAGGGTGGTGAATCTGTGTCATTCATTGTCACAGACGTCTGCGGAGGCCAAATTATTGGGTATTTTTTAAAGTGGAAATTGATGATTCTTGATCTGTTTAGGTGTCAAAGATTACAGGGAGAAGGCAGGAGAGTGGGGTCGAGAAGGAAATATATATCAGCCATGATTGAATGGTGGAGAAGAGTCGATGGACCGAATGGCCTAACTCTACCCCTGTGTGTTATGGTCTTATGGTCTTATATGGAATGAGCTGTCAGAGGGGTAGTTGAGGCAGGGACAAAAACAACATTTAAAAGGCATTTGGACAGGTACATGGAGAGGAAAGGTTTAGAGAGATATGGGCCAAACGTGGGCAGGTGGGACTAGTATTGATGGGACAATCTTGGTTGGCAGGCGCAAGTTGGACCGGAGGGCCTGTTTCCATACTGTATGACTCCATCACTCTATGACTCTAAATGAACAGTACTTATATAATCATTACAATCATTGAGCATTTGTATGTGAGGCTGTGGCAACAAAGGGAATGAAACAGATGGAAAAGAACCAAAAATGTTGCAGTTAGAAATTTGTGGCGTGCTCAAAAACTGTGAAGCCAAATTATGTCACAGGTTTGCAAAGCCAAGATCAGAAACCTCTGTTGTTTGTTTGTAGATTTACAATAAATCAATACGATTTTGTGTTAAAACATGTGAACAACATTGAATCTGTCTTAACCTGAAGGGCTGCAGTTTCCATTAAGAGGACAGTGACTGGTCATAAGTTCATAAGTTATAGGATCAGAATCAGGCCATTCGGCCCATCAAGTCTACTCTGCCATTCAATCATGGCTGATCTATCTTTCCCTCTCAACCCCATTCTCCTGCCTTCTCCCCGTAACCCCTGACACCCATATCATGGATAATAGAAAATACGAATCAAGAATCTATCTATCTGCCCTTCCTGCAGCACGGTGGCGCAGTGGTGGAGTTGCTGCCTTATGGCACCAGAGACCTGGGTTCGATCCTCACCAAGGGTGCTGCCTGTACGGAATTTGTACGTTCTCCCTGTGACCGACGTGGGTTTTCTCCGGGAGCTCTGGTTTCCTCCCACACTCCAAAGAGGTCCAAGTTTGTTGGTTAATTGGCTTGGTAAAGTTGTAAATTGTCCCTAATGTGTGTGTAGGATAGTGTTAGTGTGCGGGGATCGTTGGTCGGTACAGACTCGGTGGGCCAAAGGGCCTGTTTCCATGCTGGATCTCTAAATTAAAAACAAAACTAAGTGTACTAATCAACTTACTAATCATTCGGTGGGAGTAAATAATTGGTTAAAAAGGAACTAACTTCCATGTTATTTATAAATCTAATTATGCTTGGGTAAAATTTCTTCCTTCCTTTCATAAAGATATTAAGTGTTGAAAGTGTACGACTCTGCGTATGCATGTGTGACGATGCATGGATATACATGCAGCAAGTTTGTCATTTGTATTAGACCTCCGGACACTCCTGCCATTGAACCTCTCTCCCGAAGTACTGTGTTCAGTTCAGGACACCACAGATGTAGAGAACGAGGGGCGAGCTAGAGTTTTACTGGAAAGATGCCAGCGATGAACCGCTTCTGCCCTGTGAAACGCTCTGGAGGATACTGCTGTTGTTTTCCGAGCGCAGAAGGTTTAAGGTGATTTAAGCTTATTAAAATTATACATGTTTTGACAGAATGAGGAGGGAAAAAAAACTGTTCCCAGCACCAGTGGCAATGGTAATCAGGGGACACTGACATAAGCAGTCTGGCTGAAGAATCAGAAGCAACCTGAGGTGAAAAAAAAACTTTGTTCTGATGTGCAATGCACTCATTGAAGGTCGGTAGAAACAGGTTTAATAATAAGATTCTCATGAAAATTTACAGCACTCCCACTCCTCTTGGCAACGTGAAGTCTTAAAAATATATCTGGCTTATGTAATCATTCAGCCACATCTTCTTTCAGGCTCCATGTTTCCTAACGTTTCAGAAAGGCAGCTACTTGAGTAGCAGCAGCAGCAATCAGCAGCAATCAGCAGCAGCAGCAAGCAGCAGCAGCAGTAGCAAGCAGCACCAAGCTGTGTTGCTTGGGAAGTAGTGTGTGGGGATTGTGTGGGGATTGTGTGGGGATTGTGTGGGGATTGTGTGGGGATAGTAAGGAGTAAGACCTGTGTGATCTCCCGGACAAGTTTCGATCGCCTAGCTTGGGGTCGGAGAGGAATTTCCCAGATTTTTTCCCAAATTGGCCTGGGTTTTTTATCCGGTTTTTCGCCTCTCCCAGGAGATCACTCAGTTCTTTTGGGTGGGCGGTTGGAGCGGTTGGAGTAGCGGCCGGGCGGTAGGTTTAGTAACCGAGCGCGGGGCTTTGTTTGGAGAGTATGACTGCCAGGGCAGTTTTTTGTTCTGGGTGTCGGATGTGGGGAATCTGGGAGTCTGATAGTCTTCCAGACATCCACATCTGCGCCAGGTGTGACGAGATGGGGCTCCTAAGGGACCGTATTAGGAACCTGGAGCGGCAGATTGATGACCTCCGTCTGATCAGGGAGAGTGAGGAGGTTATAGATAGGAGTTACAGAGAGGTGGTCACTCCTAGACCACGGGAGGTAGACAAGTGGGTCACTGTTAGGGGGGGCAAGGAACAGAGGCAGGGACTAGGGAGTACCCCGGTGGCTGTACCCCTTGGAAATAAGTACTCCTGTTTAAGTACTGTTGGGGGGGACAGCCTACCTGGGGGCAACGACGGTGCCCGGGCCTCTGGCAAGGAGTCCGGCCCTGTTGCTCAGAAGGGTAGGGAAAGGAAGAGGAGAGCAGTAGTAATAGGGGACTCTATAGTGAGGGGGTCAGATAGGCGTTTCTGTGGACGCAGTCGGGAGACCCGGATGGTGGTTTGCCTCCCTGGTGCCGGTGTCCGGGATGTGTCTGAGCGTGTCCAGGATATCCTGAAAGGGGAGGGAGAGGAGCCAGAGGTCGTGGTACATATAGGTACCAACAATATAGGTAGGATAAGGGAAGAGGTCCTGAAAGGAGAATTCAGGGCGCTAGGAAGAGAGTTAAAAAAAAGGACTTCCAAAGTAATAATCTCAGGCTTACTGCCTGTGCCACGCGATAGTGAGAATAGGAATGGAGTGAGGTGGAGGATAAATACGTGGCTGAGGAACTGGTGCAGGGAGCAGGGTTTCAAGTTTCTGGATCATTGGGACCTCTTCTGGGGGAAGTATGACCTGTACAAAAAGGACGGGTTGCATCTGAACCCGAGGGGAACCAATATCCTGGCGGGGAGATTTGCTAAAATAACTGCGGAGACTTTAAACTAGTACGGTTGGGGGGAGGGACTCAAACACAGATAGCTAATAGGCAGTGTGTGAGGCAGGAGGCAGAAAAGGGAAACACTCAGACCCAATATGTAGGAGAGAAAGAAGGGAAAAGAAATAAACTGAGAATAAGAAATGATGGGTCCCTTAAATGTGTATATTTTAATGCTAGGAGCATTGTAAGAAAGGTGGATGAGCTTAGAGCCTGGATTGACATCTGGAAGTATGATGTTGTGGCGATCAGTGAAACATGGTTGCAGGAGGGTTGCGATTGGCAATTAAATATTCCAGGATTTCATTGTTTCAGATGTGATAGAATCGGAGGGGCAAGAGGTGGGGGTGTTGCATTGCTTGTCAGCGAGGATATCACAGTAGTGCTTTGGCAGGACAGACTAGAAGGCTCGATTAAGGAGGCTGTTTGGGTGGAACTCAGAAATGAGAAAGGTTTAGCAACACTTATAGGGGTGTATTATAGACCGCCAAATAGGGAACGAGAATTGGAAGAGCAAATATGTAAGGAGATAGCAGATATTAGTAGTAAGCACAGAGTGGTGATTGTGGGTGATTTCAATTTTCCGTATATAGACTGGGAATCACATTCTGTTAAAGGGCTGGATGGTTTGGAGTTTGTAAAATGTGTGCAGGATAGTTTTTTGCAGCAATACGTAGAGGTGCCTACCAGAGAAGGGGCAGTGTTGGACCTCCTGTTAGGAAATGAGATGGGTCAGGTGACGGAGGTATGTGTTGAGGAGCACTTTGGGTCTAGTGATCATAATGCCATTAGTTTCAATATCATTATGGAGAAGGTCAAATCTGGACCAAGGGTTGAGATTTTGGATTGGAGAAAGGCTAATTTTGAGGAGATGAGAAAGGATTTAAAAGGAGTGAAATGGAAATTGTTGTTTTATGAAAAGGATATAATAGAGAAATGGAGGATATTTAAAGGTGAAATTTTGAGAGTACAGAGTCTTTATGTCCCTGTTCGGTGGAAAGGAAAGAATAATAATTTGAAAGAGCCGTGGTTTTCCAGGGAAATTGGACACTTGGTTCGGAAAAAGAGGGAGATATACAATAAATATAAGCGGCAGGGAGTAAATGAGGTTCTTGAGGAATATAAAGAATGTAAAAGGAATCTTAAAAAGGAAATTAGAAAAGCGAAAAAAAGATATGAGGCTGCTTTGGCAAGTAATGTAAAAGTAAACCCCAAGGGGTTCTACAGATATGTCAATAGCAAAAGGATAGTGAGGGATAAAATTGGTCCATTAGAGAGTCAGAGTGGACAGCTATGTGCTGAGCCGGAAGAAATGGGGGAGATATTAAACAATTTCTTTTCTTCGGTATTTACCGAGGAGAAGGATATTGAATTATGTGAGGTAAGCGAAACAAGTAGAGTAGTGATGGAAATTAGGAGGATTAAAGAAGAGGAGGTACGGACACTTTTGAAGAATATAAAAGTGGATAAGTCTCCAGGTCCTGATAGGATATTCCCTAGGACATTGAGGGAAGTTAGTGCAGAAATAGCAGGGGCTATGACGGAAATATTTCAAACGTCATTAGAAACAGGGATGGTGCCGGAAGATTGGCGCATTGCGCATGTTGTGCCTTTGTTTAAAAAAGGTTCTAAAAGTAAACCTAGCAATTATAGACCTATTAGTTTGACGTCTGTGGTGGGAAAATTAATGGAAAAGATACTTAGGGACAATATATATAATTATTTGGATAATCAAGGCCTGATTAGAAACAGTCAACATGGATTTGTGCCTGGAAGGTCATGTTTGACAAATCTTCTTGAATTTTTTGAAGAGGTTACCAGGGAAATTGATAAGGGCAAGGCTGTGGATGTTGTCTATATGGACTTCAGTAAGGCATTTGACAAGGTTCCACATGGAAGGTTGATTAAGAAGGTTAAATCGTTGGGTATTAATAGTGAGGTTGCAAGATGGATTCAACAATGGCTGAATGGGAGATACCAGAGGGTAACGGTTGACAATTGTATGTCAGGTTGGAGGCCAGTGTCTAGTGGAGTGCCCCAAGGATCTGTGTTGGGTCCACTGTTGTTTGTCATTTACATTAATGATCTGGATGATGGTGTGGCAAATCGGATTAGTAAATATGCAGATGATACTAAGATAGGTGGAATAGTTGATAGTGAGGTAGATTTTCAAAGTCTACAGAGAGACTTGGGCCTTTTGGAAGGGTGGGCTGAAAGATGGCAGATGGAGTTTAATGCTGATAAGTGTGAGGTGCTGCATTTTGGTAGGACAAATCAAAATAGGACGTACAGGGTAAATGGTAGGGAATTGAGGAATGCAGTGGAACAGAGGGATCTGGGAATAACTGTGCATTGTTCCCTGAAGGTGGAATCTCATGTGGATAGGGTGGTGAAGAAGGCGTTTGGTATGCTTGCCTTTATAAATCAGAGCATCGAGTATAGAAGTTGGGATGTAATGTTGAAATTGTACAGGGCATTGGTGAGGCCGAATCTGGAGTATGGTGTGCATTTCTGGTCGCCAAATTATAGGAAGGATGTCGACAAAATGGAGAGGGTACAGAGGAGATTTACTAGAATGTTGCCTGGGTTTCAGCACTTAGGCTACAGAGAGAGGTTGAACAGGTTGGGTCTTTATTCTTTGGAGCGTAGAAGGTTGAGGGGGGACTTGATAGAGGTTTTTAAAATTTTGAGAGGGACGGACAGAGTTGACGTGGGTAGGCTTTTCCCTTTGAGAGTGGGGAAGATTCCAACAAGGGGACATAGCTTCAGAATTGAGGGACAAAGGTTTAGGGGTAACATGAGGGGGAACTTCTTTACTCAGAGGGTTGTGGCTGTATGGAATGGGCTTCCGGTGGAAGTGATGGAGGCTGGCTCGGTTTTATTGTTTAAGAGTAAATTGGATAGGTATATGGATAGGAGGGGATTGGAGGGTTATGGTCTGAGTGCAGGTAGATGAGACTAGGTCAGGGAGAATGGTCGGCGTGGACTGGTAGGGCCGGACAGGCCTGTTTCCATGCTGTAGTTGTTATATGTTATATATGTTATATGTTACTTGAGGTTAAAAACAATTGCAAGAAACCTCATTAGAACATTTCAATGAGCAAACCAGTTCCTTGGAAGAGATTAGGTTGCCTGGTCATTATTCCACCTCTGCCAAAAGGTTTACCTACTGTTTCAAAAATTTCTGCCCTTTGGCTTTTCACAAGACGACAACCAACCCATTTCTGTGAGTTAAGGTCGAATACGAAAGCGAGGAGAAAAATGTTCAAAGTCTACCAAGTCTGAGATGGATCACAAGTGTATAGTTGGCAGTCTAGGCTGGCGGAGATCAAGAAAAGAAGACACGTGGGTGCTTAGGACTCTTCCAGAGATTGAAATACACGTTGATGAAGACAGAAGACAGAGAGCTAAGTTAGAGACTTTAAGGGGGTCAGAGAGTCAGAGAGCACAGAGAGTTATGCAGCACAGAAACAGGCCCTTCACCCTAACTGGTCCAGGCCGACCAAGATGCACCAACTAAGCTAATCCTCCTTGGTCGTGTTTGGCCCACATCCCTCTAAACCTTACCTAACTATAGGCCTGTCCAAGAATCTTTTAAATAGTGTTATAATAAATGCCTCAACTACTTCCCTTGGTAGCTCATTCCATGTATCCACCACCATCTGGGTGAAAATGTTGCCCCTCAAGATTCTATTAAATCTTTTCCCTCTCTCCTTAAACCAGTGTTCACTGGTTCTTGATTGCCCTATCCAGGGTAAAAGAATCTGTGCTTTCATCCTATCTATTCCCCTGATAGAGTCATAGAGAGTCATAGAGTCGTTCAGTGTGGAAACAGGCCCTTCGGCCCAACTTGCCCACACCGGCCAACGTGTCCCATCTACATGTCATGATTTTATACACCTCTACAAGATTACTTCTCAGCCTCCTGCTGAGGAATAGCATTCTAACTTTTCCAACCTTTCCCTATAGCTCAGGCCTTTGATTCCTGGCCTGTCCTGACCATGTTAGAGTCATACAGTCACACAGCATGGAAACAGGCCATTCAGCCCAAATTGCCCACACCGACCAACATGTCCCATCTACACTAGTCCCACCTGCCTGTGTTTGGCCCGTGTCCTTCAAAACCTGTCCTGTCCATGTACCTGTCTAAATGTTTCTTATGTGTGCAGTAAATGATCACAGAAAAATTCTATAGGTCATGCAGATGATAATAAATTCACAATCAAAAATGAATTAAAGAATTGGTTAAATTAAGTGTTCCAAAATAATAAGCTTGTTAGACAATGGGCCTTGGTGCTCTGCTCACAAATGACGACACAAACAGCCAATGGATTTCTCTGGCACAAAACTGGAAGCAATTCCAACAAACGTTGCAGCAAGCGAACTGAAGCAGTTCCCTTGCCCGAAAGCACAAGTAATTGCAGAGAGTTGCAGATGTAGCCCAGTCCATTACGCAGACCAGATTTCCCATCATTGACTTCATCTCCACTTCACTCTGCCTTGGAAAAGCAGCCAACATATTCAAATACTTGTCCCACCCCGGTTATTCCTCCGTCTCCCTCCTCCCGTCTGGCAGAAGGTACAGAAGCTTGTAAGCGTGCACTACCAGACTCAGAAACTGCTTCTTCCCCTCTGTTATCAGGCTTCTGAATGGTCCTTCTATAAGCTAGGGTACTGTCCGAATCACCTCGACCCCAGTAAGGACATTGGACTTGTCTGTGGAACTGAGGCACTACAATGCTGAGAACGATATTCTGCACACTGTGTCTTACCCTTTGCTCTAACTATTGTACTTGCTTGACTTGATCAGTTTCTAACTGATCTGTTTGGGTAGCATGCAAAACAAAGCTTTTCACTATATCTAATAACAGCAGCAGCAAATGCTCGAGACTTTGCACTCAGTTAAGGGGTTGCATCCCGTTCTTCTTGTTTTATATATTTTGCATATGGGATTAACCACGAGAAAGCGTAATCACTCTTAAACAAACAGACTTCAAAACAGCAGTTCTAATTGCATTATTTGGCTGCTAAATACACGTGTTCTGGTACCAGAGCAAAGCATTGATAAAGATTCAATATAACATTTGGCGGAATAAAAATAAGATTCTGCTACTTTGAAATTGCTCACAGATAAAAGAAGTTCAGAATTTGTTCATAGCGTTCTTTATTATTTGGCTTTGAAAGGAAGTTAATTGGTTCGAGGATCATACCCATGACTGCAGGCGTTTGTTTTAACCACATTAGGATGTGGGATTCTGCTGTTGTCTTCCCACTGGCTCGTGTGACAATGCAATAAGCCCCTTGAATGAAATACTTGGGCAATTTGAAAAAATGACTAACTTTAGCATTTACCCATTTGATAGGACAGTGTGAATAATCTTGTTGTTAAACCTGCAACAGTTTGTTCCTCTTCAAAGAAAGTAAGAATAAAGGGCTCCACAGATTTAGATCATGTGTAGTTTAGTTTAGTTTAGAGTTACAGCGCGGAAACAGGCCCTTCGGCCGACCAGCCATCATCTGTACACTAAAACTATCCAACGCACAAGGGGCAATTTTTACCAAAACTAATTAACCTACAAACCTGTACGTCTTTGGAATGAATGAATGAATGAATGAATGAATGAATGAATGAATGAATGAATGAATGAATGAATAAGTTTATTGGCCAAGTATGTGCTCTGCTCACAAATGACGACACAAACAGCCAATTACCAATTACGAATAAACCATAAACACATCAAAATGTGGGAAGAACTGTGTATTGTTCATGTATTGCTGATAATAAGCACAATATGCTTGAACAATTATTAATAGAATAAAATACAGAAGGTTTATTGAAAGATGGAACTGAAAATTGTGTGGAATTTCTAGTCAACTAATACCATCTTTACAGTCTGACATTTTTAATATATTGTGGGCTGAATTGTTTGATTAATTGGAACACTAATTTTTTTTTTTAAATGGACCACAAGAAATCCAAGTAAAAGTGATTTTATTGTTGGCTCCAGAGTCAAAATGGTTGGATAGAAAAATGCCCTCGGGTAAGCCTGGCAAATAAATTTGTTGAAATGTCGTCATGACATTCCTTTTTATCCATTATGTGATTATGTGATGAATATAATATTTCAGCATTGCCGTGTTACAGTTCTAGAGGAAAAATATCCATTGTCGGCAACAGGTAGTGTAGGAAAATAACTGCAGATGCTGGTACAAATCGAAGGCATTTATTCACAAAATGTTGGAGTAACTCAGCGGGTCAGGCAGCATCTCAGGAGAGAAGGAATGGGTGACGTTTCGGGTCGAGACCCTTCTTCAGACTGATGAAGATCTGTCACCCATTGTCAGCAACGATCAGGTGGAAGATCGGAACTGCACGCTAGCTTGTGGGAGAGTCATTCAGATGTCTGAAAACAGGGAGGGTTTCCAAGTCTAGTGGTACGTGCTTTCAAGCTTTTGTATCTTCTGCCTGATGGGCGAAGGGAGAAGGGGGGAATGACCGTGGAGAAGAAGGTCCTTGAAGCTGTTGGCTGCTTTCCTGAAGCAGCATAAAGTGGGCAGGGAGCCAATGGCGGGGTGTCTGGACCGTGTGATGGACCGGGCTACATCACAAAACTCTCTGCGATTCCTTGCAGTCTTGGGTCAGAGCTGTTCCCAATTCAAGCTGTGATCCAAGCTGACAGTAGGCTTCCAGCAATGCATCTGCAGAAGTTGGTACGAGTCGTTGAAGACGTGCCAAAATGTGCTTAGTCTCCCAGGGGAGCAGAGTCGTTGGTGTGCTTTTTTGGCCATAGCTTCAATGAACTTATCAATAAATCATTGAACTTGAAAAAATATGAGGAATGGAGACCCAGATGCTTCTGCTTGTTTCTTCTGATTTTTATATCGCAAACACTTCCCAAGGCAAGGAGGGGCTCATTGCTGCAGACCTTGCTAGCGAGCTGGGTGGACAATGGTAAACACAAAATGCTGGTGTGACTCAGCGGCTCAGGCAGCATCTCGGGAGAGAAGGAACGGGTGAAGAATCAGCCTCTTCTTGAACCATCGCTCCCCTTGTGCCCTTGTGCTACCAGTTATACTGTAGAAACTAGGAACTGTAGATGCTGGTTTAAACCAAAGATTGACCCAAAATGCAGTAGTAACTCAGCCGGACAGGAGGTATCTCCGGATAGAAGGAGTGGGTGACCTTTCGGGTCGAGACCCTTCTTGAGACTGAGAGTCGGGGAGAGGAAGTGCTGGAGTAACTGAGCAGGTCTTCCAGTTTCTGTGGAGAACATGGATCGGTGACATTTCGGGTCGAGACCCTTCTTTGACATTTGCCGTGGGGTTGCTTAGCTCTGTCTTTGAGGGTTTACTGCTTTACCTGTTTGACACACGTGGACGTAGGTTTCAGGTTTGCCACCGAGACAGCCTGATGCAGTTCACAGCATGTCCTCCAATACTCCTCATTGATCCAAATTGTTCTGTTTAGTTTAGTTTAGAAATGGAAACCAGGCCCTGCAGTCCACTGAGTCCATGCTGACCATCGATCACCCAAGCTCACACTAGTTCTATGTTCTCCCACTTTCACATCCACTCCCAACACACTTGGGGCAATTTATAAAGGCCAATTAACCTACAAACCTTGCACGTCTTTGGGGCGTGGGTGGACACTGGAGCAGCCGCTTCTCACAACCTTGTTTTATACATTAGAAACATTGCAATATATTGCAGTTTATGTTGTACACATGACAATGCCTTTTTCTCCCTTAGGTTTGTATTGTTGAAATTCTCAATCAATTCTATTCATTGTTGCATTTGCTTCAAGATGAAAGACAGAAGACGATTTTTCACATTCAGGTGAAGGCCAGCACTGAAGTTTAGCTTCGAGATACAGCGCCCGAAAACAGGCCCTTCGGCCCACCGAGTCCGCACCGACCAGCGATCCCCACACACTAACACTATCCTGCACGCACTAGGGACAATTTACATTTACACCAAGCCAATTAACCTCCAAACCTGTACGTCTTTGGAGTGTGGGAGGAAACCGAAGATGTCGGAGAAAAACCCCACACAGTCACGGGGAGAAGGTACAGGCAGCACCCGGAGTCAGGATCGAACCTGGGTCTCTGGGGCTGTAAGCGCTGTAAAGCAGCAACTCTACCACTAGACTATCAAGCAAATCATGATCAGGGCACTTAGAAACTTAGCTGAGGCCATTTATCAGAAACGTCTTAAAACCTCAACCCTCATTTCCTGCACCTTGGGCTCTTCAAGCTCTGACAGAGGTGGTTTTTACTTATGGTGACAGAGTGACTGATAGCGCTGGGGTACTTTTCCAGGCCGACAGGATACAAATGCCCTCTCTCCAAAACGACTTCAAATCGGTTACATTAAGCAGAGAGGCTATAAGAACAGCTCATGTGAGAAATATGCTGGGACGCTGGAGAAGCTTCGACAAAATTGTGGTTAATGTTGCCGGCATAATAGCTCGATAGTCTGATGAAAAGAGACCTGAAGCATCGCAGATTTATTGCCTCGAGCTCGGCCGAACGGGGCAGTTTCATGCAACACTCTCCAGCACGTTGATGTCAATGATACAGCAAGGCCGTCATTTACACTCTGTGGTATCCAAGTCTGCTCGCCGTGCCAAGTTGTTGTGTGACACAGCCATTACACAAAATTATATCGGCTCAGAACCAATCTGCCTGCTCAGATCTTGGAATTGACAAGGCGCGATGTGCTGCCAGCTGCAGCATAGATTTATAATCCTGGTGGGTTCAGTTTAGATTATTAGCACCTGTACCGAGGTACAGTGGATAGCTTTTTGTTGCGTGGTATCCAGTCAGCAGAAAGACTGCACGGGTGACGTTTCGGGTCGAGACCCTTCTTCAGACTGAAGAAGGGTCTCGACCCGAAACGTCACCCATTCCTTCTCTCCCGAGATGCTGCCTGACCTGCTGAGTTACTCCAGCATTTTGTGAATAAATCGATTTGTACCAGCATCTGCAGTTATTTTCTTATAGCAGAAAGACTGCACGTGATTACAATCAAGCTGTCCACAGTGTACAGATACAGGATAAAGGGTATAACATATAGTGCATGATAAAGTCCAGTAACGTCCGATTAAAGATTGTATGTGGGTCTTCAAATAGGTAGGTGGTAGCTCAAGACCGCTCACTAGTTGCAGATAGGATGGTTCAGTTACTTGATGATAGCTGGGAAGAAACTGTCCCTAAATCTAGAGGTGTGCATTTTCAACTTCTGTACCTGTTGCCTGATGGCTGCAGCTCCACTGCACCAGAGACCCAGGTTTGATGCTGACCTTATGTGGGAGGAGGGGGTGTTCGTGTGTGCGTGCGGAGTTCGCATGCTCTCGCTGTGATCGCGTGAGATTGACAAATTTTCGATCAGTATGAATGTCACGGGGCTATGGGGCGAAGGTAGGAGAATTGTGTTGAGAGGGAAAGATTTTATTGCAGAGCAATCCTGCCTTGCCCATTCTCCCACTTCATCCCTTGACTGAAGGGGGAGAATTCAGTCTCCGGGCCGAATGGTTTTATTCCGCTACTAGAACTTATGAACATGAAAATAGTAGCTTCACTGATGTCCGTGTGGACACTTCCAGATTTTCCCTGTTGATTTCCCTGGGTATTTCTTTTTTTTCCCACTAGCTCGTTGCAGGTTAATTGTCCCTTGTGTGACTTGGTGGCAAAAGAGTTGGGTTGCTGTTGAGTACAATCGATGTCAAGGAATGAAGTGGGAGAATGGGCAAGGCAGGATTGCTCTGCAATAAAATCATCAGCCAAATATCCTCCATGTATGTTGTAAGAAAATATGAAAGTGATGGGCTCCAATTGTCTTCAGCACTGCCGCCTGTTGCAATGCAGAACCTCCTCCATCGGACCAATTTTCATCTCTTTGCTTCATTTCAATGTATGGCACCATCAAACAGTATAGCACAGCAGCAGGCCATTCGGCCCACAAAGTCTGTGCCAAACATAATGTTAAGTTAAACTCATCTCCTCTGCCTGCAAGTGATGCATCTCTTTCTACTCCCTGCATGTGCCTATCTAAAAGCCTCTGAAATATCGCATCTGCCTCCACCACTGGTTCTGGCAGCGCGTTTGCAGGCACCCACCACCCTCATTGAAAATACTTGGCCCCCTGCAATGAAACCGAGGGAAATACTGAACATCCCCCTTTTACCTCCTTCCTTCCTGCCATCCATGTTCTCAAGCACTCCTTCTGGATGAAGCAGTGATTGACTTATACATGTAATATGCTGTTTTCATAGCTCACAGTGTATCCTCCCCATTACTTAAGCCAAAACGTTGGTGGAGACCGCCATTCAGTCTGCAAGTGTAGCCCTGGTTACTTGTTATTTGTAACTTGTTACTTTAATTTTTCACCACACATCAATGGGGTTACGGGGCGAAGGCAAGTGAATGGGTTTTGGAGGGAGAGATAGATCAGCCATGAGTGAATGGCAGAGTAGAATTTATGACCTACTTCTACACCTATCTCTTATGATCTTATGAATGGCAACATATCTCTATCCTCAACTTACAATATTATTCTTAGAAAACTCGATGTTAATTCAAGAAATGTTCTCTAGCCATCCAGACTCCACATCAACATCAATGATCTTAGGTAATGAATATTTTCAGCTCAGATTTCCAGTACCTTTCTCTTGTATTAGTAGAACATTGTGGTGTACAATGGCTAACATAGTGTTAACTTCTGTTGCACGATTCTGGTCTGACTATTTTGGAAACCTTTCGTGTAGGTCATTGTAAGGCAATCATCTCTTGTGCCTGTGCCCCTGTGAATTCCATGGCAGAAATCAATTCTAAAACTTTCTTGATCTTACTCCATAGCTTTAACATTTTTTTCCATCTCCTCTCAAATGCTGTGATTGAATTTGGTTTCAAGAAATGTTGAAGTTATGACCAATACATCCAAAAAAATGCTTTCTATATTTAAAAAAACCTCATAACTTCCCCTCTATTATCAGATTAGTTATCCAAAATTGGTGTTCATATCATATCATATCATATATGTACAGCCGGAAACAGGCCTTTTCGGCCCTCCAAGTCCGTGCCGCCCAGTGATCCCCGTACATTAACACTATCCTACACCCACTAGGGACAATTTTTACATTTACCCAGCCAATTAACCTACATACCTGTACATCTTTGGAGTTCTCTTTCTATGGATCACTGGCCAACAGTAACACTCTCCCTTAATTAATCTGAAGAAGGGTCAGAACACAAAACGTCACCTATCCATGATCCATACCCGACCTGAAGCATTACCTATCCATGTCCTCCAGAGATGCTGCCCTACCCGCTGAGTCATCCCAGCACTTTGTTATTTTTTTGTACCCCTTAATTAGCTGTCTGAAATCTCATGACAGTAAAAGCCATTTTGACTGCATTCCCAAGATCTTTCCTGAAATGAATGCAAGGTGGCACGGTGGCACAGCGGTAGAGTTGCTGCCTTACAGCGCCAGAGACCCAGGTACGATCCTGACTACGCGTGCTTGTCTGTACGGAGTTTGTTCGTTCTCCCTGTGACCGATGTGGGTTTTCTCTGGTTTGTACGCTAATTGGCTTGGTATAATTGTAAATTGTCCCTACCGTGTGTAGGATAGTTCTAGTGTGCGGGGGTCACTGGTCGGCGTTGACTCGGTGGACCGAAGGGCCTGTTTCTGTGCTGTATCTCTAAACTAAACTAAACTCATATTTTGGGCCGTTCATTATTAGAATGTGTGCTCAACTTTGTATCATCAACGGGAATCTGCTTTGTAATTTAATAAACACTTCCAAACTTTTCTTTGAAAAATTCACTTCTAATTCATGAAAGAAACAAAATTTGTGATGAGAAAAATTGCAATAATATTAGACAGCATTTTCTGAGGGACTCAGCACTCGACCACTTGATTGAGTCTATAAAATATCCCATCGTCTTATTCTCAAAATCAAAGCAGCACTATGATGATATACCTTCAACATGACTGGATGATTGTATCTCTAATAACACTCAAAAAATTTGATACCATTCAGGATTAAACAGTCTTTACTTTAGTTTAGTTTGGAGATACAACGCCGAAACAAGCCCTTTGGCCCACCTAGTCCGCACCGACCAGCGATCCCCGTACACTAACACTATCCTATGCACACTAAGGACAACACATAATTTTACCAAGCCAATTAGCCTGCATACGTGTATGTCTTTGGAGTGTGGGAGGAAACCGGAGATCCCAGAGAAAACCCACGCAGCACACAGAGAGAAAGGACAAACTCCATATAGACAGCACCCGTAGTCAGGATCGAACCTGGGTCTCTGGCGCTGTAAAGCAGCAACTCTACCACTGCGCCACCATGCCGCCCTCTTCATGACTGGATCTCATCCATAACTTGACACATTCATTCCCATTATCCTTTCCCATTATCCTGGTATGCATCATCTGCACTGGAGATACCTTGTAAGACTATTCTAATTTCAGTTCCTAAAATCTGGACTTCTACCACCTAGACTCTAGAGGGACAAGAAGATCAATTTTCAAAGAGAACCACAATTTATACGTTTCTGTTTCAGACACATTATATTCTGATTTAGAAATATATTATAAATAATATGTTGTCACTAGGTCAAAATTCTACCCTGCAGCTGAGTAGAAGAACTTCACTAAAAAAAACGCAAGTAGGTGTTCACGAGAGTCTCTCTACACAATTTTCTAAGGGACTGGACCAAGTGGACCCATTGGGCCCAAACCTCTCATGCATTGGTGCAACACCCTCTCCTCCCCCCCTCCCCTCCCCTCTCTCCTCTCTCCTCCCTCCCTCCCCCCTCTCTCCCCCCCCCTTCCCCCACTCCATCCGCCTCAACCCCCCTTATCCTCCCTCCCTCCCTCCCTCCCTCCCTCCCTCCCTCCCTCCCTCCCTCCCTCCCTCCCTCCCTCCCTCCCTCAGAGATAGATTTAAACTTTAAAATGTGAATAACTTTTAAAATATGACACCGATTTCAATGAAACTTCTTCCATTAGCACCAAAGGGACGACGGTGAGTAAGGTGGGCCTAAAATTGTTGGGCTATCGTGTACCGTTCAGGAACAAACTAACAAACAAACAAATGAGAGTTTTAGTATATAGATAATTATGAATGAACAAATAAATGTTGGTTTATCCCCTTTCCCTAAATCTTCAGTTTAAACCAGCATCTACAGTTCCCCCCTACATAAATAAATGGCTATGTTGCCATTGTCACCCATATATCATGTATGTGGAAAAGAAATCAGGGCAGCACGATAGCGCAGTGGTAGAGTTGCTGCCTTACACTGCCAGAAACCCGGGTTCGATCCTGACAACAGGGGCTGTCTATATGGAGTTTGTACTTTCCCTCTGAGACCCGTGTGGGTTTTCCATGGGTGCTGCGATTTCCTCCTACACTTCAAAGGCGTACAGGTTTTTGGGTTAATTGGCTTCGGACAAAATTGTAAATTCTCCCTCGTGTTTGTGGGACACTACTAGTTTACCAGGTTGATGCGGACTTGGTGGGACGAAGGGCCTGTTTCCGCGCTGTATCTCTGACTAAACTAAATTTTCAAACTAGAAAGGTAAATCCGACTTCCTGGTTCAGAACATCACGGGCGGCACTGTGGCACAACTGTTATAGCAGCTGCCTCCCTGCAACAAAGAGCCGGGTACAATCCTGACCTTGGGTGCTGTCCGAGTGGAGTTTGCATGTTCTCCCTGGCCGCATGGGTTTTCTCCGGGTGCTCCGGTTTCCTTGCACATTCCCAAAAAACGTGCAGGTTTGTAGGTTAGTTGGCCTCTGTAAATTGTTCCTAGTATGTCGGCAATGGGTGTGTATGTGAAATAACTAGTGTGAATGGGTGGTTGATGGCCGTCGTGGACTCGATGGGCCGAAGGGCCTGTTTCCATGCTGTATCTTTCAATCAACCACTCAGAAAATACCGAACTAACATTAGAAAGGTGTAGGAAGGAACTGCAGATGCCGGTTTACACCAAAGATAGACACAAAATGCTGGAGTAACTCAGGGGGACAGGCAGCATCTCTTGAGAGAAGGAATGGGTGACATTTCGGGTTGAGACCCTTCTTCAGAAGGGAGGAAGGGTCTCGAACCAAAACGTCGCCCATTCCTTCGTTCCAGAGATGCTGCCTGTAACATCAGAAAGGAATCTTGTGTTGCAAAAAGATTTAATTATTGAATTGTTTTCACTAATCAGTTTTTTTGATGATTATGATAATAACCTTGCCGTTGACTGGTTGGATGGTTCTATGTTCAAGTTTGAGACCCGAAATCTCATCGCAAGCTTCGGTGAAATTAAATTGTTCGTGGCGATGTTGTGGAGAGACTGTCTATAATCCAGCACGTACCGTCAGCTCGTTCACTTGTTCAGCCTCCATCATAAATCAATAGATTAACTGTGCATAAAAACCCAGCTGTATTATTGATCGTCCTTATGTTGCATGGCTTTTAAGAACAGGCTTTAACAAAAAAACATGCTTCAAAGTCAATAGACTAGAGAAATATTTCAATATAATGATTTCATAACGATCACCTTTAGAAATTTACAGAAGTTTTGAAGATTCAGTGGCAATAGATGTGTATTTTTTCATTCATTCAAAGGATGTAAGTTTTAAAGGCTGGGCCAACATTTAATTGCACTGCTCAAATTGCCCTTGAAAGATTGGTGGGGAGTTGCCTTCGTAAACATCCGCATACCTTGAAGTGTGGATAAATTCAGGGGCAGTTTCTTCCCAGCTGTTCAAGTCATACGCTCATAAATGATAGGAGCAGAAATAGGCCATTCGGCCCATCAAGTCCTCTTCATTCCATCATGGCAGATCTATCTCTCCCTCCTACCCCCATTCTCCCGCCTTCTCCCGATAACTCCTGACAACCGTATTAATCAAGAATTTACCTATCTTTGCCTTAAAAATGTCCATGGCCCTCTGTGACAAAGAATTCCACAGATTCACTGACTAAAGAAATTCCTCCTCATCTCTTTCCTAAGGGAACATCCTTTAATTTTGAGGCTATGACCTCTAGTCATAGACTCTCCCACTAGTGGAAACATCCTCTCCACATCCACTCTGTCCAAGCCTTTCACTATTTGGTAAGTTTCAATGAGGTCTCCTCTCATCCTTCTGAAGTCCAGTGAGTACAGGCCCAGTGCCCTCAAACGTGGACATCAGGCAACTGAACCATCCTACCAACAACTGGAGAGCGGTCCTGAGCTACTTTCTACCTCCTTGGAGACCCTCGGACTATCTTTAATCGGACTTTACTGGACTTTATCTTGCACTTAACATTATTCATGATATTCCCTTTATCAGGTATCTGTGAACTGTCGATGGCTCGAATGTAATCTTGTATTGTCTTTCCGCAGACTGGTTAGCATGCTTTTCACTGTACCTCGGTACACGTGACAATAAACTAAACTAAACCCACAATGCTGTTAAGGTCTAGGAATTTGACACAGCTTTGGGGAAGGAATGGTGATATAATTCCAAATGAGGAAGGTTCGCGGGTTGGAGGACAGCTACTAGTTTGTGGTGTTCCCATGCCTTTGCTGCGCCTTGTCTTTCTAGTTGGTAAATGTCGTCGATTTGGAAGATGTTGTCTAAGGCATCTTGGATTCAGTAATGGCAATGCCATTGAATATCAGGGGGCTGCAGCTGGACTTACTCTTGTTGGAAGATAGACACAAAATGCTGGAGTAACTCAGCGGGACAGGCAGCATCTCTGGAGAGAAAGAATGGTTGAGGTTTCAGGTCGAGACCCCTCTTCAGACTGACGTCCGACCTCCAGAGATGCTGCCTGTCCCGCTGAGTGTCTATCTTCGATATAAACCAGCATCTGCAGTTCCTTCTGACACATTTCTCTTGTTGGACATTGTCATACTTGACATTTGTGTGGCATGAACGTCATTTTCCAACGATCAACCCACCTGATATCTACAATATGCCTCGATCTCAACAAGCCCCCACAATATATCACAGATATTGTGTAATGTTGCTCGTGATAGACTGCCCGGTCCATCACGGGTACTGACCTCCCCACCATCGAAGGGATCTACAGGAGTCGCTGCCTCAAAAAGGCAGCCGGCATCGTCAGAGACCCACACCATCCTGGCCACTCTCTCATTTCACTCCTGCCATCGGGAAGAAGGTAAACGAGCCTGAAAACTGTAACATCTAGGTTCAGGAGCAGCATCAGACCATTAAATATTACAACCTCCAAATAAGCTCCGAACTACATAGACCGGGGGGCATTTTTTTTCTGTGCTGCTTATAACGTATCAGATTATTAAGGGGTTGGACACGTTAGAGGCAGGAAACAAGTTCCCAATGTTGGGGGAGTCCAGAACAAGGGGCCACAGTTTAAGAATAAGGGGTAGGCCATTTAGAACTGAGATGAGGGAAAACTTTTTCAGTCAGAGAGTTGTGAATCTGTGGAATTCTCTGCCTCAGAAGGCAGTGGAGTCCAATTCTCTGAATGCATTCAAGAGAGAGCTAGATAGAGCTCTTAAGGATAGCGGAGTCAGGGGGTATGGGGAGAAGGCAGGAACGGGGTACTGATTGAGAATGATCAGCCATGATCATATTGAATGGTGGTGCTGGCTCGAAGGGCCGAATGGCCTACTCCTGCACCTTTTGTCTATTGTCTATTATGGTGCTTACGCAATACTATGTTCACATATCTGTTGTGCTGCTGCAATTAATAACTTCATTATTTCATTTCAGGACATGTGACAAAAAGTAATAGTTATGCAGTATCTTGCTAATTTAAAGATAGATAACGTTTTAAATCAGAGATGATAGAGTTGTAAATCTATGGAATTCACTGCCTCAGAAGGCAGCGGAGGCCAATTCTCTGAATGCATTCAAGAGAGAGCTAGATAGAGCTCTTAAGGATAGCAGAGTCAGGGGGTATGGGGAGAAGGCAAGGACGGGGTACTGATTGAGAATGATCAGCCATGATCACATTGAATGGCGGTGCTGGCTCGAAGGGCCGAATGGCCTACTCCTGCACCTATTGTCTATTGTCTATTGTCTAAGTATGTAAAGTTATGAGAGGCATAGATGGGGCAGACTGTCAGAACCTTTTCTCCCAGGGTGAAAATGTTAAAGGCTAGAGGGCATAGCTTTAAGGTGAAAGGGGGAAAGTTTAAAGATGATATGTGGGGCAAGTCTTTTTTACAGAGGGGATAGAGGTAACATTTCAGTTCCGAAACTGATGGTTCTGATCTCTGCCCTAAGTTGCTGTCTGGCTTTGCTGAGTATTTATAGAATTTTTGTTTCATTTTAGTTTTCCATTAGAGGTTCATAATTTCTAGGAGCAGAATTAGGCCATTCTGCCCATCAAGTCTACTCCACCATTCAATCATGGCTGATCTATTGTCCTTCTCAACCTCTTTCCCCTGCCTTCTCCCCATAACCCCTGACACCCTTTACTGATCAAGAATCTATCAATCTCCACCTTAAAAATAACCAATGACTTCACCTCCTCAGCCATCTGTGGCAATGAATTCCGCAGATTCATCACCCTCGGACTGAAGAAGTTCTTCCTCGTCTCCTTTCTAAAGGTATATCCTTTATTCTGAGGCTATGGCCTCAGGTCCTAGACTCTCCCACTAGTGGAAACATCCTTTTTTAAGCATGCAGGTACAGCAGGTAGTGAAGAAAGCTAATGGCATGTTGGCCTTTATGACAAGATGAGTTGAGTATAGGAGCAAAGAGGTCCTTCTGCAGTTGTGGAAGGCCCTAGTGAGGCCACACCTGGAGTACTGTGTGCAGTTTTGGTCTCCATATTTGAGGAAGGACATTCTTGCATTCAGAGGGCGTGCAGCGTAGGTTTACTAGGTTAATTCCCAGAATGGTGGGACGGTCATATGTTGAAAGACTGGAGCGACTAGATTTGTATACACTGGAATTTAGAGGGATGAGAGGGGATCTTATTGAAACATATAAGATTATTAAGGGATTGGACACGCTAGAGGTAGGAAACATGTTCCCAATGTTGGGGGAGTCCAGAACCAGGGGCCACACTTTAAGAATAAGGGGTAGGCCATTTAAAGGAAAAACTTTTCCACTCAGAGAGTTGTAAATCTGTGGAATTCTCTGCCTCAGGAGGCCAATTCTCTGGATGCTTTCAAGAGAGAGCTAGATAGAGTTCTTAAGGATAGCGGAGTCAGGGGGTATGGGGAGAGGGCAGTAACAGGGTACTGATTGAGAATGATCAGCCATGATCACAGTGAATGGCGGTGCTGGCTTGAAGGGCCGAATGGCCTCCTCCTGCACCTATTGTCTATTGTCTATTGTCCTCTCCATGCACTCTATCCTGGCCTTTCACTATTCTGTACGTTTCAATGGGGTTCCCCCTCATCCTTCTAAACCTCAGCGAGTGCCGTCAAACACATATGTTAGCATCTGGGGAATTTTACTTTTGTAAGAGATCTGTGAAAGTAAAAGTGAGTTCCTTCGAAGTTAATGGCAAAGCAGTGAAATAAAACATTTTGACTGTGCGTACAAAGCCAATTTTAGATTACAACTCGCTCTGGAGCATTTAACAGGATTAGAAGCCAACAAATACCTTGCCATGACTGATTACATTTTCGAGTTTAAGAGAGTCCATGAATGCTTTGGAAGTGGTCTTGCAGAATTCCCCATGTGCTTTACATGATATCATAGATACAAGGTTAGAAAAAGTCACGAAGCCTTTTCAAAGAAGAAGGAAACAAACAACAAAAAGTGAATTTATAATATTATTGGAATCTATTTTTGGAGATATTTAAGCAGGGCACAGTATAATTAAACACAATAAACACAAATTTATGAGAAGGCAATTGTGCTGTCAAATCCCTGTATTTCAAAGGGTAATTCATATGATTAGTACAGAGAATAGGTGGATGTGATATGTTTAGATTTTCAGAGCGTACTCAAATGGGTGGCGCACTGTGTTACACTGGATTACAACTCTTAAAATTCTGTATAATATATCTGTAGGGGTTGGATACTATTTGGAAGAGAGAGAGAAGGGGGGAATAATCTGGTTACATTCAGAAGGCAGGAAGGAGTAAGGATCAGTGCTGAAGGCAAATGAGAGCAAGAAATTGCAAGGATGGCACGGTGGCGCAGCGGTAGAGTTGCTGCCTTACAGTCCCAGAGACCAAGGGTTCGATTCTGACCCCGGGCGCTGTCTGTACGGAGTTTGCACATTCTCTCTGTGAATGTGTAGGTTTTCCTCGGGTGCTCTGATTTCCTGCCACACTCCAAATTTCTGCAGGTTTGTTGGGTAATTGGCTTTGGTAAAAATTGTAAATTGACCCTGGTGGGTGTAGGAGAGTGTTAGTGTACGGGGTGATCACTGGTTGGCACAGACTCTGTGGGCCAAAGGGCCTGTTTCCGCGCTGTATCTCTAAACAGAACTAAACTAAAGTGGACTGAGCCCATGAAGGAGACACCGAGATAATGGACATGATTTAAAAACATATTATTTTGGAAAATGGCAGAAAAAGGATCTCTTTTGTTAAAGAAAGCAACTTTAGATGCTTGGATTGAGTGGATTCTGTAAGGTTATCTGCATTGATCATAGAAAGTCAACATGCAAGTGCGGCGAAAGATTAGGAAAGGAAATTGTAAGTTTGTTAATTAATTGCAGAGTGGAGAATAGGTTTAAGAATGTTTTACATAATTACTTAGGGGGCTTGGAGAACCAAGAGCTCTAATCTTGCAAGAAAGGAGATACTTGACCTGCAGAGAGTAGTTTAGTTTAGTTTAGAGACACAAGCGCAGAAACAGGTCCTTCGGCCCACCGAGTCTGCACCGACCAGCGATCCCTGCACATTAACACTGTCCTGCACACACCAGAGATCATTCTTTTTTACATTTGCCAAGCCAATTTACCTACATACCTGTACGTCTATGGAGTGTGGGAGGAAACCGAAGATCTCGGAGTAAACCCACGCGGTCACGGGGATAACGTACAAACTCCATACAGACGGCGCCCGTAGTCGGGATCGAACCCGGGTCTCCGGCGCTGCAAGTGCTGTAAGGCAGCAACTCTACTGCTGCGCCACCGTGCCGTCCTTTATAAGATTCATGGGGTAGGAAAAGTTTAATAAAATAGACTACCAGAATGAGGACTGGTGTACAAGATTATGTAGAATGGGCAAATATTCTCTGGAATTAAAAAATGAGTGGTCTTGATGAAATGTCTATCATTGTGAGAGGATTTGATGGGGGTGAATGTTGAGGGTTTATCCTCCTCTCTGGTCAGAGAGCTGATATTTAGGGGTCAGAGCCTCAAGGATAAAATGGAAGTTATTTTATGACTGAAATGAGAAGTCATTTCTTCACTCACGAGTCTGAATCTTTGCAATTTCTTCCCTCCGGGGCAGCGGAAGCACAGTTGATGAGTTTATTAAAAAACTGAAATAGAATTTTTTTTTTGAACACTGTGGGAATCAAAATGACGGGGTCTGAAAATGGACTTGACATAGAAACTGATTTATCAACGCATCACATAATCTCCTCCAGCTTCTGCTTCTTCTGTTCTGAAGCCATGGTTCTCGCCTACACTGCTGGGCTGCGGGAATACGAGTTCTGCAGGTAGCTGAGCAAAACTCCCCTGTGTGTCACAGCATGTTGTGGTTGTGAGGGATTTATATACAATGATCCAGATATCTAAGGCCACAGTGCTCCTGTAGTATTCTCATTTAGAATCATACAGCACGAATCAGCCCCTTCAGCACAATTTGTCCATGCCGACCAAAATCCCCCATCTAAACCAGGCCCAATCACCTGCATTTGGGCCATATCCCTCCAAATCTTTCCTATCCATGTATCTGCCTAAGTATCTTTTAAATGCTGATTTCGAACCTGTACTTGATTTCGAACCTGATTTTGAACGTTCACCCCCATCAAGTCCTCTCAAAATGATAGACATTTCATCAAGACTACTCATTTTTTAATTCCGGAGAATATTTGCCCATTCTACATAATCTTGTACACCAGTCCTCATTCTGGTAGTCTATTTTATTTGAGTGAAAAAGTTGCTCCTCAGATTCCTATTAAATCTTTTTTATTCATTCTGGGATTAACCTGGAGAATTCCCAAATAAAGTAAATGATAAATTGCCTTCAAATGTTTTTATACACATTCTTTTTTTTTTCAACAAACTAATCCCTTGTAAGTTAACATATGATGCGTGTTTGAAGGCACTGGACTTGTCCTCATTGGAGTTCAGAGGGATGAGGGGGGATCTCATCGAAATTTACCAAATAGTAAAAGGCCTGGATAGAGTGGATGTGGAGAGGATGTTTCCACTAGTGGGAGAGTCTCGGACCAGAGGCCATTGCCTCAGAATAAGAGGACGTACCTTTAGAAAGGAGATAAGAAGGAATTTATTTAGTCAGAGGGTGGTGAATCTGTGGAATTCATTGCCATGGTCAGCCGTGGAGGTCAAGTCATTGGGTATTTTTAAGGTTTAGATTGATAGATTCTTGATTAGTACAGGTGTCAGGGGTTATAGGATGCAGGAGAATGGGGTTGAGAGGGACAGATAGATCAACCATGATTGAATGGCGGAGTAGTCTTGATGTGCAGAATGGCCTAATTCTGCTCCTAGAACTTATGAACCTTTGCTGGAAAACTGAAATAAAGCAAAGATTCTATAAATACTCAGGAAAGCCAGACAGCATCTCGGGGCAGAGATCAGAACCAACACTTTCGGAACTGCAATGTTAACTCTATTTCGAGCTCTATATTTCCCAATGACTTCATATGTGAGAAAAAACTTTTTCACCCAGAGAGTTGTGAATTTGTGGAATTCTCTGCCACAGAAGGCAGTGGAGGCCAATACACTGGATGAATTTAAAAGAGCGTTAGATAGAGCTCTAGGGGCTAGCGGAATCAAGGGATATGGGGAGAAGGCAGGCACAGGTCACTGATTGTGGATGATCAGCCATGATCACAATGAATGGCGATGCTGGCTCGAAGGACCAAATGGCCTCCTCCTGCACTTATTTTCTATGTTTCTACGTTTCTATGTTTTTATTTTAAAACAACTATCATCTATTTTAATCTATTTTTGTCAATTTGCCAATGTTATATTCCCCTCGATGTTTTTTTGTCCATTTTTGTTGGTGTTTTAAATACTTCCAAACTTTATGACTATTTCTTTCCAACATTGCATGCCTTGTATCAACTAAAATACAGAACATAGAACAGTAAAGCACAGGAATCGGCTCTGAGAACCTATAAAGTAGTTGCTTGAGAGGATCAACAGTTTTGAGAAGACCTGTTTGCCAAATCTACTTCACATCAATTCGTGGAAACAGCCAGGTCAGATCCAAAGTGAAAGTGCATGCAGAGGCAAATGACCAGTCTTTGCCCTTGTGCTCCCTGTTAGTGGGAAACATTGCAGCACCAGGGAAAGTATAGTCCCATGAAAAAAAATCACCTTGAAAATTGATTATCCAGACACTGCATTTCTCAGCGGCAAAACCGACCTTGAGTAACTCAATTTTTACTATCAGCTGATCATAATTGTGGTTCATTAAACATTAGTGATCGCACAGCAATATTATTTCACACACATAATTATTGTTCTGATCCAAGAACTCTTTTTAAATTACCGCCCATTAAAACTTAGTTACCATGACCTTAAGGAAAATAAAGAATATCATAAGTGCTGTCATTAATCTGATAATTACTGCCAATCATTCAGAAAGTTTGCTGAAGAATAATTGAGGAAGATTTGAAGAAACTTTGTGCATCTCTCACGTTCCTGTTACTGTGATTTCTTAGGATGGGCATTGGTTGTGTTTATGTTTCATTATCATAAGGTCATAAGTGATAGGAGTAGAATTAGGCCATTCGGCCCATCAAATCTACTCTGCCATTCAATCATGACTGATCTATCTTTCCCTCCTAACCCCACTCTCCTGCCTTCTCCCCATAACACCTGTACTAATCATGAATCTAGCTATCTCTACCTTAAAATTATCCACTGACATGGCCTCCACAGCCCTCTCTGGCAAAGAATTCCACAGTTTCACCACCCTCTGACTAAAGAAATTTCTCCTCATCTCTTTCCTAAAAGAACGTCTCTGAGGCTATGACATGGACTCTCCCACTAATGGAAACATCCTTTCCACATCCACTCTATCCCTTCCTTCTCTCCAGAGATGCTGCCTGTCCCACTGAGTTGCTCCAGCATTTTGTGTCCACTCTATTCAAGCCTTTCACTATTCTGTATCTTTCAATGAGGTCCTCCCTCATTCTTCTAAACTCCAGCGAGTGCAGGACCAGTGCTGACAAATGCTCATCATAGGTATGTCTCTGCCTTTTCCTTAACTAATGTCATCCTTCCCTCCTTTACTTCATTTTCATTTTCTGTTACCCTTTATGGGCGGCATGGTGGCACAGCAGTAGAGCTGTTGCATTACAGCACCAGAGACCTGGGTTCGACCCCAACTACGGGTGCTGTCTGTACGAGTTTTGTACGTTCTCCCCGTGACTGCTTGGGTTTTCTCAGAGATCTTCGGTTTACTCCCACACTCCAAAGACGTACAGGTTTGTAGGGTAATTGGCTTGGTATAAATGTAAACTGTCCCAAGTGTTAATGTGGATCGCTGATCGGCGCGGACTCGGTGGGCTGAAGGGCCTGTTTCCTCTAAAACAAAATATTTTCACTTTCCCCTTCACTGCTATCAATTCGGAATGCAGAAATCTCTATCGACAAACAGAGAAAACCCAGGTTTGAATAGGATTCACAAGAAACAAAAGGTGACTTTGGTGACAGTCTGAAGAAGGACCCAACGTAAAATCTCACCGTCCATGTTTTCTGGAGATTCTGCCTGACCCACTAAGTTACTCCAGCAGTTTGTGTCATGTTTTTGTGACTTCGGTGATCTCAGGTGGTGACTTACTAGTACTTCACATACAATAGAAGACACAGAGTGCTGGAGTAGCTCAGCAGATTAGGCAGCTACTCAGGAGAGCGTGGATAGATGACTTTTTGTGTCAGGGCTATCCTTCAGACATACAATGATATGCCTGCAGTTTTGAACAGTCATTTGGGCTCAAGGTGGATGGAACAGAGATGAACAAATAGCCTGTTTCCTTTTATCATCGATACTTTTTTGCATTTCTTTCATTCATTGTTCTTTATCTCTCTATATCATCGTCTATATCTTTCGTTTCCCTTTTCCCCAACTAGTCTGAAGAAGGGTCTCGACCCGAAATGTCACCCATTCCTTCTCTCGAGAGATGCTGCCTGTCCCGCTGAGTTACTCCGGCTTTTTGTGTCTATCTTTGGAATTACACAAGACTGGAAGTCATGTAAGCGGCAAGTCAGGATAGAGCAAGAGGCGTCGAGGAATGGGCCTCTATCTGCATGTCTAGCTGTGTCCGTGTTTCCGCTGTGCACTGTTTCATTGAAGAGCAAAGTGAGAACATGTGCGTTTTGGGAAGAATTACAACATAACATGCAAAGACAGCCCATTTGTTCCAACTGAAGAGCATCACTATTGCGACCCTAAAGCCTTTTGTTATCCATGAAGGCCCAATCTGCACGCTCTATCCTGATAGTTATAACCTCCCATTGCTTTTATTGCTGTTATACATTCTCACTTAGCTTCTCAGTTCTTGACCCAAAACATCACCTATTCCTTTTCTCCAGAGAAGCTGCCTAACTCACTGAGTTAATCCAGCTTTATGTGTCTGTCTTGCTCCTTCAATATTATATACCCAGAAAAAAAATGTTTTTTGCTCGTTAACACCAATCTCTCAGGTGCTAGTTGTAATCAACTCTGAACATTCAGTTCCAATGATTTTGAAATGCACAACCACAACTAAATTGAAATGTATTTGCTATTTCCATGCGCTCTGCATGTTTATGAACAAAACCTTAAGTTGAAAGAAGCAATGTGATCAGCTCTACCAGGTGGCTGCACGGTGGCACAGTGGTAGAGTTGCTGCCTTACAGCGCCAGGGACCCGGGTTCAATCCTGACCACGAGTGCCCCCTGTATGGAGTTAGTGCGTTCTTCCCGTGATCTGTGTGGGTTTTCTCCGGGTGCTCCAATTTCCTCCCACACTCCAAAGACGTACAGGGTTGTAGGTTAATTGGCTTGGTGTAATTGTAAATCGTCCCTAGTGTGTGTAGGATAGCGTGTTCGCGTGCGGGCATCGCTGGTTGGCACGGACTCGGTGGGCCGAAGGGCCTGTTTCCGCAATGTATCTCTAGACTAAACTAAAAATTATTATTAGTCCCCTCTCTGCTCATCTTTTCACAGGCTTGATCCCACTTTTTCTTGCGATGATTCTGTTTTCATTATACTATGGACAAGAAGTGAGATGCACCCTCTGTGGTCAGAAGGCCCTATTGCCATGGCAACGCTGTGGCATCGGCGAGGCATACAGCTTTGCCTCACCACTTGCTGTTGAAAAGAGGTCAGCACCATGAAATGCAGGTCTGCACTTGACAGAATCCATTGAGGAAGTCGTTCACATTATCATAAAAAGATTAAATTAGGGTGGCATGGTGGCGTAGCGGCAGAGTTGCTGCCTTACAGCACCAGACACCTGGGTTCAATCCTGGTTGCGGGTGCTTGTCTACACGGAGTTTGTACGTTCACCCCATGACCGTGTGGGCTTTCTCTGAGAAATTCCGTTTCCTCCCACGCTCCAAAGACATACAAGTTTGTAGGTTAATTGGCTTGGTATGAATGTAAAAATTGTCCCTATCATGTGTAGGATGGTGTTAATGTGTGGAGATCACTTGTCGGCACAGACCTGGTGGGCCGAAGGGCCAGCTTCCGCGCTGTACCTCGAAACGAAACTAAAAAAAATGCTTATTATCCCTAATACTTCCCCAATAATGTAAATATAACAGCCTGCATGCAATAATCAATAAGCAATATTTTAATAGCACTTTATATTAAGACCAGAGTTCCACACGGCTGGGTTCCATGAGACCAGCGGGCTGTGGCTTGTCAAAGGTAACCATGGCCGGCGGCGATGTTCTCGGCGTGCCGTGCGGGTGCTTGCACGTTTGATCAAGGACATGGATGGGATAGTTTTAGAGGGATGTGGTCCAAATCTCAGCACACCAACACCTCTAATCCCTTCGAAGGCTAAGGAAGTTTGGCATGCCCCAAAGATACTAGAGGAGCAAGATGGACCACTCCGTTGAAATCGCCTATACTGAAGTGTAGTACGCAAAGGATCGTAACGTCCGCCATTTTAGTAGGCAAAACCTCTATGCCTCTCGCAGTGTAATCAGTGTTTGGGGGAACAGTATGTGTGATGATACCATAAAAATACAGAATATACCTCGTCTATCAAATCACAGAATTTTGGTATTTTTCTTTTTAAATGTTTCTGTGAGTTTCTGCCTACTAAAATGGCGCCATGACATACAACGGTTTTTATGGTCGAATGGCCTATCTTGCTCTGCTCTATTATATTTGGCATGCCCTCAACAAGTCTCACCAACTTCTACAGATGCGCGATAGCAAACATTTTATCAGGATGCATCACAGCATGGTTTGGAAACTGCTCCATCCAAGGCCGCAATAAATTGCCGAGAATTGTGGATGCCATGAGACCAGAGAGGGGCTGTGACCTGTCAAGGGAAACCATGGCCAAACTCAGCCCTGCTCATCCCCCAGGACCACAGGAGCCACCGGCGACGACTGATACAGGGCACCGCGGCGGAAGCTCTCCGAGGACCGTGCTGGTGGTTGCCAAACCCCGGCACGCAGCCGGCTGCGGAAAAGGGGGAGTCTGCCTGGAATGGGTCACATTAACCCCCAGAAACGTCAACTATATCTTTTCTCCAGAGATGCGGTCTGACCCACTCTGTTACTCCAGCTTTTGGTATCTATCTTCGATAGATAGGCAGAGGTTTGAACAAAGGCCAGAGGTGAAAAGGCATGAACTGTGAGATAAGGAACGAAGAAGAGAAGAGGTACAAATTGTGAAGCCAGAGGAAGAAATAGAAGTGGAAGAGTAATATAGAAGTTGGATGAGTCCAGCCCCCGATTCCGGATAAAGGAGGGAGTCAGCATCACCGGCAGACGCTGGACATTGAACTGGCAGGAGAACCGAGGGGTCTGACCTTCCACGCCGTCAAGGTCAGCTGGGGCAGGAAGGCTGAAGGAGAGGAGAGGAGAGGAGAGGAGAGGAGAGGAGAGGAGAGGAGAGGAGAGGAGAGGAGAGGAGAGGAGAGGAGAGGAGAGGAGAGGACGGCTCGCTGAGCCGACGGCTGCAATGGGCCTTTATGATCAACAACAGCTTGGACTGTGTAAAATGGCACCAAAATCAGGCACTTATTGCATACAGTGGGCCGTTTCTATGCATGGGGTACTTAATCAGAGTCTGTCTTTATGTTTGGCAATAATCTCACTGATCTATATGCACAAAATGTACCAGTGGTACACGTGACAATAGAAAAACCATTGACCATTGAATAATTTTTTGACCATTCATCGTTACGAAAGTCTGCTCTCATTAAATTCATCAATTTCAAGCTGGGTTTTTTTTTGCCTGAATACTGTAAATGTAGTGTCAGATAAAAAACTAATGAGCTTGTCTTGAGAACTTCACTTGTTCCAGAGACCACACCTTTAAAGGAAAGATGTCTCAAAATTTCCCAGTTATCTTTCCATGAAAAACTTCCTCTAGATTTTTGAAAGTGAGAAACATAGCTTGAACACACATCGTAACAACCGTTCATTCACAACCAAAGGCTGATCCAACACAAATCTCCCAAAGAAATAGATCGCCATAGGTCTGTTATTTGTTGTTCAACTTTAATCACTTTCAAATGCCCCAAATTCATCACATGCAGTGTGTTGTTCTGAAATGTAATTAGCTGTTGGGTGAACCAGCAAAGTAACTATATTTCACAGAAGAACCTGCTACTAACAGCAATAGATTTAATGACCACTTAATTTGTCTATTGATGCTATTGCATGAGAAAGAAATGTAAGCCACTGAAGACAAATCTGCTCTCCTTCAAATGGTGCTACTGGAAATGTTGCAGAACTCATTGAAACATACCGAACAGTGAAAGGCCCAGATAGAGTGCATGTAGAGAAGATGTTTGCACTGGTGGGAGAGTCTAGGGCTAGAAGTCATTGCCTCAGAATTAAAGGACATTCCTTTCGGAAGGAGATGAGGAGGAATTTATTTAGTCAGAGAGTAATGATGAATCTGTGAAATTCATTGCCACAGAAGGTTATGGAGGCCAAGTCAATGGCAAAGGCAGAGATTGATTATTCTTGATTAGTACAGGTGTCATGGGGTTATGGGGAGAAGGCAGGAGAATGGGGTTAAGAGGGAAGGATGGATCAGCCATGACTGAATGACGGAGTAGACTTGATGGGCTGAATGGTCTAATTCTGCTTCTATCAGTTATGAACTTTCCCAGTAGTGCACAGTCACGCAAAACCAGGCTTTTGTACAAAGCCACTTGACATGGAATCCAAATTTAAAATCCGATTCAGAAAGTAAAAACGTGTGACTTAGTTTCAATTGTGCTTCAAGGATTTAATTTTATAGTTTAGAAATGAAAACTTTCAACCAAAAATTGTGCTTGACAATTCCAACTTGCATATAACCCTTCCACCTATATTTCTTCCTCTGGCTTCACAATTTTGTACCTCTTCTCTTCTTCATTCCTTATCTCACAGTTTATGCCTTCTCATCTCTGGCCTTTGTCCAACTCTCTGCCTATCTATCTAAGATATACACTAAAAGCTGGAATAACCTCAGTGGGTCAGACAGCATCTCTGGAGAAAAGGAATAGTTGACTTTTCGGGTCGAGACCCTTCTTCTGATAGGTTTCCACCCATCACTCGCTAGGCTTAGTCCTGGCTCCACCTCTCGTTCAGTTTTTTCTTCCCCCTTGCCCCAACACAATCAGTCTGAAGAAGGTTACCAACCCAAAATGTTGCCTATCCATGTTCTCCAGAGATGCTGCCTGATTGACTCACCGAGTTACTCCAGTACGTTTTATCTTTTTTTGCATATATACCGAGTTGCTCCAGACATATTTAGATGCACAGAGTCTCTTGCCCAGAGTAGGGGAATCAAGGACCAGAGGACATAGGTTCATGGTGAAGGGGAAAAGATTTAACAGGAATCCAAGGGGTAATTTTTTCACACAAAGGGTGGTGGGTGTATGGGACAAGCTGCCAGAGGAGTAGTTGAGGATGGGATGATCCTATCGTTTAAGAAACACTTAGGCAGGTACATGGATAGCACAGGTTTGGAGGAATATGGACCAAGCGCAGACAGGTGGGACTGGTGTAGCTGGGACACGTTGGCTGTTGTGGGCAAGTTGGGCCGAAGGGCCTGTTTCCACACTGTATCACTCTTTGACTCGATGACTAAATTAAAGCGAGCAGTATTTTCCTTTGTTGAGTAGAATCAAGTAGCCTGATTCCAACAGTTTATCCTCATCAGTAGAATTCTGTTGCCCTGTCTGCACTTTGTGTTCTACGCCTGAAAATCATCTTCAGGGCAGGGCAAAACATATTGAAGGAACTAAATAACAAGCTTAAAACCTCCCTCCAGGGGCAAATTCCTGGGTAATTGTGACTAAACTTGAGCGAGTAGAGTTAACTCTTATGATTAGGAAGTGACATTCCCTTGAGAACACCTATAGCAGTCATTTCATAACGTCTTTAACGTATCCAGCTAAAACTATCTCAAATAACTGTTTTAAACTTGTTGGGTTTTTTAATACAATTTTGAAATCCCCTCTTTGCGACCAGAGTTCTGCAGCACTCTCTCTCGCTGCTCCCCCTCTGTGATTCCTCCTGCTCGCCGACTTTACGGCCATGTTTCCAGTGGTATGAATATTGATTTCGCTAACTTCAAGTAAACCTTGCATCCCCTCTCTCTCCATCCCTCCCCCAACCAGGTCGTACCAGTGGTACAAAGACGTCTTGTTGAGTCTTGTTGACTGTAACTCGTTCTTACCTAACTTTATCATTGTTACCTTTTTGCACATCTTTCATTCATTTGTTCTACATCACCGTCTATATCTGTCGAATCCATTTCCCCTGACTCTCCAGTCTGAAGAAGGGTCTTGACCCAAACCGTCACCAATTCCTTTTCTCCAGAGTTGCTGTCAGATCTGCCGAGTTACCCAAGCTTTTTGTGTCTATCTTGAAAGAAATCCTGCTTGCAGTCTAAGATCCGACATCACAGATTCACATCTTAAACATTATCATTGCTCTGATTTTGTCCCGTTATATCCCGGTACATTAAACAGCTGTAGGATGTAAGAAACAGTGTCTACAGATTTGTAAAAATTCAACTTCTTTCTGGAAATTTACTTGCAATATTTTCAAAATATTTGTGGAGATATTTGTTTCACAGGAAGCCTTTTAAAGGAGACATGTAATCAATTAAATCCTTGGATGACAATGTAAAGAACCTTTGCGTTCAGTGATATCAAAACAATGGAAGATAACTGGGCACCATTTTCAGCCAAATCACGATTGCACTAGGCTGCTTATTATTTATCTGAAAGTATGAATACCTGTATAGAGAAATCCCTTTCACTCTTTGCATGAATGGTGAATAACGAAAACTCCCTTCTTACTTGACAACTGCTGTTATATTTTTTGACAATCGACACAAGATTCACCTTTATGGAGAGTTAAACGTGAGATATCTTTAATGATATTACTCAAATCATAACCTCCAGGAAATATTAAATCTGAGTTTGGAGAGCAGGGGTGTTCAGATTAATGTGAAAGCCGATGCTGATCTCCCCGTAAACAGCACTCTGACATATTTTCTGACTGTTAACTCGTCCAGGATACCTATATATATGGAGATTTGATGCTACAATCCCTGTTCAGCAAGCACAACCATATTTTGAAAAGGATTTAGTTGGTTATGAACCATTTGAGGCTTCGTGATAACATTGCAAGTGCTCTGCAAGTGCCTGTCATCCCTTCCCTTCACAAATGATTAATTTTCAACTCAAGATCACGTCACCTCAAGGCTCAAGTGCATCTCATCACCCTGATTGCACTTTGGGAGTTTCACCACCGACCCAACACCCCCCATCCCCAGCACCCCCCAAACCATGATGGAGGGACCTCTCTCCAAACTATACTTTTTATGATTGATTAATTAAAGGTGATCGTGTGGCAACATAGGACATTTCTTCCCCTTCATTCTCCCTCCGCCCCTGAGTCCTGGCTAACCTTGCACCTAACTCTCCCCTCCCTTCCCCCTCCACCGACATTCCTAAACAATTTGTGCCTCGTCAATCCTCTGTCTTCACATTCACAACTCTGGGGAGGTTTACAAGAATGATCCCAGAAAGAAGTAGGCTAACATATGATGAGAGCGTTTGACAGCACTGGGCCTGTACATGCTGGAGTTTAGATGAGGGGGGGAACTCATTGAAACGTACAGAATAGTGAAAGGCTTGGATAGAGTGGATGTGGATGTGGAAAGGATGTTTCCACTAGTGCTTCCGTCTAGGACTAGAGGTCATAGCCTCAGAATTAAAGGGCATTCTTTTAGGAAGGATATGAGGAGGAATTTCTTTTGTCAGAGGGTGGTGAATCTGTGGAATTCTTTGCCACAGAAGGCTGTGGAGGCCACATAAGTGGATATATTTAAGGCAGAGATAGATAGATTCTTGATTAGTACGGGTGTCAGAGGTTTTCGGGAGAAGGGGGTTAGGAGGGAGAGATAGATCAGCCATGATTGAATGGTGGAGTAGAATTGATGGGCCGAATGGCCTAATTCGGCTCCTATTATTTATGATCTTGTGATCCAATGATCTAATCCTGACATCTCATACTTTGTGTGTGTTCATCTCTGACCTTTGTCCAACCATCTGCCTATCAATAGCCCCTACTTTGTCCTGCCCCTCCAGCACTCTGTATCTTCTGTTGGAATTGAACCACGGTAAGCCACCACCTGAGATCACCAAAGTCACAGAAAAGTGCCAGAGTAACTCAGCGGGTCAGGCAGAATCTCTGGAGAACATCGATAGGTGACGGTTTGGGTCAGGACCCCTCTTCAGACTGTGTCACCAAAGTCACATTTTGTTTCTTGTGAATCTGGTTCAACCTGTTCTCTCCACCTCTATAATCCATCTGAAGAAGTGTGCCGACGCAAAACTTACAGTACAGAACTTTATTGTCATTCGGTACCGAGATACCGAACAAAATTACATTTCCAGCAGTCACAGGACACAAAAAAAAGAAAAGAACACAAGACACACGACCCCAAACACAAACATCCATCACAGTGACTTCAAACACTGTGATGGAAGGCAACAAAACTTCCCCTCTCTTCCCCCCACGCCCATGGACAGACAGCTCGACCCCTACCGAGGCGACCGACCCGCACAGCTCCCGCAAGGGGATGGAAGTCCCCGCGGCCGAGCCGCACCGGGCACTGAAACGTCCCATGGCCGAGCCATACCGGGCGATGGAAGGCCCCGCGGCCGAGCTGCACCGGGCGATGTTAGGTCCCGCGGCCGAGCCGCACCGGGCGCTGCTAAGTCCCGCGGCCGAGCCGCGCCGGCGATGTTAAGTCCAGCGGCCGAGCCGCGCCGGGCGACGGAAGGCCCCGCGGGCGATGGAAGACCCCGCGGCCGAGGAAGAGACCTAAAAAAAGAAAGGTTTCCCCCACCCCACCCTCCACACATACACAGCCAAAAACAAAAACAAAAACCATCCCAACACCAACACACAAACAAAAAAGGAAAAAAGACAAACAGACTGCCAGCGAGCCGCAGCCGTTAGGCGCAGCCACACGTGACACGCAGCCACACTCCAAGGAGTGTCCCTATACTCCAAGGATGCTGCCTAACCCGGCTGCATTACTCCAGCCCTTTGTGTCTCTCCTCCGACATTAAGAATACTCATTGATTCAGCTGTTGCTGCCCAGTTCAGCAGAAGTCGAACTATCTGTTCGTGGGAGAAGTATGGGGGAAGAGAGAGGAAATGTTCTTGCCTTCCATCACAGTGTCTGGAGGAATCACTGTGATGGGTGTTTGTGTTACAATTGTGTGTCTTGTGTCCTCTACTCTGTACTGTTGTGGCTGCGTGGCAAATGATTTTCGTTCAATTCATTTTGAATGACAATAAAGGTAATTCAGATTCAGTTAATAAAGTTCATAAGTTCATAAGTGATTGGAGCAGAATCAGACCATTCGGCCCATCAAGTCTACTCCGCCATTCAATCATGGCTGATCTATCTTTCCCTCAATCCCCATTTTCCTGCCTTCTCCCCATAACCCCTGACACCCGTACTAATCAAGAATCTATCTATCTCTGCCTTAATATATCCATTGACTTGGCCTCTACAGCTTTCTGTTGCATAAAACTTGACAAAATCCCAATGACACTATTTTCCAGCATCTCACTCCTCAGACAAATTTCAATCTCTAGTATTTAAATTATTGTCCTCTATCATTTGTATTTAAATAAACTTAAACTTACTTATTTCAGCAAAGCAAGAGAGGGAGGTACAAATTCAGCATTAAACTGCTCATGTCACAATGATCAACTCACAATTGACTCACGGAGAAGCAAACCCACCCAAAGAAACCTCTCTTTTGAAGTCCAACTCTGTTGGGGCAAGACAACTCTATCTTCTCATTTTGTTGAATGAAGCAGCTCATTGCTTAACTACAACTGAGTACATTTTCTGTGACACAGTTTCCAAGTATCAAAGGGACTGAAGTTGGCAGATTAATAATAACAGTGTGTGGTGCCACCTTGAATGTGAAGACATGCTGCTGTAAAACCACCAGGTGCAGTACAATATTGTTGAAGTGAAAAGGTGGCCCAGTTTATCTGAACAGCCGGGCACATTGCCAAGGCAGTGTGAGATGCTCCGTGCTGCACATATTCCATACTGTGCCACACAACAGTTGGGGGAGAAGCACCAGGGACGAAGGGGGGATCATTGCAACAAAGCACAGTTGGACGCCTTCTATTGACTGCCTCAAAGTAGCATCGGTGGATGCATACGATCAATCAGATTACATGCTTGCTGTCTTCCTGATGGCTGGCAAGGTGCTGGGGAATTATGGAAGGGCAGTGAGTGGGAAGAAAATTGAAGGATTCACATCTTTTCAAAAAAAATCACAACACAAATAAGCTTTGCGCTGTTGTGCAAGAGGCATTCCAAATGCCGACTTAATTGCAGATCACGCAAAAAATTAAGCTGAGTTTTATTACTCCAGAGAGCTCCAACACGGGTTTGGTTACAGAACCTCTAAACCACAACTGACTAAAATAGCTGCTTACAAAAATTAAGTTCGGGACAATCCGTTAAATAACTGGAGTGCTTTCAATTGCAAACGGGAATGCAATAATGACCTTCTTGACAACAGGATTGCATCATTGTTGTATCATCAGTACTTGACGTAAAGAGCAAAGTTTGGAATAAAATCGTAGCCACCAGTGTTTCTCTTTTAAATGCCTTTCTTTACCTGTTTCTCCCTCTGTTTTTGGTTGGAATACAGGCTCAGATGTGGGAGGATGTGGAGATTCAGTGGGAAACAGCGAGTCAAGTCAGCAAATTGGTGAAATGATAAACCCTGTTAATAAAAGACAAAAAGAAAAGAGCCATTAGCACTTCAGAGGCGATTAGGTTTTTTTTCTCCCAGAGATTCAATAGCAAATAGTATAAATAAATGTCTGCAAAAAAAGAGGAGCGAAGAAAATTATTCTCTGGAAGCAGATCACAGAATTTATTTGCCATGTATGCGGTAGAAGACCAGCTGTAACAAGCTGCCTGCAAGCAACTGAGGATGGCAGGGGGGTGGGTGGAAGAGGGGGGGGGGAAAGAAATCAAATAGCTGTGTGTTCGCACTCACCTACAGAGTGGTAACCATAGCAACTCATACCGAGTTATTGTTGCTGAGCTTTCTGTGGCATTAGCGAGGCAGACAAAGAAGTAGTTGGACTGCACAGCGCAATCTGTGCCACGCTGAGACACTCTTACACACACTGCAGCTCCCCAATCGTGGCGGCCTTTCACAAATAACTCACCTGGTCCCCCACGCACAGGTGAGGGGCAGAGTGCTGAATAACCTGCCCCGGCCCAAGAACAAAGCTAGCTTTAACTTTTGTTTTAAAATAAAGCCATTTTGCGCGTGTGTGTGTGTGTGTTTGTGTGTGTGTGTGTGTGTGTGTGTGTGTGTGTGTGTGTGTGTGTCTGTGTGTGTGTGTGTGTGTGTGTGTGTGTGTGTCTGTGTGTGTGTGTGTGTGTGTGTGTGTGTGTGTGTCTGTGTCTGTGTGTGTGTGTGTCTGTGTGTGTGTGTGTGTTTACATAGAATGAGGCATCCTCCCTGAATAGCCACAAAAATGCTGGTGTAACTCAGAGGGACGGGCAGCATCTCTGGAGGGGAAGGAAAGGGCGACGTTTCGGGGTCGAGACCCCCTCATCGGACTGTCTGAGAGTCAGGGGAGAGGGAGACATGGAGATAGGGAAGGGTGAGGTGTGAAAACACATATCAAAGGGGACGGTGGATGAAGGGAATAGTAGAATGGCACATTGTTAGCTGCGGGGATGGTGACAACGAGGTATATAATCAGTATGGCTATTGAGTTCATGCTTCAACTCATGGCCGTGCTCTGTGCAGATTAAGAAAGATCCCGGTATCGCACTCTGATCGATGTTGAAATGGCTGATTTCAGCCAGGTGGTAAAAAGAGGGCAGCATTAACTTCAGTCCCTGACCCGAGTACACAACGGCAAGCTGAGGTGCAGACCAATTAGCCCGCGAACACTCACTGTCTGACATGTCAGCTCACGTACAAAAGCCACCACTTCAGAGCAGAAACTGTAAGTTTCCAATGCCTGCACAAAGGTACAAAAGCACTTCAAAACTTGGAGAAGTGAAGTGAAAAGGTAGGGAACATAAAGCCATCCTAATGCCATGTCTCTTTTCCCTTTTGTTAAGCAGACTTGTGCGCAATTCATCTGTGACTGTGCTGCCTCTGAACCTACATGGATACCTTCACTGGTGAAATAAATGTGATGATCAGCAACTTCTGAAGCAGTGTCCTGAACACGTTATAAAATAGAAAGATCCCCAACTCCACAGCTACTCCCGAATGAATGCAAGAAAGCCTTATCATTGTAAGAGATTCCAATTCTTTCTTTTTTTAATTAAATCACAGCATTGAAAGGAGTCGTAGAGTCATACAGCGTGAAACAGGCCCTTCGGCCCAATTTGCCCCTGCTGAGCGTCATGCCCCATCCACACTAGTCCCACCTGCCCATGTTCGGCCCGTAACCCTCTAAGCCTATCCTATCCATGTACCTGTCCAAATGTCTCTTTAATATTATGATAGCACCTGCCTCAACTACCTTCTTCAGCAGCTCGTTCCATACACCCTTTGTGGTGGTTAAAAGTTATATGTTATATAAGTTATATAAGTTGTAAAAGTAATCGCTCAGGTTCCTATTAAATCTTTCCCTCCTCACCTTAAACTGATGCCCTCTGGTTCTCGATTCTCATACTATAGGCAGAAGACTGTGAATTTACCCTATCTATTCCTCTCATAATCTTGGTTGCCACGGCTACCAAGGTACAGTAAAAAGCTTTGTTTTGCACACTGTCTAATGATTTTCCGTGGGTGCTCCGGTTTCCTCCCACACCCCAAAGACGTACATGTTTATAGGTCAATTGCCTTTGGCAAATTATGCCCAGTGTGTAGGATATTGCTAGTGCAAGGGGCGATCACTGGTCAGCACGGACTAGCTGGGCCGAAGGGCCTGTTTCAGCTCTGAATCTCTAAACTCCAAACTAAACTCTAGAATTTATCTAGTTTATTTTAGAGGTACAGCGCGGAAACAGGCCCTTCGGTCCACCGAGTCCACGCCGACCAGTGTTCCACACACATTAACACTATCCTACACACACTAGGGACAATATACAATAGACAATAGACAATAGGTGCAGGAGGAGGCCATTCGGCCCTTCGAGCCAGCACCGCCATTCAATGTGATCATGGCTGATCATTCTCAATCAGTACCCCGTTCCTGCCTTCTCCCCATACCCCCTGACTCCGCTATCCTTAAGAGCTCTATCCAGCTCTCTCTTGAATGCATTCAGAGAATTGGCCTCCACTGCCTTCTGAGGCAGAGAATTCCACAGATTCACAACTCTCTGACTGAAAAAGTTTTTCCTCATCTCAGTTCTAAATGGCCTACCCCTTATTCTTAAATTTACAATTTACAATTATACCAAGCCGAGTAACCTACAAACCTGTACGTCCTTGAAGTGTGGGAGGAACGGGCGGCAACGGGAGAAGTGTGGGCGGCACGGTAGCGCAGCGGTAGAGTTGCTGCTTTACAGCGAATGCAGCGCCGGAGACTCAGGTTCGATCCTGACTACGGGTGCTGCACTGTAAGGAGTTTGTACGTTCTCCCCGTGACCTGCGTGGGTTTTCTCCGAGATCTTCGGTTTCCTCCCACACTCCAAAGACGTACAGGTATGTAGGTTAATTGGCTGGGTAAATGTAAAAAATAAATAAATAAAAAAATTGTCCCTAGTGGGTGTAGGATAATGTTAATGTACTGGGATCACTGGGCGGCACGGACTTGGAGGGCCGAAAAGGCCTGTTTCCGGCTGTATATATATGATGATGAAATCGAAGGTCTTGGAGAAAATCCACGCAGGTCACAGGGAGAATATTACAAATTCCGTACAGACAGCATCCATGGCCGGGATCGAACCCAGGTCTCTGATGCCGTAAGGCAGCAACTCTACCGCTGCGCCACCGTGCCGCTTTTCCTGGGCAACACTTTCCACTAGTGGGGTAACAACCAATTTTAGTTAGATGATATAATAGGAGGGGATATCAGTCTGAAGAAGGGTCTCCACCCGAAACATCACCCATTCCTTCTCTCCAGAGATGCTGCCTGTCCCGCTGAGTTACTCCAGCATTTTGTGTCTACCTTTGATTTAAACCAGCATCTGCAGTTCTTTCTTACACACTCATGGTGTTGATGTTCAATTTCTCCAAAGAGCGTCACTGAGCACATCATGGAACTAACTACACAGTGGACTATTAACCGAGTTAAATTAATCCATTAATGAAACTTTAATGACTTTTTAAACATTCTTTGGCTTTAATTATTCATAAAGTTTACCTTCCCCTTACAAATATTAGTAACTGTCATTGGAGGGTAAAAGTAGGTCAGAACGGAAAAGTTAATCAGCACTCCTGCTAAAAACGCACTGCAACCTAGCAACTGGACTATGCAACAAGGATTTATAATGAACTGATTTACAGCTTTGTACGTAAATGCGCAACTTAAGTTGCAATTATATATTTGTACTTCTTGGATAATTATAGAATTTCATGTGAACTTTGAGCCCAGGGAAATGATTGCAATATTTTATGTCTTTTGCACATAAATCCAGATGATAGTTTAGTTTAGTTTAGAAACACAGCACGGAAACAGGCCCTAAAGCCCACTGAGCCGGCACCAACCAGCGATCCCCGCACACAAGGTACAGTGAAAAGCTTTTGTTGTGTGCTAACCAGTTAGCAGAAAGACAATCCAGTGTAGATTACTGTAGATGGGCTATTGCATGCTAGCCAATCGTAGTGCTTGTTAGTAGTAGTCCCGCCTAGTACGTGTTTTATAATATTAAGAACTCGCCTACATCAGGCAGTAGATTAAATAGTATAGGAAAATAACTGCAGATGCTGGTACAAATTGAAGGTATTTATTCACAAAATGCTGGAGTAACTCAACAGGTCAGGCAGCATCTCGGGAGAGAAGGAATGGGTGACGTTTCGGGTCGAGACCCTTCTTCAGACTGATGTCAGGGGGGCGGGACAAAGGAAAGATATAGGTGGAGACAGGAAGATAGAGGGAGATCTGGGAAGGAGGAGGGGACGGGAGGGACAGAGGAACTATGTAAAGTTGGAGAAGTCGATGTTCATACCACTGGGCTGCAAACTGCCCAGGCGAAATATGAGGTAATTTCGGGAAACCGGCCCTTCGGCCCACCAGGTCCGCGCCGACCTGCGATCCCCGCATATTAACACTATCCTACACACACCAGGGACAATTTTTACATTTACCAAGCCAATTAACCTACACGCCTGTACGTCTTTGGAGTGTGGGAGGAAACCGAAGATCTCGGAGAAAACCCACGCAGGTCACGGGAAGAATGAACAAACTCAGTACAGACAGCAGCCATAGTCGGGATCGAACCCGGGTCTCCGGCGCTGCATTCGCTGTAAGGCAGCAACTCTACCGCTGCGCCACCGTGCTGCCCGGATAGTGTTAGGGATCGCTGGTTGGTGTGGACTCGGTGGGCCAAAGGGCCTGGTTCTGCACTGTATCTTTAATCTAACAAAACTAAACATTCAGCTTAGACGCAAAAAAGCTGGAGTAACTGTGCGGGACAGGCAGCATCTCTGGAGAGAAGGAATGGGTGACTTTTCAGGTCGAGAACATTCAACTTTGCAGCATATTTTCCCACATTTGAATTCCAGATTGCTGTTCATAAAGTGAAAGATTCCATTCTCTTTTTTAACAAACATGTCAACTTATCCTGGAAAATGCCTCTCCTACTCATACTGTTTTTGCAGTCTCTTTAAACCTGTGGCATTTATTTCATGATGCTTCTTCTAAATTATCCTAACCAAATTGTACTTTTCAATACAGCTCCATGCGTTCTTGTCTTCCCATTTCACCAGTCACTTCCTTCCTGAAAATTGGGATTTCTCCTCACTGTTTTATACAATTTGGAGAGTTTCACCCACAGCTTTTTAAGTCATGCCCTTTGCACAAAGTCAGTGCAGCAAATTTATCTGCACTAAATGTTGAACCTTTATCCTTTATCTTTACACTATGGATCACTTGCTTGTATTCCTGTATAGTTTTTTTTTCTTGACTGGATAGCGTGCAAGCAAAAGCTTTACACTGTATCTCGGTACATGTGACAATAATAAGTTACACTAGGAGGGGCAGCACGGAGGTGCAGTGGTAGAGTTGTGACCTTACAGCGCTTACAGCGCCGGTTCGATCCCAACTATGGGTGCTGTCTGTATGGAGTTTGTACGCTCTCCCCGTACCGTGTGAGTTTTCTCTGAGATTTTCCATTTCCTCCCACACTCCAAAGATGTTCAGGTTTGTAGGTTAATTGGCTTGGTATAAATGTAACATTGTCCCTAGTGTGTGTAGGAGAGTGTTAATGGGCGGGGATCACTGGTCGGCACGGACTCTGTGGACCTAAGGGCCTGTTTCCGCACTGTATCTCTAAACTAAACTAAACTAAATAACAATGGTCCTATTATTGATCATCGCTGTGCACTACCTTCCAGCCTGAAAGACCAACTGTGCATTGTTCCTGCAGAAGCAAGGAACTGCAGATGCAGGTTTGCCAAAGAAGAAACAGAGTGGTGTCTGAAGAAGGGTCTCGACCCGAAACGTCACCCATTCCTTCTCTCCCGAGATGCTGTCTGACCCGCTGAGTTACTCCAGCATTTTGTGTCTCCCACAGAGTGGTGTAGTAGCTCAACCAAAAACATGTAGCATCTCAGGCGAACGTGGATAGGCGACGTTTTTGGTCGGGACCTGTCTTCGGACTTGATTCAACGGTTTCCTTTTATCACGTGTGCCAAGGTAGAGTGAAATACCTTTTTTGTATACACCTCATCAAGACTATCTCCATACATAAGCACAATCCCCCAGTTAGGACAAAATGTACAGAACAGCCCACTGAGTCCATATGCACGAGTCAACATTTTTGCCGCCATTTCGCAGTGTCAGCTGTACAAAGGCCACAAAGGCCTGTTGCAACCATCACCCCCATTACGGTTGTCCCGTGAACTGTCGTCCCTCTCCTTGCATGGCCCTCTTCAACTCTTGTTCCCTGGGGTACACCTCCCGCAGCCAAACATGCGGGCGCAGGTCTTAGACAATAGACAATAGATAATAGGTGCAGGAGGAGGCCATTCGGCCCTTCGAGCCAGCACCGCCATTCAATGTGATCATGGCTGATCATTCTCAATCAGTACCCCGTTCCTGCCTTCTCCCCATACCCCCCTGATTCTGCTATCCTTAAGAGCTCTATTTAGCTCTCTCTTGGATGCATTCAGAGAATTGGCCTCCACTGCCTTCTGAGGCAGAGAATTCCACAGATTCACAACTCTCTGACTAAAAAAGTTTTTCCTCATCTCAGTTCTAAATGGCCTACCCCTTATTCTTAAACTGTGGCCCCTTGTTCTGGACTCCCCCAACGTTGGGAACATGTTTCCTGCCTCTAACGTGTCCAACCCCTTAATAATCTTATACGTTTCAATAAGATCCCCTCTCATCCTTCTAAATTCCAGTGAATACAAGTCTAGTCGCTCCAGTCTTTCAACATATGACAGTCCCGCCATTCCTGGAATTAACCTAGTAAACCTACGCTGCACGCCCTCTATAGCAAGAATATCCTTCCTCAAATTTGGAGACGAAAACGGCACACAGTACTCCAGGTGCGGTCTCACTAGGGCCCTGTCCAACTGCAGAAGGTCCTCTTTGCTCCTATACTCAACTCCTCTTGTTATGAAGGCCAACATTCCATTGGCTTTCTTCACTGCCTGCTGTACCTGCATGCTTGCTTTCAGTGACTGATGCACTCGGATCTTCTTACCGATCCCCTTGTCCAGTGTCCGCCTGCTCTCTCCCTCGATCTGCCTCATTGCGGTCTCGCTCTCTGGGCGGGTTCCTAATTCCGCAGCGGGCAAGCTGGGTCTGCTGTTGGGATACGCCGGGTAGATTCCTGGTCGCTGATTGTCGAAAGGTTGGTTTTCCATGTTCGCCTGAGATGCTGCCGGACTCACAGAGCTACTCCAATGCTCTGTGCATCGCTCGTCTCTGCTTTCTGTCCCATAGCCAATTTCATATCATATTCCAGGAGAGCTCAGTGTGCTTACACGTCCATTTTGTGGCATTTGGCCACATGGCCTTGGGTTATATTTCTTCCTTTGTCATGGCTTCCATTTTGCATCTTAATTTTTCTGTGCAGCACCGTGGGATCTTTCCCATGTTAAAGATCTAAATGATTGCAAGCTGTTATTGCTCTTGAATCTGTCTTTGCAACCAATACCCAAGAGAAAGTAAATTCAGCACAACGAGTCATAGACTCAAATAAAGCTCAAAACAGGCTCTTCAGTTCACACTGACAAACATGTCCCACCTTCATTTATCGTCTCTATGGAACCCAAATTTGTTCATCTTTTATTTTTTGTAACTAATTTGACATTGAATTAAATAGTCCAAATGACATAGCGTCAAACAGCTTGGAAACCGGCCCTTTGGCACAACTTGTTCATGCCGACCAACATGCCTCATCTACACTAGTCCCACCTGCCCGCATTTGGCTAATATCCCTCCAAATCTATCCTGTCCATGTAGCTGTCTAAATGTTTACTAATGTTGTGATGGTACCTGCCTCAACTACCCCCTCTAGCAGCTCGTTCTTAAGAATGTTATATATTTCTACCAGATCTCCCTGCAGCTTGCAATGCTCCAGAGAAAATAGTCTAGGTTTGTCCAGCTTCTACATATAGTCCCTAAACCAGGCAGCATCCTCATGAGCCTCTTCTGCACCTTCTCCAATGCCTCCACATCCTTACTGGAATGCAGGGACTAAAACGACACACAATACTCCAAATGTGGATCAACTCATTAAGCTATAACATGACTTTCTGAATGTTATTCTCAATGCTACATGAGTTGCAGGACAGAGTGTAATGGCAGTGTTATAAGTATACTAGACCAAGTGGACCCGTTGGGCCCAAACCTCTCCTGCATTGGTGCAGCACCCTCTCCTCCCCAACCCCTCCACTCCTCCCCCTCCCCCCTTCCCGCTCCCTCCCCCTCCCTCCCCCTCCCTCCTCCCCTTCCCCACCTCCCATCCCGCTCCCTCCCCCTCCCTCCTCCCCTCCCCCTTCCTCCCTCCCTCCCTCCCCCCTCCTCCCTCCCTCCCTCCCCCCCTCCCCTCCCCTCCCCCTTCCTCACTCCCTCCTTCCCCCTCCCCACCCCCCCTCCCCCTCCCCCCCACTCCATCCCCCTCAACACCCCTTATCCTCCCTCCTCCCCCCCCCCTCCCCTCCCTCCCTTGGAGATAGATTTAAACTTTAAAATGTGAATAACTTAAAAAATATAACACCGATTTCAATGAAACCTCTTCCATTAGCACCAAAGGGATGACGGTGAGTAAGGTGGGCCTAAAATTGGCACGTTATCTTGTACCGTTTTGGCTGTAGTTCAGGAACAAACAAACAAACGAGAGTTTTAGTATATAGATTTAAGCATGCCAAGGTTAATCTCAAATTCTGGTTCTACCATATGCCTTTCTAACATCCAACCTACTTAACCTCCACCCCTCCCCCGGCCTCATCATTGCACTAGTTTCTCAGTGTTGTCCTGGTGAGTTTCATTGTCTGTCTAACTCACTTACATGTAGCCTGCTGCCCACAATGCACTGTTTCCTTGATCATCGATGCTATTTTGCGTATCTTTCATTCATTTGTTCTATATCTCTCTATATCACCGTCTATACTTCTCGTTTCCATTTCCTGAAGAAGGGTCAAGACCCTAAAGGTCACCTGTCCATTTTCTCCAGAGATGCTGCCTGACCCACTGAGTTCATCCAGTTTTTTGTGTCTAACTGCGGTTTAAAAGAGCATCTGCCCTTCCATCCTGCACCACTTAACAATTGCATTGTTTTAACACCACAGTGCACATTTCTCCCAATTGCAATTTTGTTTCGTCACAGAGGACTCAGTGATCTACGGACTGTTCCCAGGGACGCATTCAGAGACTGACATTGAGTGCTGCTGGAAGGTCATCAACTCGGTGAAAGACGCTCTTTGGTCTGCCCGAGCTTTGTTGACCTCCCAGCGGAGCGAGCTGTCCATCGGGGAATGTTGCCGACTGGCCCGCTGCAGACTGCAGGAGTACGTGCTGAGGGACGCACAGCAGGCAGTGAAGAAAGCCAATGGAATGTTGGCCTTCATAACAAGAGGAGTTGAGTATAGGAGCAAAGAGGTCCTTCTGCAGTTGTACAGGTCCCGAGTGAGACCGCACCTGGAGTACTGTGTGCAGTTTTGGTCTCCAAATTTGAGGAAGGATATTCTTGCTATTAAGGGCGTGCAGCGTAGGTTTACTATGTTAATTCCTGGAATGGCGGGACTGTCATATGTTGAAAGACTGGAGCGACTAGGCTTGTAAACACTGGAATTTAGAAGGATGAGATGAGATCTTATCGAAACGTATAAGATTATTAAGGGGTTGGACACGTTAGAGGCAGGAAACATGTTCCCAATGTTGGGGGAGTCCAGAACAAGGGGCCACAGTTTAAGAATAAGGGGTAGGCCATTTAGAACTGAGACGAGGAAAAACATTTTCAGTCAGAGAGTTGTGAATCTGTGGAATTCTCTGCCTCAGAAGGCAGTGGAGGCCAATTCTCTGAACGCATTCAAGAGAGATCTGGATGGGGAGAAGGCAGGAACGGGGTACTGATTGAGAATGATCAGCCATGATCACATTGAATGGCGGTGCTGGCTCGAAGGACCTATTGTCTATTGTCTATTGTGAAGCTCGGTGCAGCCAACGCCAAGGCTCTGTGGGGGAGGACCACAGTCTAGGGTCCTTCCGCTGCTAGACATGGGGGGCAGGGTGTGGTGGAGACGCCCCTCTTAATAAGGGATTCTGTGTAAATTTGGAAATGAATATCTGCATTGAATGTGTAACCTCCGGAAATGTCGGATGGGGTTTTTGAAAAGATGTTTTGTAAATATTTATTACTTGAATAAAGTATTTTTTGATATATATATATATTTTTTTAATTGTTTCATTTAAAAAAAATAATTTGAATTGCTTCATCCTGCAGAATTTTTGCCCTTGTGATGTTTTCTCTCATTTCTCTGGAATACTGTCTGAAATTTCTAGTTCCATTTCCTTTCTCCCGACACCACACTATGTTTTTAAAGAACGATGTATGTCAGGCCCGAGCAGCCACTCTGACTTATTGCTCGTGCTCATTCATTCCGATTCCCGCTTTCTCCCTGAAAGTGCCATTCACTTTGAAAAACCATTGTGGATTAAAAATGCTGTGGAGCCTGTCAATGGCGAGAATGTATTGCTGAGCACACACACAAAGCATTTTCATGGTACACATTCTGATAGCTCTGCTCAACCAATGCTTTGATATTCAAACACTTCACTGACAACGGTGACATTTCAAATGAAAGCTCGAGAGGAATTTGGAGTATTGCATGCAGTTCTGCCCGCCCCATTACAGAAAAGACGTGGAGGCTTTGAAGAGGCTGCAGAAGAGGTCTACCTGAAAGCTGCCTGGATTAGAAGGTTTCAGCAACAGGGAGAGGTTGGGATAGACTTGGTGTGTAGGAAAGAGCTGCAGATGCTGGTTTAAATCAAAGGTCGACACCAAATGCTGGAGTAACTCAGCGGGACAGACAGCATCTCTGGAGAGAAGGAATGGGTGTTAAGGATAGACTTGGGTTGTTTTCTCAGGAATTAAGTAGCTTGGGGGGAGACTTGATAGAAGTATATCCAGTCTGAAGAAAGGTCTCGACCCGAAACGTCACCCATTCCTTCTCTCCCGAGATGCTGCCTGACCTGCTGAGTTACTCCAGCATTTTGTGAAGTATATCAAATTATGAGAGGCATAGATAAGGTAGACAGTCAGAACCTTTCTCCCAGGCCGGAAATGTCCAACACTAGAAGGCACGGCTATGAGGTGAGAGGGAGAATGTCTAATGCAGATGTGCAGGGCAAGTTTTTGTTTACACAGAGAGTGGTGGGGGGCTGGAGCATAGGGGTGGTGGTGGATAGTGGTGTTTAAGAGGCTTTTAGATAGGCACATGGAAGTGCAGGTAATAGAGGGATATGGATCATGTAGAGGCAGATGAGATCAGTTCTAGGCATCATGTTCAGCACAAAGTGTGGGCCTGTAATATACTGTTCTATGTCCTACGGAAACAAAGGTTGCAAAAAGCCGATCAGGCATCACATCCAAATAAAAACAATATCAATATCAATAACAATTAAGCATCCCACATTGCTAACTAGCATCAGCAGTGCCACGATCAACCTTGATTGTACACGATATTGAATGCTCACAATTTACTGGCTTTATCTTGCATCTTAGTTATTCTCGGTATTCCCTATATCCTGTATGTGTGTACTGTGAATGGATCGATTGTAATCATGCATTGTCTTTCCACTGACCGGTCAGCACGCAACACAAGCTTTTCACTGTACCTCGTTACACGTGACAATAAACTAAACACACAACTCACCCTTTTCCTCTCACATGTTTTCAGAAGGTTTACTGCACTTTCTGGCTTTCCATTCCAGTCACAAATTATTTTCCGAAGAAGGATCTCGATCCGAAATGTCACCTATTTCTTTTCTCCAGAGATGCTGTCTGACCCGCTGAGTTACTCCAGCCCTTTTTGTGTCTATCTTCGGTTTAAACCAGCATCTGCAGTTCCTCAACCATCAGCATGCATCACGTTGCACGAACACCATCACTTCTACCATTCTGAAAATGTTGTAACTTTGTGCTGCAATCAGTTCCCCTTCTAAACCTGTTGCTTACTAAATGTATCATCGGTGATGGAGTGTTTATCATCTTTACCTCGTGACAGCGGATGATTGCACTGTGGTGTTGGTGCGATGTGCCACCATACGCCAAAAGAACAAAAAAATAAATGGCACAACTTGAATTCATTTAGTAATGTTATTTTTCAAAAGGGGATTAGAAGGCAGATGATGCCAATACAGATCCTCCATTTGGAATTATGATCTGTCAGCCTCGTGGTGAAAAATAGACTGAATGAATTCATTCTATCACTGTCAAGCAAAACTGCTTCACCCTTCAATATGGTTGATGTTCCTCTCACCATCGTTTCATTGGTTATCCTCAGCCTTTTGTTCTACATTGTTTAGAATCTTTGGAGCATAGAACAGCACAGAACAGGTACAATGCTTCTGCCGAACATGATGCCAATGGCCGCCACTCTGGGTGGTGCTTGTCTGTGCGGAGTTTGTACGCTCTCCCCGTGACCTGCGTGGGTTTTCTCCGAGATCTTCGGTTTCCTTTCACTCTCCAAAAATGTACAGGTTTGTAAGTTAATTGGCTTAGTATAGTAAAAAAGTAAATTGACCCTTGTGTGTTCGTGACAGTGTTAGTGTGCGGGGATTGCTGGTCGGTGCGGCCGAAGGGCTTGTTTCCGTGCTGTATCTCTAAACTAAACTAAAACCTGAACTACTGTAGTTAAACTGATCTCATCTGCCTGAACTCCATATCTCTCCACTCTCTCCACTTCCATGTGCCTATCTTAAAACCACTAAAAAGCCACTATTGTATCTGCCTCCACCACCAGCCCTGCATTATTGTCTTGTTTGTTGGTATTTTTTTGGATGCATTATTTCTTGTTCAAGACATCTTATGTTCATAAGGGGGCTGTGCATGTCGGTTGCCTCATTAGGGGTCGAGCTGTCTGTCCGTGGGCGTGGGGGGAAGAGAGTGGAAGTTTTGTTGCCTTCCATCACAGTGAGGGGGTGTTTGGACTCACTGTGATGGATGTTTGTGTTGGGGTCGTGTGTTCTGTGTACTTTTTTCTTTTCTTGTTGTGTTTTTGTGACTGCTGTAATTTCGTTAGATATTTGTACCGAATGACAATAAAGTTATTCAATTCAATTCAATTCAAATTAAAGGAGAAGAATTAGGCGATTATGTCCATCATCTCTACTCTGCCATTCAGTCACGGCTGATCTATCTCTCTCCCTCTCAACCCCATTTTCTTGCTGTTTCCCCATTACCCCCATATGAAGACCAAGGTGACGCAGCGGTAGAGTTGCTGCCCTACAGCGCTTGCAGCACCAGAGACCCGGGTTCGATCCAGACTACGGGTGCTGTCTGTACGGAGTTTGTACGTTCTCCCCGCGACCGCATGGGTTTTCTCCGAGATCTCCGATTTCCCCCCACACATTCCAAAGATGTACAGGTTTATAGGTTCATTGGCTTGGTGTATGTGTAAATTATCCCTAGGGTGTGTAGGATAGCATTAATGTGCGGGGATCGCTGGTCAGTGCGGACTCGGTGGGCCGAAGGGCCTGTTTCTGCGCTATATCTCTAAAACTAAAACTCCTGACCCCCTATATCACTCTTAAAGTTTCCTCCACCCTGAAAATTTCCACTGTTCCTCTCATTCAATTCCTCTTTGCTGTCGGTATTGTTGTTGGTTAACCTTTCTCATGTTTCCACGCTCACATCCATATAACTTGATAATGATAACCACCGCTCATGGTTTTTAAATCGATATTTCATAACTTGTTCAGTTTGGAGATCTAGATAGCTCCAAGCATGAGACCAATTTCCCCTCACATTCCTCACTCGGTTTAATATCAGGTTCAAGGAACATTTCCAGTGTTTGGTACTGGAGTTATTTGGGACAGCTAAAAGAGTCTTGAGGACTGGTCAAGGGTCAAGAGTGTTTTATTGTCATATGTCCCGAAACTGAACAATGAAAATCTTACTTGCAGCAGTCCAATAGACATGTAAATATAGTACTTTGTAATTGCTAGAAGAAGTTCAATATCTCAAAATACACACAGAGACAATAATACTGCAAAGCAAAAACAATGCTTTGATTTTCAAATTTTTCATTGACGGTAGTGGCACTGCAAATGAAAGATTTGTAGGACTTTGGTTAGGCCACGTTTGGAGTATTACATGCAGTTCTGGTCACCCCATTACAGGAAAGACATTGTGGCTTTGGAGAGGGTGCAGAGGAGGTTTACCAGAAACAAGTTCAGAGCTTAGTTGGTCATTGTTGTGTTTAATAGCCAGATAGTTGTTGGGAAGAAGCTGTTCCTGAACCTGGATGATAGTTTTCAGGCTCTAATACCTTCTTCCCGATGACAGGAGTGAAATGAGAGCGTGGCCAGGGTGGCGTGGGTCTCTGAAGATGCTGGCTGCCTTTTTAGGCAGGAACCCCTGTATATCACTTCGGTGGTGGGGACAATTGACAATAGACAATAGGTGCAGGAGGAGGCCATTTGGCCCTTCGAGCCAGCACCTCCATTCAATGTGATCATGGCTGATCATTCTCAATCAGTAACCCGTTCCTGCCTTCTCCCCATACCCCCTGACTCCGCTATCCTTAAGAGGTCTATCTAGCTCAGAGAATTGGCCTCCACCGTCTTATGAGGCAGAGAATTCCACAGATTTACAACTCTCTGACTGAAAACGTTTTTCCTCATCTCCGTTCTAAATGGCCTACCCCTTATTCTTAAACTGTGGCCCCTGGTTCTGGACTCCCCCAACATTGGGAACATGTTTCCTGCCTCTAACGTGTCCAACCCCTTACTAATCTTATATGTTTCAATAAAATCCCCTCACATCCTTCTAAATTCCAGTGTATACAAGCCTAATCGCTCCAGTCTTTCAACATATGACAATCCCGCCATTCTGGGAATTATCCTAGAAAACCTACGCTGCACGCCCTCAATAGCAAGAATATCATTCCTCAAATTTGGAGACCATAACTGCACACAGTACTCCAGGTGCGGTCTCACTAGGGCCCTGTACAACTGCAGAAGGACCTCTTTGCTACTATACTCAACTCCTCTTGTTATGAAGGCCAACATTCCATTGGCTTTCTTCACTGCCTGCTATACCTGCATGCTTCCTTTCAGTGACTGATGCACTAGGACACCCAGATCTCGTTGTACGTCCCCTTTTCCTAACTTGACACCATTCAGATAATAATCTGCCTTCCTATTCTTACCACCAAAGTGGATAACCTCACACTTATCCACATTAAACTGCATCTGCCATGCATCCGCCCACTCACACAACCTGTCCAAGTCACCCTGCAACCTCATAGCATCTTCCTCACAGTTCACACTGCCACCCAGCTTTGCATCATCTGCAAATTTGCTAATGGTACTTTTAATCCCTTCATCCAAGTCATTAATGTATATTGTAAATAGCTGCGGTCCCAGCACCGAGCCTTGCGGTACCCCACTAGTCACTGCCTGCCATTCTGAATGGGACCCATTTCTCCCCACTCAATACCATGTGATGGACTAGGCAGTGTTCACCACTTTTTGCAATCTTCTTCGTTCAAAGCTATTTAAGAATTGTATTGGTATTTAATTCCGAGATTTCGATCCAAGAACCTTTCAGTACCATTTGAAGCACCATCACAAACAAATGGTTCTCAGACCATTCACCCTTGAATAACATATGTTTTTTTTATTATTTTGCATATGAGTTTATTGTTCTAATTTATTTCTCAACATGAACAACCATTTTATGAGTGCCTACAAACCTTCCTCAAAAACCTGGTCAGACTATTTACAATTTTATAAATCCAGTCAATTACCATTAAATCTCAAGACTCGTTTTCACTGAAGGCAAATTTTGAATTAGTTTGGACCTCGTCCCATTTTTGCACTCAGCGGACAAAATGTGAGATTTGAAGCAAATTCATCTGCCAAGGCTTGCAGCAAATCACAGCTATTCAAAATAATTCATATCCAAGGAGTCGTTTGGAAGTCCCAAACCTACATGCACAGGTATGCAGTGAACGCGACAAAAACTAACCTAATGACATAGTTATGCTGATCCTATTATACATATTGTGCAATAGAATTTCATCCACTCTGTTTTGGGGTGGCACGGTGGTGCAGCGGTAGAGTTGCTGCTTTACAGTGCCAGAGACCTGGGTTTGATCCTTACTACGGGTGCTGTCTGTATGGAGTTTGTACTTTTTCTCTGTGATCGCATGGGCTTTCTCAGGGTGCTCTGGTTTCCTCCCACATTCCAAAGACGCACAGATTTGTAGGTCAATTGGCTTCGGTAAAATTGTAAATTCACTCTAGTGTGTAGGATGGTACTAGTGTGCGGGGTAACCGTTGATTGGAACGGACATGGTGGTACAAAGGGCCTGTTTCCACGCTGTATCCCTAAAGTCTAAAGTTTACCTCATTGTGAATTCACGTATTGTCAACAAATTACAGAGAGATACTCCAAAACCTCACTTGCTTGTAGTGCAGCATTGAACCTGATTCCCCATACTCCTTTATAATCTATATACTAAAACTCTCGTTTGTTATCTTGTTTGTGACTGAACTTCAGACAAAACAGTACATGGTAGCGCGACAATTTTAGGCCCACCTTACTCACCCTTGTCACTTTGGGGGGGAAGGGGGGAATGGGGGAGAAGGGAGAGGGGAAGGGGGGGTTGAGGAGAGAGGGGAAGGGGGAGGACAGGGTGCTGCACCAATGCAGGAGAGGTTTGGGCCCAACGGGTCCACTTGGTCTAGTATATTATAGAAGTCCAACTGGACTTCAATAATGGTAGGGAACGATCTGATCCAACCAGTTGCCTACCCCCACCATCCACACCTCCACCCACTGAGTCAGATGCTTCATTAAGAGCAGATGTGTAGAACGAATAACAGAAGCTGGTTTACACCGAAGATAGACGCAAACTGCTGCAGTAACTCAGCGGGACAGGCAGCATCGCTGGAGAGGAGAGATGGGTGGCATTTCAGAGATGCTGCCTGTCCCGCTGAGTTACTCCAGTATTTTGTGTCTCTCTTCTTTGAGACAAGGCTTCCTGGATTCCAAAGCATCAACTCTCCCTTTCTGTGAGATATCTCCTCACTCTCCAAACATCTCAGGTGGGTGATGAGCACGAGCTCGGAAGTCAAGAGGCACGATCAGTCAACGTGCGGTAATAAGCAGTTACAGAACGAGTGACTGGAGTATAGGTACTCTTTTTGGCAAATGCATTGGTCTATGAAGTCCGCCTCTCTTGTATCATACCAGGGTGGCATGGTGGCGGCACGGTGGCGCAGCGGTACAGTTGCTGCCTTACAGCGAATGCAGCGCCGGAGACCTTGGTTCGATCCTGACTACGGGTGCCGTCTGTACGGACTTTGTACGTTCTCCCCGTGTCCCGCGTGGGTTTTCTCCGAGATCTTCGATTTCCTCCCACACTCCAAAGACGTGCAGGTATGTAGGTTAATTGGCTTGGTAAATGTAAAAATTGTCCCTAGTGGGTGTAGGATAGTGTTAATGTGCGGGGATCGCTGGTCGGCGCGGACCCGGTGGGCAGAAGGGCCTGTTTCCGCGCTGTATCTCTAAACTAAACAATGCCGATAAAGTGAAGTACATAACTGAGCACATTTTTCCAGCTCAACCATAATTAAGGGGTGAGAATGGTTGAGCGCAAATCATTTTCTTTGGGTTCTCTGCCTTTTTTTTAATAACACTAAAGATCACATGTGTTCACATTTTATATTCATGCTCATATCCCCAGCATCGCCAATAAAATGGCACAGTTTAGTTCGCATTGATATAGAAACACAGAACAGCAGCTGCTGGTTTATCAAGGGAAGACACAAAATGCTGGAGCAACTCAGCGGGCAAGGCAGCAACTCTGGAGAACATGGATAGGTGGCGTTTTGGGTCAAGACCTTTCTTCAGACACGCTGAAGAAGGGTACCAACCCGAAACGTCACCAATCCATGTTCTCCAGAGATGCTGCTTGACCAGCTGAGTTATTCCAACATTTTTTGGCCCTCTTGTAACCTTGTAGCATCAATACGAACTAATTAAAGACATAAAATAATAGAGTAACTCAGCAGGTCAGGCAGCTTCTCTGGAGAACGTGGCTGAAAGGAAGAATATGAGTTTGAGTTTACTGTAAGTTTAGTTTATTGTTAGGTGTACCGAGGTGCATGTTAACCAGTCAGCAGAAAGACAATACATGATTTCAATTGAGTCATCCATAATGTACTGATGCATGGTAAAGGGAATAACTTCAATCACGTTTAGTGCAAGATAAAGCTAGTAAAGTCCGATCAAAGATAGTCCGAGGGTCTCCGATGACGTAGATAGTAGCTCAGAACTGCTCTCTAGTTGTTGGTAGGATGGTTCAGTTGCCTGATAACAGCTGGGAAGAAACTGTCTCTGAACGGTCTCTGAGCGGCACGGTGGCGCAGCGGTAGAGTTGCTGCCTTACAGCGAATGTAGCGCCGAAGACTCAGGTTCGATCCTGATTACGGGCGCCGTCTGTATGGAGTTTGTACGTTCTCCCCGTGACCTGCGTGGGTTTTCTCCGAGATCCTCGGTTTCCTCCCACACTCTAAAGACGTACAGGTATGTAGGTTAATTGGCTGGGTAAAATGTAAAAATTGTCCCTAGAGTATGTAGGATAGTGTTAATGTGCGGGGATCGCTGGGCGGCGCGGACTAGGTGGGCCGAAGGGCCTGTTTCCGCGCTGTATCTCTAAATCTAAAAAAACCTGCACGTGTGCATTTTCACACTTCTGTACCTCTTGCCTGATGGGAGAGAGGAGATGGGGGAGTGCCCAGGGTGCGACTCATCCTTGATTAATTATGCTGCTGGCCTTGCCGAGGCAGTGTGAGGTGTAAATGGAGTCAATGGAAGAGACGTTGGTTTGTGTAATGGTCTGGGTTGCATCTGTATAAATATGTTATCTACACACAAGCTGTCTTCAGCAATGCCAACTTTAGTTCAAACGGGTGTCAGGGGTTATGGGGAGAAGGCAGGAGAATGGGGATGAGAGGAAAAGATAGATCAACCACAATTGAATGATAGACTTGATGGGCCAAATGGCCAAATTACCCTAGAACTTATGGGATAGAAACATAGAAAATAGGTGCAGGCCTTTCGAGCCAGCACCGCCATTCATTGTGATCATGGCTGATCGTCCCCAATCAATAACCCGTGCCTGCCTTCTCCCCTTATCCCTTGATTCCACTAGCCCCTAGAGCTCTATCTAACTCTCATGAATACATGGGCTTTTACTGATGTTGTGGACATTTGCAATGTGCCATATATTGTCCAACTATATTTAATAATAATAATAATAATAATAATGCATTACATTTATATAGCGCTTTTCTAAACACTCAAAGACGCTTTACAGGGTTTACTAAAACATAAAAGAAAATAAATAGATAAATAAGTAAACGAAGAGAAAAGGAAAAAGAAGGTGAGGTGACGGTCAGTGGTTGAGGGCGGTGCTGAACAGGTGAGACTTCAGTGATGTTTTGAATGTGGTGAGTGAGGAGGAGTCTCTGACGGTTTGGGGTAGTGAGTTCCAGAGTGTGGGTGCAGCGATGGAGAAAGCCCTGTCCCCCCAGGATCTGAGTTTGGTCCGGATGGGGGGGGACAGGAGGTTAGCAGCAGCAGAGCAGAGGTTACGGGTTGGAGTGTGCCTGTGGAGGAGGTCAGTCAGGTAGGATAGGGCCAGGTTATGGAGGGCTTTGTAGGTCATGAGGAGGATTTTGTACTGGATTCTCTGGGGGATGGGGAGCCAGTGGAGCTTGTAAAGGGCGGTTAGAGAGTTTAGAGAGTTATTTTGAATAACTTATAACTAACAGCATTGGTGATCATTTATTTTGTTGCCTCTTTAATTTAAAAAAGCTATATATTCAATTTCCCAAGTCAAGCTTTGTTGCGCAAATCCTATGATATTCAACGTCTTTTCATGATACAAATGCCATTCAAGTGTAAAATGTGCACAACATGAACAGAGGCATTCCTTTGAATAATTGATGTGGAGCTCTTCAGTAGTGTAACTAATTGCTGCAAGCTACACTTACACAATTGTGTGAAGTATGAACAATTCAAAACAACTAAATCAACTGAAATACTCTGACAGAGCACATATCCGCAGAAACCTACACTTAAAAATAAATATTTCTTCTCAAGAACGTTTGGATGACAAAGGAAATCATCTTCTGCGTAAAAATTCATTTCATTGGGAAATATTGTTTGCTTTATCGGCGGACTTGAAAGGAGGCATGGAGACTGAGAGGCATGAATACTTGAACAGTGGGCTTTTCTTTCAAGGCTTAAGTAGATGCAGTTGCCTATGTCTGACAACTGATGTCTCTTAAGGGCGACAAGTAAAATGAGCTGCTGGAAACTCCAAGAGCACAACGTAGCACAGATAAGAAGTGGAGCGCACGCACACCGAATAAATATAAAATTGGATCTAAAGTAGCCCGCAATTAAAAAGCACAGGGAAGGGTCTCGACCCGAAATGTCACCCATTCCTTCTCTCCAGAGATGCTGCCTATCCCGCTGAGTCGCTCCAGCATATTGTGCCTAAGCACAGGGGTTATCATTGTTAAAGATCTCCTGGTTCTCCATTTCAACGAGAGCATGGCGCTCCTGACTGTTCCACGGTTATTTGATTGAAGAAAGGTTTATGACTAAAACACACAAAAATTCCAATGAAACGAAACACGTATGCAACGTGTAGACACAGAGCATCTATCTGCAGGAGAGGACGACCGGCATGTATATTTTGTTCAACAATTCAACCTGATCTGAAGTAAACCCAGCAACTTCTAGGAAACAGAACCGTCTTAGGTAACAATGCGAAACAGCACCTCAAATACATCACATTCTCCACCAACTTCCTGTGCTTTCAAACATTTAGTTTAAGATCCTTGACCCTCATTCAAATATTTTCATGGATGTATGAACCATTATTTTCCAGGGTGGAAATGCCAAGCACTGGAGGACAGAGCTTTAACATGAAATGGGATAAATTTAAAGGCCAGATGCAGCACAAGTACTTTTTTTACACAGAGGGTGGTGGGTACATGGAACATGCTGCCAGGAGTGGTGGAGGCAGCTACGATAGTGGCATTCAAGAGGCATTTAAATAATCACATGGATATACAAGGGATGGTAGAGTATGGATCACGTGCAGCCAGATGAGATTAATTTAACTTGGCATCATATTCGGCACAGACATTGTGACCAAAGAGCCTCGTTTTATTTTTCGATGTTCTATAGAGACACAGAGTCACGCGGTGTGGAAACAGACTCTTTGGTCCAACTTGCTCACACTGCTCAACATGCCCCATCTGCACTAGTCCCACCTGCCTGCATTTGGCCCATGTCCCTCTAAATCTAGCCTCGCTATGTACCTGTTCAAATATTTCTTAAACATTGCGATAGTACCTGCCTCCTCTTACACCCACCACACTTTATGTCAAAACGTTAGTCCTCAGGTTCTTATGTTCTGTGGTTCTATGTTCTATGAATTGCTTCACTCGATCGTATTTAAATGCTCCTTTACATGGCTGCATGGTCTTGTATTCCAATGGGATTATGATTAGTCAAGGCTTTCTACGTCAGAATAAACGTCCTGTGTATGTCCCATCCTAAATATTTCCATCCTCTTTTGTTCAATAGCTTGTAATTTTTTTCAACCATACTTTCGCTCAAACTCTCTCCCCACCTTAGAGTTTAGAAAGGAGATAAGGAAAATTTTTCTTTAGTCAGAGGGTGGTGAATCTCTGGAATTCTTTGCCACAGAAGACTGTGGAGGCCAAATCAACAGACATTTATAAGGCAGAGATAGATAGATTCTTGATTCATACGGGTGTCAGGGGTTACGGGTGTCAGGGGTTATAGGGAGAAGGCAGAAGAATGTGGTTGAGAGGGAGAGATAGATCAGCCATGATTGAATGGCAGAGTAGACTTGATGGGCCAAATGACCTAGTTCTACTCAAATAACTTATGAACCATAGTGACGGGTTACACCATGGCCTGGTTTGACAACTCAAATGCCCAGCAACAGAGAAGATCACGAAAGGTGGTGGGCAATGCCTGGTCTATCATAGGCACTGACCTCACCCCCCCATCGTAGAGGGAATCGACAGGAAGTGCTGCCTCAAAAGGACGGCCAGAGTTATTAAAGACTCACACCACCCTGACCACGCTCTCATTTCAAACCACGACCACCAGGTTCAAGAATAGCTTCTTCACAACAAACATCAGGATCTTGAACAGCACACAACACTAACTGTCTTGGATTGCAGAGAGGACAAGTGCAATACTTTGCATTAGTAAGGTGGCACGGTGGCACAGTGGTAGAGTTGCTGCTTTACCGCGCCAGAGACCCGGGTTCCATCCTGACTACAAGTGCTGTCTGTACAAAGTCTGTACGTTCTCCCTGTGACCGGTGTAGGTTTTCTCCGGGCGCTCCGGTTTCCTCCCTCACTCCAAAGACGTACAGGTTTGTAGGTTAATTGGCTTTGGTAAGATTGTAAATTGTCCCTGGTGTGTAACATAGAAACAAAGAAACATAGAAAATAGGTGCAGGAGTAGGCCATTCGGCCCTTCGAGCCTGCACCGCCATTCAATATGATCATGGCTGATCATCCAGCTCAGTAACCTGTACCTGCCTTCTCTCCATACCCCTGATCCCTTTAGCCACAAGGGCCACATCTAACTCCCTCTTAAATATAGCCAATGAACTGGCCTCAACTACCTTCTGTGGCAGAGAATTCTGTGTACGGGAATTGCTGGTCGGCGCGGACTCGGTGGGCCGATGGGCTTGTTTCCTCTCTGTGTCACTAAACTAAACTAAAGTATTGGGGTCCTCTTGATTCCAGTCCAAGGTGAACCTGCCCGAATAATATATATTAGCTGGCTCAGCAAAGTAAATCTGTACCTCTTCTATGGATACTCCATCTGTGAGCACTGATGGAGTATTGGGTCAAAGCCTTGCAACGAATAAACACCTTTATCACTGCAGATAGACACAAAAAGCTGGAGTAACTCAGCGGGATAGGCAGTATCTCTGGAGAGAAGGAATGGGTGACGTTTCGGATCGAGACCCGAAACGTCACACATTCCTTCTCTTCAGAGATGCTGCCTGTCCCGCTGAGTTACTCCAACTTTTTGTGCCTATCTTCGGTTTAAACCAGCATCTGCAGTTCCTTCCTACACCTTTATTACCGCAAGTCCCCGTCAATGCCTGATTAAATGATCTTCTCACGCGAGTTGAACTGGAACCAATAACTTTCTTATCAACAGAGAAACTAAACCCATGGGATTTGGCATCGAATACAAATGAATACTTCTGGGAAACAGACTTGTCCGTCTTCTCGACAGCAAGTAATGAACCTGATTAAAAGGGACTATTGATGCAATTTGATTTTCTCACAATTATCTTCCATCAGTTAAACGTCTGACCTTTGCATAATAACTATTAGGTTATTACTCAGAAATTGAAATCTGAATCTCATGGTTTGGAATAAATAAACGTCAGTGTAGAGTCTGCCTGTGATGGAATATGATCACGGCTGATTGTGCCTGGACTTCGTCTCCTCCTCTGTGAACATTCAACTTAGCCCTCCATTCAATGATCTTCCAAAAATGTATTTACTTTCTCCGTTAGGTACCCCAATGATCTCACATCATTTGTCTCACATCATTTGCAGCTTTCCTCCCTCCCCGTACAATCAGTCTGTATTAGGGTCTCGATCTGAAAAGTGACCTATCCATGTTCTCCAGAGATGCTGCTTGAGCTGCTAAGTTACTCCAGCACTTTGTGGCCTTTTGTAACATCCACAACACTCTGGGTCGAACATTTCGACGATATCACCCTGATCCCTTCCATCCTTTGCAATCATCTTTTCCTTTTCAGCATCCTCAAAGGAGTGATCTCAACACAACTCCTTGGTCAGACCTCACTGGCTTTACCTTGCACTAAACATTATTTCCTTATCATGTATCTGTACACTGTGAATGGCTCGATTGTAATCATGTATTGTCTTTCCACTGACTGGTTAGCATGCAACAAAACTTTTCACTGTACCTCGGTACACGTGACAATAAACTAAACGGAAACTGAACTGAAACTGAAACTGGTTTCAACTTCCATCTCTACCAATACCCAACTTCCCTTCTCACAAATTTCCCCTGGAATCACAGGATTCCATCTGGCACCATGTTCAGCACAGACATTGTCGGCCAAAAGGCCTATTCCCGTGCTATAATATGCCCTGTTCTATGTTAATCATTTTGAACTGACTGGAGGATGCAGTCTACCATTGTCTACGTGGGCATTGGAGCTGATGTGGCCCGCAATGTTTGTTTTAGAATTACAGCTGCTCTGGAGAATGCAAAATAACCTGGGTCGCCATAGACTTAGAACACCCATGCAAGCAACATCTGCACCAACTTCCCCGACCAACTTTGCACTTTCCAAGTAGTCATTCAAAATTCATTAAATTTTATTGTTTTCAGTTTGACAATATCTTATTGTGAATAAATCGTCACCATTTCCAAATCTTTCCAGAAGCTCATTCCTCCTTATCTCACAGTCATCGAGTCACACAGGCCCTTCGGCCCAATTTGGCACCGACCAACATGCCCCATCTACACTAGTCCCATTTGTCTACGCTTGGCCCAAATCCCTCCAAACCAATCCTATCCATATACCTATAAGAAAATAACCGCAGATGCTGGTACAAATCGAAGGTATTTATTCACAAAATGCTGGAGTAACTCAGCAGGCCAGGCAGCATCTCAGGAGAGAAGGAATGGGCGACGTTTCGGGTCGAGACCCTTCTTCAAGAAGGGTCTTGACCCGAAACGTTGCCCATTCCTTCTCTCCTGAGATGCTGCCTGACCTGCTGAGTCTATCCATACACTTGATTAACTGTTTCTTAAACGTTGCGATGGTCCCTGCCTGAACTACCAGCCCATTCCATACATCCACCACCCTTTGTGTGAAAAGTATTCCAGGTAATTCTTTGGCCATTTGGGATCTCGGCATTTTCCAATTCAAGCCAAATATGCAGCGTTAATTTTAATCATTCCATCACTGGCAGCAAAGAACTTAAATTTTAATTCTATTCCAATGCACCTCCACTACCCTCTGTTCCTGTATGAACCGGGAACACTAACAGGTTATGTGACCTCCTCGAGTTGCTCCAACATTCAACTGGATTGTGGCTGATATTTTACCTCCTCCTCCATCTTCCTGCTACATCTTTATGTTTCTTGATTCCTCCAGTACCAGAAATCTATCAACCTCTATTGTGAATGCAATTAATTACCTTCATCACCCTCTCAGGTGGGGAGCACCAAAGATTCATCATCCTGAGTGAAGAACTTCTACTTGGCTTTAGTCCAAATTTGTCATTTGCCATTCATTTTCAAACAGTGAGGGAAAGCACACTTTTAGACTTCGTCAAACAGACTTCCCGTGTCACATAACTTCAGTGCCCTCACTCATTGTGTCTGAAAGAGGTCACATCATATTGTTCAAAATCCTAAGGAATAGAGATCGAGCCTGCTATTATGTGAGATATTTGACCTAAAATGTTAGCCCAGTTTCTCTTTTCATAAATGCTGCCTGACTTCAGGTAATCCTTGCTTTCCCTCTGTCTTCATCCCTCCCCTCACAGTTCTCCGACCAGTCTGACTGTCTCCGATTACATTTTATCTCTGTTTGCTCTGTTGTTACCTTCTCCCACCTATTCTACATTTTCCTTGATCATCATCTGTTTTGTTGTCTCGTTTTTACACACTTTACCCTTCCTCATCACTGTGTCTCCCTCTCCCCTCACTCTCAGTCTGAAGAAGGCTCTCGACCCGAAACGTCACCCATTCCTTTTATCCCGAGGGGCTGCCTGTCCTGCTGAGTTACTCCAGCATTTGGTGTCCATCTTCGGGGTAAACCAGCATCTGCAGTTCCTTCCTGCACATTGATTGATTTCATATTTGGTATGAGTTGACTGGATAGCACTCAAACACAGTTATCACTTTATCTCGGTGCACACGCATGTTAGGGCAGCACGGTGGCGCAGCGGTAGAGTTGCTGCCTTACAGCGCTTGCTGCGCCAGAGACCCGGGTTCGATCCCGACTATGGGTGCTGTCTGCATGGAGTTTGTATGTTCTCCCCGTGACCTGCGTGAGTTTCCTCCCAAGATTTTCGGTTTCCTCCCACACTTCAAAGACGTCCAGGTTTGTAGGTTAATTGGCTTGGGTTTGTATACTTGGTATTAGTGTAAATTGTCCCTAGTGTGTGTGGGCTAGTGTTCATGTGTGGGGATCGCCGCGCCGATTGGTGCAGAAGGTCCTGTTTTCCCGCTGTATTCCGACTAATTCCAATACTAAACTTACCCACAGAGTACCCAGATGTCCAAATGAACCCCTCAAAATTGGTTTTACATCTCAATTAAAATCTCCTCAAAGCAACACATATGATAACGAAACCTGATACAGTAATTAGAGAGAGATTGAGCACTTCGATTAAGAAGTAAAGTGGGTAAAATGATCAAATTAATTAACTTTTAGTGGGACCCAGCTGGTCACCCACTCCAATTAGCACTGACGCACATTACTCTGATTAACAGCCGTGTCCAAAAAGATCAGGAGTCAGACTGTAACAGGAAAATGATGGACAAGCAACAGCAGTCTGGGTGCTTGTTTAGATTAAGTGAAAAATCAAAAAGGACACCGAAAGCCAGTATATCAGAGAACCTGCTGAAAGGGATTGAGTCGATGGCAGATTTCAGCTTAGTTTAGTTTAGTTTAGAGATACAGCGCAGAAACAAGCCCTTCATGACCCCACCACGGCCACACTGACCAGCAATCCCCGCACACTTATACCATCCTATACACTAGGGGCAATTTACTATTATGCCAAGCCAAATAATTGCTATTGAGGGCGTGCAGCATAGGTTTACGAGGTTAATTCCCGGAATGGCGGGACTGTCATATGTTGAAAGACTGGAGCGACTAGACTTGTATACACTGGAATTTAGAAGGATGAGAAGGGATCTTATCGAAACATATAAGATTATTAAGGGGTTGGACACGTTAGAGGCAGGAAACATGTTCCCAATGTTGGGGGAGTCCAGAACAAGGGGCCACAGTTTATGAATAAGGGGTAGGCCATTTAGAACTGAGATGAGGAGAAACTTTTTCAGTCAGAGAGTTGTGAATCTGAGGAATTCTCTGCCTCAGAAGGCAGTGGAGGCCAATTCTCTGAATGCATTCAAGAGAGAGTTAGATAGAGCTCTTAAGGTTAGCGGAGTCAGGGGGTATTTGGAGAAGGCAGGAACGGGGTACTGATTGAGAATGATCAGCCATGATCACATTGAATGGCGGTGCTGGCTCGAAGGGCCAAATGGCCTCCTCCTGCACCTATTGTCTATTGTCTATTGTCTATAAACCTACAAACCTGCACGTCTTTGGAGTGTGGGAGGAAACCGGAGATCCTGGAGAAAAATCACGCAGGTCACATGGAGAACGTACAAACGACGTACAGACAGCACCCGTGGTCAGGATCGAACCCGGGTCTGTAGCGCTGCAAGGCAGCAACTCTACCGCTGTGCCGCCGTGCCACCCATGTGGAGGTTAGTCGGGAGGCTATTGTTTTAATCATGAATTACCCTTAAATATACCTACCATGTCGGAACTTTGGAAATGTTGGTTTGATTGATTATCAGTTCCACTGGGACTTTAAAGAAAATGACTTTGGTATGGTGCTCAAATAAGTATTTAATTAAATATCTGTGTTGAATTATGTGATGAGCTGAGAGAGTGAAATAGTTTGGACAGTTTAATGTGGAAGAAAAATAGACTTTCGAGTTCCGAAAGGGAACTGTGAGTTGTGCTGTGTTTAATCAGAGGCGAGTTACCAACAAGGAGCTATTGGTGGTTTAAAGGTGCATAAAGAGAGCTCAGAGGACCATCGGAACACAGCTACCAGACTTGGAGGGCATCTACAACACACGATGCCTCAGAAAAGCCACCAGCATCCACAAAGACTCTTCACACCCCTGCAACAGTCTGTTCGAACACCTTCCATCGGGCAGACGATACGAGGCCTTCTACGCCCGCACCTCCAGACTCAGGAACAGCTTCATCCCCAGGGCCATAGCTGCTATGAACCGGTCCTGCTGAGCCGGATGGTCACATCGCACAGTGATCCGGCACAGATCTACTTGCACTTTATTCTGTCTTAAAACTGTTACAATTTGTTTCGTTGGGTTGTTGTTGTTTAAATTAATTAAATTATTGCATCTTATGGGAGGCGCATTCCCAATCTCGTTGTACCCCGTACAATGACAATAAAGATATATTGTATTGTATAAGGAAGAAATTGCAGAGACCCTTGCTATAGGCGAAGTTAGTTTACATTATTTTAGAGAATACAGCGTGGAAATGAGCCGAGTCCACGCCGACCAACATTCACCCTGTAAACTAGTTCCATCCTGCACACTAAGGACAATTTACAGAAGCCAATTAACCTACAAACCTGTATGTCTTTGGAATGTGGGGGGAAACCCAAGCACCCGAAGAAAACCAACACGGTCACAGGGAGAATGTGTAAACTCCCGTACAGTCAAGATCGAACCAGGGTCTCTGCCGTTGTCAGGCAGCAACTCTGCGCTGTCCCACTTTACCACCCTAGTTATTTCTATTCTCTGTTAAATTTAAGGGGAGAGGAGAACATAGAAACATAGAAAAATAGGTGCAGGAGTAGGCCATCCGGTCCTTCGAGCACTGCTATAACATCTTTAACAATCGACTGAAGCATCGTCCCCGATGTAAGGCTAACTGGTCTATAATTCCCCATTTTCTCTCTCCCTCCTTTCTTAAAACGTGGTGTTATATTGGCTACCCTCCAGTCCACAGGAACTGGTCCAGAGTCGAGAGAACATTGGAAAATTATCACCAATGCATCCACGATTTCTAGAGCGACCTCCTTGAGTACTCTGGGATGCAGACAATCAAGCCCTGGGGATTTATCCGCATTCAGTCCCAACAGTTTACCTAACACCATTTCCTGACTAATGTGGATTCCCTTCAGTTCCTCCCTCCCACTATGTCCTCGGTCCCCCAGTATTTCTGGGAGATTGGTCCTGTCTTCACTAAGGAAGACACAAACAAAGTACTCATTTAACTGTTCTGCCATTTCCTTGTTTCCCATTATAACAATTTAATAGGAACCTGAGGGACAACTTTTTTTTCACACAGTGAGTGGTGAGGATATGGAACGTGCTGCCAGAGGAGGTAGTTGAGGCAGATAGTTGGTGATAGAATTGAGTCACATAATACAGGTTGTCCACCCTTTGTTTTACAATAGTTGTCACACTTTTTATGATCAGTCCCATTCATTTTCAGTGCAACTGTGACCTCCACTGATGCTGATAGACTCCAACCTGGCAACTTCAAGGGTAGACAGCTAGACTATGTCTGAAGAAGGTTCTCGACCCAAAAACATCACCTATTCCTATTCTGCAGAGATGCTGCCTGACCTGCTGACATTCCAGCATTTTTTGTCCATCTTTGGTGTAAACCATCATTAGCCGTTCCTTCCTAGGCTGTCTTTACTATATTTCAGCACAACGTGAAATATCCCAGCTAGGAATTGATTACATTGAACAAAATCATTCTCCAAAAGGGACACAGAATGCTGAAGTAACTCAACCGGTCAGGCAGCATCTCTGGAGGACAAAGACATGAATTCATTCTCTACTTGATTTGCAACTGACTGGTCAGTCCACTAGTTTGGTCTGTTGGTGATTTTAAGAGATTGAATTTTGTGACGAGGTGGAATATTTCAATTATTTAAATTGTTGTATTATGGAATTTGATCGTTCAAATCAATAATGAACCATTGATTGCAATCAGAGCAACCAGCATTCATCTGCAGATGTTTCAGCATTATCCCCTCTAGATTAAATTACACGCGGAAAGTAGGGAACCTCTTTCACGAGAGAGTTAGATTTAGCTCTTAGGGCTAAAGGAATCAAGGAATCAAGGGATATGGGGAAAAAGCAGGAAAGGGGTACTGATTTTAGATGATCACCCATGATCATATTGAATGGTGGTGCTGGCTTTTTTTCTATGTTTCAATGTTCAGCAGCCTAGGAAATAATGGAGCAGTTTTAAGTGAGTAAATGTCCCAAAGAAGTCATCATCATCAATACTTGAGCAGAACCAGTATTCAGTATGAAATGAGCAGAGTGCATGATTGCCACCCAAGTATATGAACAGTGAATTCTCCAATTTTCGGTAATATCTAAACCCTCCTGCCCTCCACTTTCTCTTCCACACCTCTGTGTCCCACCTGGACTCGCACCCATTTCTCCCCTCCCCCTCCTCGTAGATTCCATCCTCTGGCTTCACAATTTGCAACTCTGCAATCCTTCCGTCTCACACCTCCTGCTTTAATCTCTGGCATTTGTTACAACCATCTGCATATCAAAAGCTCCTCTGGCCTGTGTGCACACCGTTGAATCCACCACACTTTGTCCTGCCTCTCCTCTCTCCCAACTTTCTTTCCCTTCCTTCCCTACAATCAGTCCGAAGAAGGATCCTGCCCAAAACGTCACCTATCCATGTTCTCCAAAGATGCTGCCTGATCCGCTGAGTTACTCCAGCACTCTGTATCTTTTTGCATGACTGGAAAACACTTTGCTTAATTTTGGGATAGTGATTATTTTACTCAGGGGATACCTGGAGAAAACTATACATGGGAAGAAAGTTATGATCAGAAAAATCACACACAATACAAGAGGTCAGGAGTGAAAAGATAGCACGTTGAATTTTGCTTGGGCAGCTTACCACCCAACGGTATGAATATTGGTTTCTCTAACTTCAAGTAACCCTTGCATCCCCTCTCTCTCCTTCTCTCCACCACCCAAGTCGTTGCACTAGTTTCAAAGTTGGCTTGTTGAATCTCATTGTCTGTTACTCGTTTTCTCCTAGCCCACAGCTGTTTCCTTTATCTTCGTTAGTTTTTTTGCATTTCTTTCTTTCATTTGATCTTATTCTCTCGACATCACCGTCTATATCTCTCATTTCCATTTCCCCTGTCTCTCAGTCTGAAGAAGGATCTTGACCCGAAACGTTGCCTAGTCCTTTTCTCCGGAGATGCTGCTTGACCCGCTGAGTTACTCCAATATCTTCAGCGAGAAAGGAATACTAGGTTTAATTACAACCTCTCTCTACTGGCCTGCAGTAGAGAAGGTCGATTGGCGGTGTAGTCTACTCTCAACACAAAGCTTGATAAAAAGAAGGGAATAAAATGTAAAGATATTACTCAAACGCGAATTACAGATTTGGGTTTTAACTTAGAAATCGACAATCCTGGAACACCTGGGCAACCATGGAAGGAATAAGGCTGGGATAGATAAAATATTGGATTTAGACGTGGTTCAATAATAGATTCCTTTTGAACCAACAAAGAAATGTGTGATATATATTTTCATAGTTCTTGGAGGAAGGGATGAACAAAGGGGCTCATCGATTTCTCTCTCAAATCCATCAGTTTTATTGAACGTATGAAATTTGTTCAACATGATGTGTGCTTCTCATCCTCTCATGGGCATTTTAAATATTAAAGATTTAGCACTGTTAAAGGTAGTTACATTAGGACTATCTTACAGCAGATATAGATGCCCATTGTCATCAAATCTCAATGATCCTTATATGATTCCAAATGAATTTATTTCATTAACTGTGAAGTAACTATTTTCCTTCTGTGACTAAAATTATTAATATAATAGATCAAAAAATAAGTGTATTGAAGATATTAACAAGTTTCAAGTGGATATAGACAATATGAAAAGGGCAGCACGGTGGCTAGGAACGGGATACTGATTGAGAATGATCAGCCATGATCACATTGAATGGTGGTGCTGGCTCGAAGGGCCGAAGGGCTGAATGGCCTACTCCTGCACCTATTGTCTATTGTCTATTGTGGTGTAGCGGTGGAGTTGCTGCCTTGCAGCGCCAGAGACCCGGGTTTGATCCTGACTATGGATGCTTGTCTGTACGTTCTTCCCGTGACCTGCGTGTGTTTTCTCCGAGATCTTCAGTTTCCTCCCACACTCGAAAGACGTACAGGGTTTTAGCTTGGTATAAATGTAAAAAATTGTCCCGAGTGTGTGTTAGATAATGTTAGTGTGTGGGGATCGCTGGTCAGTGCGAACTCGGTGGGCTGAAGTTCCTGTTTCCACACAGTATCTTTAATCTAAACTAAATTACATTTTAAAAAGTGAGTGGGCAGTAATATGGAAGATTTAGCACAATGTGAGGTTATCCATTTTGGCAGAAGAAAATGACACCAAAATAGTTGAGATCGTGAAAATGGTGAGAGGTTGGGGGTGGTAACATTGAGTGGAACTGAGGCATCAGAGCAATGTTGGTGATGGCCCCAGTCTGAATAATGAATAAATGAAAAAAATATTACATTGAAATGATTGCTTCAATTTTTAAGGCAGAGATAGATAGATTCTTGCTTAGTACTGGTGTCAGGGGTTACAGGGAGAAGGCAGGAGAATGCGGTTAGGAGGGAGAGATAGATCAGCCATGATTGAATGGCGGAGCGGACCTGTTAGGCCGAATGGCCTGATTCTGCTCTTTTGACCTTATGATGTCCCTCATCAAAATTATTTTGGCAATGACAGCAGCATGAAGAAAGTGAGAGGTTACCCACACGAAAGGGTGGCCCTCATGAAAGCAGTGAAAGTTCCATTGTGGCCGATGGGCACCGATTCACCCAGAAATGATCACCACAACAATCTACATTGGGTTACATTTTTGCAAGTTTTGCAAAACAATTCCATCGCAGAGCTGTTCCTGCCTGACTGAGTACAGCTGACATCTATATACTAAAACTCTTGTTTGTTTGTTTGTTCCTGAACTACAGCCGAAACGGTGCACGATAGCGCGACAATTGTAGGCCCACCTTACTCACCGTCGTCCCTTTGGTGCTAATGGAAGAAGTTTCATTGAAATCGGTGTTATATTTTTTAAAGATATTCACATTTTAAAGTTTAAATCTATCTCATAGGGAGGGGGGGGGGGGGGAGGGTGGGAGGGTGTGGAGGGAGGGAGAGAGGGGGGAGAAGGGAGAATAAGGGGGGTTGAGAGGATGGAGTGGGGGAGGGGAAGGGGGGAAGCGGAAGGGGAGGAGAAAGGGGGAGGGGAGGGAAGGGGGAGGGATGGGGAGGGGGGAGGGAAGGGGAGGGAGGGGGAGGAGAGAGGGGAGGGGTGGAGGGAGGGGGTGGTGGGGAGGGGCATGGGGGAGGGGGTGGAGGGGGAGGGGAGAGTGGAGCGGGGAGGGGGGAGGAGAGGGTGCTACACCAATGCAGGAGAGGTTTGGGTCCACTTGGTCTAATTATCTTTAAATGCTTTCAATGGGAAAACTGAACTACCTTGATGGTGGTCGGCCTTGGACACCATCTAGATCTTATAAGAACAAAAAGTTTGCTCCTGCCATAAGACTGAGGCGGATGTCGCAGACAGCTTCAGTCATTCATTGCACATGTGAGAGGTCTTCTCGTCGGGAAGATCTCACAGACTCTCTCCCCCTCACTGCTTTCATTCGAGAAAGTGATTGATTGTGTTACCTGCTGAAAAGGGCACTTGTGACCCTCTTCATACAGTGCTGAGCGTCTGAAGACTAAATGCGACCGTAGTCACGTGACACTGACGCAAGAAAAACCTACTGACAAAAGAAAGTCAAGGCACTAAGGAACCCATTTACTAATGGACAAAGTTGCTCTCCAGGTGAAAGCGGGTTGTAGGTTTTCAAACAATTGCACAAGTCCCAAAAAGGGCCCTTGAAAAGTATATCCTTTTAAGAGACTGTCAAATATCTTAAGACCTCCTTGGTTTGAAAGCCATGGTAAACAGTACATATGTGTATAGTAGAGGTTTTTTTTTCACACAATGCATTATCCCAAGAGTTTCAATTTAGAGTCTTCTGATTTTCTTCAGCATTTTCCATTCTTGTTTCAACATTTTTTTAAAGTAGTTTGAGCTGTGTTCATCCAGGCTCAGAGAGTCTGTCTCCTGACCTGTGGCAAGACTTTGGGGTGTCAGAAGTCCTGGGCACCGTGTTTTAGGAAAGATGTTGTCAAGCTGGAAAGGGTACAGAGAAGATTTATGAGGATGTTGCCAGGACTGGAGGGTGTGAGCTACAGGGAGTGGTTGAGTAGGCTGGGTCTCTATTCCATGGTGTGCAGGAGGATGAGGGGTGATCTTATGGAGGTGGAAAAATCATGAGAGGAATAGATCGGGCAGATGCACAGAGTCTCTTGCCCAGAGTAGGGGAATCGAGGACCAGAGGACATAGATTTAAGGCGAAGGGGGAAAGATGTAACAGGAATCTGACGGGTGACTTTTTCACACAAAGAGTGGTGAGTGTATGGAATAAGCTGCCAGAGGAAGTAGTTGAGGCAGGGGCTATCCCACATTTAAGAAACACTTAGACAGGTACATGGATAAGACAGGTTTGGAGGGATATGGGTCAAATGGAGGCAGGTGGGACTATTGCAGGTAGGACATGTCGGCCGTTGTGGGCAAGTTGGGCTGAAGGGACTGTTTCCACGCCGTATCACTCTATGATTAGGATGAGCTGCTCACTGCATAATGACCTGGCCTTAGTCGTGGCATCTGTATCCGGGTTATTTTCTGGTTAAAGGCCTGGGTCGAGTGGATGTGGAGAGGATAATTGCACTCGTGGATGCTTGCACATCTAGGACCAGAGGTCATAGCCTCAGAATTATAGAACGTACCTTTAGAAAGGAGATGAGGAGGAATGTCTTTAGTCAGAGGTGTGGTGAATCTGTGGAATTCATTGCCACAGACGGCTGTGGAGGCCAAGTCAATGGATGTTTTTAAGGCGATTGACAGATTCTTGATTATTAAGGATATCAGGGGTTATGGGGAGAAGGGGGTTGTGAGGGAAAGATAGGTCAGCAATGATTGAATGGTGGAGTAGACTTGATGGGCCAAATGGCCTAATTCTGTTCCTATAACTTATGAACTAATGAAGTTTAGTGTGAACCTCACAGGAAGACAATGGCGGAGAATGGGCTGTAATAACTCCCCTGGAAATCAAGAGAGGTGATGAAAAGCTTCATGTTAGTGGCACAAATGCGAATTGTCACTGGGGGTGGCACGGTGGCGCAGCAGTAGAGCTACTGCCTTATTGCGCCAGATATCCTGGTTCGATCCTGACTACGGGTGCTTGTCTGTGCAGAGTTTGTACATTCTCCCTATGATCTGTGTGGGTTTTCTCCGAGAACTCCAGTTCCCTCCAACACTTCAAAGACATACAGGTTTGTAGGTTAATTGGCTTGGTATAAATGTAAATTATCCCGAGTGTGTGTAGGATAGTGTTAGTGTGGGGGGATCACTGGTCAGGTCCTGTCTGTACGGAGTTTGTACATTCTCCCTGTGACCCGGTGGGTTTTCTCCAGGTGCTCCGGTTTCCTCCCACATTCTAAGGCATGCAAGTTTGTAGGTTAATTGGCTTCGGTAAGTTGTAAAATTGTCGCTAGCGTGTGTAGGTTAGTGTCCGGGGTGATAGCAGGTCGGCGCGGACTCGGTGGGCCGAAGTGCCCGTATCTGGGCTCTAAGTCTAAAGTATAAAATGTTCTTAAGAAGGGTCCTGACTCGAAACATCACCAATCCACATTCTCCCGAGATGCTGCCTGACCCGCTGAGTTATTCGAGCGCTTTGGGTCCTTTTTTTGTAAACCAGCATCTGCTTTTCCTTATCCCTATGAGTGTAAAACGTTGGTCCATTGCTACCAACTACACAGTACAGACAATGGGAAAAAAACGGCAGAAAGGGGAATCTAAAGGGGTTGTTAAATCAGATGTAACGATGTTGCTTAACCCTTTGTCAGTCAGTATCTTGAAGCCAACCCGTTATCTATCTATCATAAATTAGTCGATCCGTGCCTGAGTTATGTCTCACAGTATGAAGGGCCGAATGGCCTACTCCTGCACCTATTGTCTATTGTCTATTGCCATTATTGTGGTGCGATTGCCTGCTTACAATAGTCTCTAACGATTCCCTTAACTGCATGGATTACTTTTGAAGTGTTTTGATAACAGATGTTTCCTGACAAATAACGGAAGAATTTCTATCTAGGAAATCATTGTCCCAGGCGCAAAGGAAAATCTTTGACTAGTTCTGCGAAAATATGAGCTCAGATCCTGACCGCACCATGAAAAATCGATATTCAGGCAAAGTAACACTAACCTTGAGTGGCGTCACATTAAAAAAGGGCCTTATCTTTCTGCTATCTATCCCCTGAAACATCTTTGCAGTTCCAGTGGTGATAATTATTGGACATTTGATTAAAGGTTACCCATGTCACCTCTATGTTCTTGGAATGCACTTGGTTGAGGTACCAGCTGTCCTTGCAGAAGAGACATCACGCTGTTCGGGAATGAATAATTCCAGTGCAATTTTACACCTCTACGAACCTGATTTACTCATACACTTCAAATAAATAGTCTTTGAGTGGAGAATCTAGCGGCCACTCTTTAGTTTAGTTAAGTTAAGTAGTTAAGTTGTTAAGTTATGTAGTAAAATAACTGCAGATGCTGGTACAAATCGAATGTATCACAAAATGCTGGAGTAACTCAGCGGGTCAGGCAGCATCTCTGGGGAGAAGGAATGGGTGACATTTGGGGTCTCGACCCGAAACGTCACCCATTCCTTCTCTCCAGGGATGCTGCCTGACCCGCTGAGTTACTCCAGCATTTTGTGATACCTAAGTTGTTAAGTTAAGTTAAGTTTAGTTTAGTTTAGAGATACAGCACAGAAACAACCCTTTAACCCACCAAACCAGCACCGACTAGCGATCCCAACACATTAACACTATCCTGCACACACTTGGGACAATTTTATATTTATACCACGCCAATCAACCTACAACCTGTACATCTTTGGAGTGTGGGAGCAAGCCAAAGATCTCGGAGAAAACGTGCGCGGTCAGGAGGAGGACATGCACACTCCGAACAGGCAAGCACTCTTAGTCAGGATCAAACCCCGGTGTCTGGTGTTGTAGCTCCACCACTGCACAACATGGCACCCTTTAGAGAAAGAGTATTTTCCTGGTGAGCAGGATACCTTGCAACCAGCTATTACATCCATCTAAGATGGACACACAAATCTGGAGTAATTCAACGGGTCAGGCAGCATCTTGGGAGACAAGGAATAAGTGATGTTTCGGGTGGAGACTCATCTTCAGACCGAGAGTCGGGGCAGAGGGAAGCGAGATATATGAAAAGGGACCTGGAACAAATGAATGAGAAATATGCAAAAGGACAAATCAAAGCCAGCAACGATGATCAAGGAAAGGTAGCGCCCACAATGGTCCATTGTTGGCTGTGGGGAAGGTGATAACGAGTGATACAGACAGTGAAACTCAGCAGGACGACAATGAAACTAGAACAGCGACTAGGGTGGGGGAGGGACAGAGAGAGAGAGAGAGGATGCAAGAGTTACGTGAAGTTAGAGACATCAATATTCACCCATTTAGTCTCTCCAGAGATGTTGCCTGCCCGGCTGAGTTACTCCAGCATTTTTTTCTATATCTGCTGAGTTGTACGTTGCCCAAGCAAAATATGAGGTGTTGTTCCTCCAACTTGCATTTGACAATGGAGGAGGCCCAGGAAAGAAGGAACAGTATGGGAATGGGAAGGGGAGTGAAAGTGTTTGGCAACTGGAAGATCCATCTGCTGGTGGCTGCGTTCATATTCTGCACAAAACTAGACCAGGCTAAATTACAACCAAAATAAGTCTACTCAAGTTACTCAATGTTTGCGAGAGGATAAAGAGGACATTGCCAGGAGTCGTGTGAAAATGTTTGCACTTGAAATAAATAGCTGCACGGAAGACGTAGTTTTCAATTACACCGTTAATTGCAACCCAACCGTGACCTCAGCAAGGTGGTAGGTCATATTTTGTAATGGATTAGGAACATCCTAGTGGGTGTAGGATAGTGTAAATGTACGGGGATCACTGGGCGGCACGGACTTGGAGGGCCGAAAAGGCCTGTTTCCGGCTGTAAGTATATGATATGATATGATATGGCAATATCGTGTACCGGCATTAAAAAATTCACGGAAGCAATGCTGCTTCTAATTTTGCTCTGAAGTTTGTGTTACCTAATTAGTTTGTTATTTATGTCTGTTGCTACCCTCAAACAATACTGCATGCTGTTTGCAATATCATTAATCAGGTTTAGCTAGCATTTAACCTAGAAATAACAATTAAACAGTAGATGCTGGTCATATCGCCTCCTGGTTTTTCATTGTTGCTTTACATAATGTGGAGCAATTATTTCAGAAAATAACCTTCAATTTCTGTTTCTATTTAGAGCTTAGTTTAGTGTAGTTTAGTTTAGAGATGCAGTGTGGAAACAGGCCCTTCAGCCAAGCAAGCACGCGCCGACCAGCACATTAACACTATCCTACACACACGAGGGACAATTTACACACACCAAGCCAATAAAGCGACAATCCTTTACGTCCTTGGAGTGTGGGAGGAAACCGAAGATCTCGGAGAAAATCCACGCAGTCACAGGGAGAACGTACAAACTCCGTACAGGCAGCACCTATAGTCTGGATCAAGCCCGGGTCTTCGGCACTGCAAGCGCTGTAAGGCAGCAACTCTACCGCTGCGCCACCGTGCTGCACGGAGCTCTGGAGTGGGCATAGATTTTTTAAATCAAATTTTAAATCTATTTAATAAAATGTTTATGAATGTAATTATAGAACTCCTTCCATGCCACTTTAATGGTTCTTTGAAGGAGGATTTGGGGCTTTTTGACAGAGACAGCTTGTTGCGTGTTCTTGATGGGAAGTAATTTCATCTTATTGGGCATAAATTGTGATGGGGAGATGGTGGTGGTAAGGAGATATTAAGTCCACTATGAAAACATGAGGTCTATAAAGCAATGGATTTAAATTTCAGGATAGTGCGACACAATGGCGCATCGGCAGAGTTGCAGCCATAACAGTGCCAGAGACCCATCCTGACTATGGGTGCTGTCTGTATGGTGTTTGTACGTTCTCCCCGTGACCATGTGGGTTTTCTCGGATGCTCCGGTTTCCTCCCACACTCCAAAGACGTGCAGGTTTGTAGGTTGATTGGCTTCTGTAAATTGTAAACTGTCCCTCGTGCCATGTAGGATAGTGTTAGTGTGTGGGGATCGCTGGTCGGTGAGGCACAGGTTTTAGGTTAATTGGCTTCCGTAAATTGTCCCTAGTGTGTAGGATAAAAGTGGAAGGTGGGTGATTGCTGGTCGGCGCGAACTCGGTGGGCCGAAGGGCCTGTTTCTCTAAACTAAAACTAAGAAAAATAAACTAAATTAGCAGGGCAAACGGTCAATAGAAGTAACAGGGTGCCTGATTAAGAAATACAAAGAAAGAAAAGGCTCATTGTGCTGGCAATGCAAATGAAACACAATTACTGGTAAGATTGAATTGATTTGTGTTGAAATATCAATCGAGAAAGGGCCTTTGGTTGATGCCAGTTCGGCCAAGACAGATGAATATGGCTTAAATTCCTTTGGGAAAGGCAGACTTATTGTAACTTGCTGTGCCTTTCAAGGGCAGTGTCAGATGTACAGAGAATAAAGTAAGGTATGAAATACAGAGGGTTGTGATTTTTCTTTCTCTGTTATTGATGTGCAGCAAGAACACGTTGTTGTAATGTCAAGAAACATGATCACAGCTTCAAAAGCCAAGGAAATGGAGGAGAAAGAAGAGGGGGAGAGACACAAAAGAGTTACATTTGCCCGCAGATTCTGCAAGACAAGTTTCACATTTCAAATTTGGGAAACTTCAAATTCCTAGGAGTTAATATCACCAACAACTTCTCCTGGACCACCCACATTGAAGCAACGACCAAGAAAGCACACCAATGCCTCTACTTCCTCAGAAGGCTTAATTTGGCTTGGTTAATTGGCTTGGTATAAGCATAAATTGTACCTAGTGTGTGTAGAACAGTTAGTGCGTGGGGATCATTGGTCGGTGCGGACTCGGTGGGTCAAAGGGCCTGTTTCCTCGCTGTATGTCTAAACGAAACTAAACTCAATTAAACAGGGATCGCTGGTCGGTGCGGACATGGTGGGCCGAAGGGCCTGTTTCTGCGATGTATCTCTAAATTAAACTAAATTAAGCCGGCCGTGAGCTTCCACATTGGAAGTGCACAACCTGCTGCCATTTACATGTCAACGCATTTTTACACTCAACCCTTAGATGTGGCTCCTTGTCAGATATTGATTAATGGTTCAGCTGCAATTTGCCCCACCATTGCCAAGGGTAAGGACACAGAGTGGTCGCCTGTAAAAACTAATGATTCAATAATATTTGAACTTTCCTTTTTTGACTGCAATTTCATGGTAATAAAATCTGGATTCTTTGTGAAATTAAGATTGGAGTTTAGCTTGGAGCTTCCAGGCACAGAGACGAAAACCATAACTTTAGATTCTAATTAATATGCTTGCTCTTTTCAATGGTTGACACGTTTAATTTAGTTTAGTTTAGAGATACAGTGTTGAAACAGGCCCTTCGGCCTACCGGGTCCGCGCCGACCAGCGATCCCCGTACACTAGCACCATCCTACACACACTAGGGACAATTTACAAATTTACCGAAACCAATTAACTTACAAACCTGCACGTCTTTGGAGCGTGGGAGGAAACCGGAGCACCCGGAGAAAACCCACACGGTCACGGGCAGAATGTACAAACTCCATATAGACAGCACCCGTAGTCAGGTTTCAGCCTGGGTCTCCAGCACTGTAAGGCAGCAACTCTACTGCTGCGCCACTGTGCCGTCAAGTTAAGTGGTACGGTAAAAGGCAATACATTTCAGTGGAAAAGCTGTGAAAAATGCCAAGGTCAAAAGCAATGCCAGAATATCTATCACAGATAACAACACACAAAATAAAACTTTAAAAAAAAAATCCATCCAAAGTCATGTTCAACTAAGATTACCTCTATAGTATATTGGATTTTCATCATACCTTATCCTCTGTTTAGTGGCATTAATCTCATTTCAGAAGTTAATTTTCATTCGGTCTATTTATTTGAATAAGCTATGTTTACAATTCAGCCAAGTAGCAAATTGATAGGACAGTAATGAATGAAGGACGGGCTAATTTTGCACAATCAATAAACAACAGACAATAGACAATAGGTGCAGGAGTAGGCCATTCGGCCCTTCGAGCCAGCACCACCATTCAATGTGATCATGGCTGATCATTCTCAATCAGTATCCCATCCCTGCCTTCTCCCCATACCCCCTGACTCCGCTATCCTTAAGAGCTCTATTTTTCTCTCTCTTGAATGCATTCAGAGAACTGGCCTCCACTGCCTTCTGAGGCAGAGAATTCCACAGATTTACAACTCTCTGACTGAAAAGGTTTTCCTCATCTCCGTTCTAAATGGCCTATCCCTTATTCTTAAACTGTGGCCCCTGGTTCTGGACTTCCCCAACATTGGGAACATGTTTCCTGCCTCTAACGTGTCCAAACCCTTAATAATCTTATATATTTCGATAAGATCCCCTCTCATCCTTCTAAATTCCAGTGTATACAAGCCTAGTCGCTCCAGTCTTTCTAAACCCTGACACTCCAAACAACTTCAGACCAATCTCCAACCTACCCTTTCTGTCCAAAGTTTTGGAACGTACTGTAGCTTCCCAACTCAAATACCACCTCTCTACCAATAACCTGTATGAAACTTTCCAATCCGGATTCCGCTCAAACCACTGTACTGAAACTGCGCTCCTCAAAATCACAAACGACATTCTCCTCTCCTCCGACGTTGGCAACCTCAACATCCTCATCCTCCTTGACCTCAGCGCCGCCTTTGACACCATAAATCACTCCATTCTCCTCACCCGACTTGAAACCTCCCTTAACATCACCGGCACAGCCCTATCCTGGTTCAAATCTTACCTCTCTGACAGACACCAGTTCATCTCCATTAACAACTGTAAATCCCCCACCGCTCCCCTCCCCCAAGGTGTCCCCCAAGGCTCAGTCCTTGGCCCCCTCCTCTTCATCCTCTACCTGTTCCCCCTTGGTCAATTAATCCGCCGTCATGGTCTCAACTTCCACTGCTTCGCCGATGATATCCAGCTCCTCATCTCCACCAAGTCAATTTCCCCCACCACACACTCTACACTGACAAACTGCATCACTGAAATAAAATCTTGGCTTCAATCAAACTTCCTCAAACTCAATTGCAACAAATCTGAAATCATCATCATTGGTCCAAAAACGCTCACCAAATCCACTCAAAACTTCATCCTCAACATTGATGGTCTCCCAGTATCCACCTCACCTCACATCCGGAATCTTGGAATCATCCTTGATCAAACCCTCTCCTTCGACAAACACATCAAACACATCACAAAGACAGCCTTCTTCCACCTCAAAAACATTGCCCGTCTCCGTCCATCCCTCTCCTCCACAGCTGCAGAAACCCTCATCCACGCCTTCATCACCCCCCGGTCTGGACTACTGCAACAGCCTCCTCTATGGCGCACACTCAAAAATCATCAATAAACTTCAATACATTCAAAACTCCGCTGCCCGTCTACTCACACACACCTCGATCCGTGACCATATCACCCCCGTCCTTTATAAACTCCACTGGCTCCCCATCCCCCAGAGAATCCAGTACAAAATCCTCCTCATAACCTACAAAGCCCTCCATAACCTGGCCCCATCCTACCTGACCGACCTCCTCCACAGGCACACTCCCACCTGCACCCTCCGCTCTGCCGCTGCCAATCTCCTATCCCCCCACATCCGGACCAAACTCAGATCCTGGGGGGACAGGGCTTTCTCCATCGCTGCTCCCACCCTATGGAACTCACTACCCCAAACCATTAGAGACTCCTCCACACTCACCACATTCAAAACATCGCTGAAGTCTCACCTGTTCAGTACTGCCTTCAACCACTGAAAGTCACCTCACCTTCTGTCTCCTTTCTCTATTCATTTATTTATTTACTTATTTATCTATTTATTCATTTCCTATGTTCTCAAAATCTCTGTAAAGCGTCTTTGAGTATATGAAAAGCGCTATATAAATAAAATGTATTATAACATATGACAGTCCCGCCATTCTGGGAATTAACCTAGTAAACCTATACTGCACGCCCTCAATAGCAAGAATATCCTTCCTCAAATTTGGAGACCAAAACTGCACACAGTACTCGAGGTGGGGTCTCACTAGGGCCCTGTACAACTGCAGAAGGACCTCTTTGCTCCTATACTCAACTCCTCTTGTTATGAAGGCCAACATTCCATTGGCTTTCTTCACTGCCAGCTGTACCTGCATGCTTTCTTTCAGTGACTGATGCACTAGGACACCCAGATCTCGTTGAACGTCCCCCCTTCCTAATGTGATACCATTCAGATAATAATCTGCCTTCCTATTCTTACCACCAGTGGATAACCTCACACTTATCCACATTAAACTGCATCTGCCATGCATCCGCCTACTCACACAACCTGTCCAAGTCACCCTGCAACCTCATAGCATCTTCCTCACAGTTCACACTACCACCCAGCTTTGTATCATCTGCAAATTTGCTAATGGTACTTTTAATCCCTTCTTCCAAGTCATTAATGTATATTGTAAATAGCTGCGGTCCCAGCACCGAGCCTTGCGGTACCCCACTAGTCACTGCCTGCTATTCTGAAAGGGACCCATTTATCCCCACTCTTTGCTTTCTGTCTGTCAACCAATTTTCTATCCATGTCAGTACCCTACCCCCAAATACCATGTGCTCTAATTTTGCCCACTAATCTCCTATGTGGGACCTTGTCGTAGGCTTTCTGAAAGTCGAGGTACACCACATCCACCGGCTCTCCCCTGTCAATTTTCCTAGTTACATCCTCAAAAAATTCCAGAAGATTAGTCAAGCATGATTTTCCCTTCGTAAATCCATGCTGACTCGGAACGATCCTGTTACTACTATCCAAATGCTCCGCAATTTCGTCTTTTATAATTGACTCCAGCATCTTCCCCACCACTGATGTCAGACTAACTGGTCTATAATTTCCTGTTTTCTCTCTCCCTCCTTTCTTAAAAAGTGGGACAACATTAGCTACCCTCCAATCCACAGGAACTGATCCTGAATCTATAGAACATTGGAAAATGATCACCAATGCGTCCACAATTTCTAGCGCCACCTCCTTAAGTACCCTGGGATGCAGACCATCAGGCCCTGGGGATTTATCAGCCTTCAGTCCCATCAGTCTACCCAGCACCATTTCCTGCCTAATGTGGATTTCCTTCAGTTCCTCCATCACCCTAGGATCTCTTGCCACCAGAACATCTGGGAGATTGCTTGTATCTTCCTTAGTGAAGACAGATCCAAAGTACCGGTGCAACTCGTCTGCCATTTCCGTACCGATTCAACTCGTCTGCCATTTCTACTATTCAGCCTCTTGGACTAGTATCTGAAACGGACAGGTTATTCCCAGCCTGCATCCACCACAGGCCCATAATATGTCATGCTTTGTCTTTTTAGAGTCAGAGAGTCATGGAGTGATACAGTGTGGAAACAGGCCCTTCGGCCCAACTTGCTCACACCGGCCAACATGTCCCAATTACACTTGTCCCACTTCCCCGCGTTTGTTCCATATCACTCCAAACCTGTCCTATCCATGTACCTGTCTAACTGTTTTCTTAAACATCGGGATAGTCCCAGCATCATCTACGCCATATGGCAGCCCGTTCCATACACCCACCACCCTCTGTGTAAAAATGTTACCCCACAGATTCCTATTAAATCTTTTCCTCTTCACCTTAAACCTATGCCCTCTGGTCCTCGATTCACCTATTCTGGGCAAGAGACTCTGTGCATCCACCCGATCTATTCCTCTCATGATTTTTCCACCTGTACAAGATCACCCCTCATCCTCCTGCGCTCCAAGGAACAGAGTCCCAGCCTACTCAACCCCTCCCGATAGCTCAGACCCTCTTGTCCTGGCAACATCCTCGTAAGTTTAGTAAGTAATGAATTTGTTACTCAAATAATATTTTTCCCCCTGTATTCCAATGTCAGCGTGCATAGCTCCAATCCACATTCATTCCTCATATTTTATCACCACATTTTGTTTTTTTTCTATTTCTGACTTGGTTCTTATCTTTAATGCCACATTGAAATGACAGCCTTATTCTTGAACAGATATTATTGCAGGGAATATAAAAACAAAGCATAGCTGCTGGACCTAAAACAGAAAACTGGGGCGGCACAGTGGTGCAGTGGTATAGTTGCTGCCTTGCAACGCCAGGGACCCAGGTTTAATCCTGACTACGGGGGCTGTCTGTATGGAGTTTGTACGTTCTCCCGGTGACCACTTACAGGGTTTTCCTTGGGTGTGCGGTTTCCTCCCACATTCCAAAGATGTCCAGGTTAGTAGGTTAGGTGGCTTTGGTAAAAAAAATTGTAAATTGTCCCCAGTGTGTGTGGGACAGTGCTGGCGCATGGGGTGATCTCTGGTAGGCCGGGGGACCTGTTTCCACGCAGTATCTCTAAAATAAACTGAGCTAAACTAAACACACAGTACCTGAAACAATTAAGACCAAGACTGGCACTGTAGTGCAGCTGGTAGAGCTGCTGCCTCACAGCGCCAGAGACCCAGGTTCTATCCCGTCCTCGAGTCCCTTCTGAGTGGAGTTTGCACGATCTTCATGCGACTACCAGGGATTTCGTCCTGGTGCTACGTTGTCCTCCCACAGCCCAAAGATGTGCGGGTCTGCCGGTTAATTGGCCTCTATGAAATTGCACCAAATGTGTAGGGAGTGGATGAGAAAGTGGGATAGCATGGAACTAGTGTGAAGGGTTGATCGATGGTCAGCGTGGACTCAGGGTGGGTGAAGGGCCTGTTTCCATAGCTTTATCTCTAAAACTTTAAACTAAACTTGCAAAGCTGTATTAATTTATCTTTTTGTGTTAAGAAATAAATAATTCTATTCTGTTTTGTAGTTTTAGCACAATCCGCAGGCGTTGCCACTTTCATTCCACTGCACATCTTGTATATATGTATGTGACAAATAAAGTTGACTTGACTTGACTTGAAATGCTGGATGGATACGTGCAAACCCAATTTCAAATTCAAATAAAAGGAAATAAAATTATATTTAAGCAAATGTTTCCACTTCTGTCACTTAACCCACTTTCTGCGTCAGCATTATAGTCTCTAACCCCAATAACATTAATGTTCCATGAAAAATCCTCCGGATGATTTTAAATCAGATCTCAAATTGCCCCCGTCACCAACAGTAAAATACATCAGCACTGCAGGACAGCGTTGAAAAGATTTCACCGCATTTCACGCTTCCCTATAATCCTACTGAGAATACTGCTCCTGAAGACTACTTCCATGCCATAGAAGATTCTGTTGGAATATACTTGCTAATTCTAATTGATATCAAAATTTAACTTACAAATCTTTTTTTAAACTTTTTTTGTCAGTTTAGACAATAGACAATAGGTGCAGGAGGAGGCCATTCGGCCCTTCGAGCCAGCACCGCCTTTCAATGTGATCATGGCTGATCATTCTCAACGGTGTGGAAACAGGCCCTTCGGCCCACCGGGTCCACGCCCACCGTTGATTGCCCATTCACATTATCTGTATGTTATCCCACTTTCGCATCCACTCCCGATGCTTTGGGCAGGTGTCATGCCCTTGGTTTATGGGAGGAAAGCAGAGCACCCAGAGGAAACCCACCCGGTCAAGGGGAGAACGTGCAAACTCCACACAGACAGCAGCCGAGGTCAGGATCGAACCCCGGTCTCTGGCACTGTGAGGCAGCAGTTCTACCAGCTACCATTTGATACATTTCATAGCCAGAGAATAATAAGCGGGAACAAAGAAATGCAGGTCCTGGTTTGTACCAAAGATAGACGCAAAATGCTTGAGTAACTCAGTGGGTCAGACAGCATCTCTGGAGAAAAAGGTATGGGTGACATTTCAGGTCGAGACCCTTCTTCAGACTCTGAATTGTCTCAGCTGGTCAGGATCCTTCACTGCTGCCCAGCAAACAATCTGCAGTCTTGTGTAGGAAGGAAGTGTAGATACTAGTTTACACTGAAGATAGACACAAAATGCTGGAGTAACTACTGGAGGGTGGCACGGTGGCATAGCGGTAGAGTTGCTGCCTTACTGCGCCAGAGACCCGGGTTCAATCCTGACTACAGGTGCTGTCTGTACGAAGTTTGTACATTCTCCCTGAGATCGAGTGGGTTTTCTCCGGGTGCTCCGGTTTCCCCCCACACTCCAAAGATGCACAGGTTTGTCGTTTAACTGGCTTGGTATAATTGTAAATTGTCCCTAATGTGTGTAGGATAGTGTAAGTGTGTGGGGATCGCTGGTCGGCGTGGACTTGGTGGGCTGAAGGGCCTGTTTCCACGCTGTATCTCGAAACTAAACTAAACTCAGCAGGTCCTGGAGCATCTCTGGAAGAAGGAATTGGCAATGTTTCGGGTCGACGCATCCTTTTTCTCCAGAGATGCTGCCTGACCCGCTGAGTTACTCCGGCATTTTGTATCTTTCTCCAGTGAATGATGATTTTGGGATCCGTGCCATTATGTACTGTTATTAAACTGAGACACTTGAGCATATTGCACAAAGCCCTCCAAATGTGGATCACCGTAGCAATCTACAGTGTGTAATTATCATTGCATTCCTTTTCATAGTGGTCGAGCCTCCTGCCTGGTTTCGGAACAACTATGATATTTCATCCTAGTGTTTGAAGCAATGATGGAAATTTGTATTTGAGCAGAGAAGCTGTCAGGACACAGCCATTCTACGATCCATCAGCCTTAAATCCTGCTTCTACATAGATGCTTACAGGTTGGGACATCGAATGCCTTGGACAAATGATTGAATGGATTCTTTTATTCTTTGACATCAAAGAGATCTAATACTGACTTGAATATTTTCACACTGCAGTCTATTAAATTATGATTAGTTCAGAGTCGTGAATGAGATGAGTGTCATATTGCCACTTTGTGCATGCGTCTCATCTCCATATCAAAAATTGCAACCAGCCTCTTTTAAAAATATTTTGATGAAAAGAACTGTGATTTCACAGAGCCTTTCACATCTTTTTTTTTAAAAAGCAGCCTGCATTGCAAGGGCTTTTCTGATGTAACCAATTTCCATTTCCCTGGTTGATTTATAAGAATATCTAGTTAAAATCAGAAGGAGGCAAGCCTTTCTGAAGATTGCGATGGTCTAGATATTTATTTGAAATATGTTTTTGCCTTCAAAGAGTGATTGATAAACAATTCCTTGAAAATTATTTTTCCTTTAATTGTTCGCGCAAACATCTAAACGCTTTCTTTTCAATAAAAGGGAGAAATACCAATTTAAATTGAACGATAAAACTCACAAATCTTTTGACAATGTCATTGCTCTCAACATAAATTTAATTAATATGAACTTAAATATTCAAATCCTCTTGCTTGTTTTGAAAGTCATAGCAATGTGCTAAAAATATATATTTTTCTCCACATCTCATATACATCAAGACACCAAGAGAAAACAAATGCTTAACTGCACATTAGTGTATTTTCCTAGAGGACCCTACTGCCAAACATGAAGATAATGAATATCATTGCCAAGCCCTGTTGAAACACACATCTAAAGACCGTCCTCCTTCATATGTTGTAGGAGCAGAATTAGGCCAGGATGTCGACAAAATGGAGAGGGTACAGAGGAGATTTACTAGAATGTTGCCTGGGTTTCAGCACTTAAGCTACAGAGAGAGGTTGAGCAGGTTGGGTCTTTATTCTTTGGAGCGTAGAAGGTTGAGGGGGGACTTGATAGAGGTTTTTAAAATTTTGAGAGGGACGGACAGAGTTGACGTGGGTAGGCTTTTCCCTTTGAGAGTGGGGAAGATTCCAACAAGGGGACATAGCTTCAGAATTGAGGGACAAAAGTTTAGGGGTGACATGAGGGGTAACTTCTTTACTCAGAGGGTGGTGGCTGTATGGAATGGGCTTCCGGTGGAAGTGGTGGAGGCAGGCTCGATTTTATTATTTAAGAGTAAATTGGATAGGTATATGGATAAGAGGGGATTAGAGAATTATGGTCTGAGTGCAGGTAGATGCGACTAGGTCAGGGAGAGTGGTCGGCGTGGACTGGTAGGGCCAAACGGGCCTGTTTCCGTGCTGTAGTTGTTATATGGTTATATGGTTATATTCGGCCCATCAAGTCTACTCTGCCATTCAATCATGGCTGATCTATCTCTCCCTCTCAACCCCATTCTTCTGCCTTCTCCCCATAACCCCTGACACCCTTACCAATCAAGAATCTATCATTCTCCACCTTAACAATGTCTGTTGACTCCCCTAATCAACCCGGAACAGGATGGGTTTTCTTGTGAATACTGAAAACTATTAAAACTGGGGAACTTATCATTTTCTTCAAAGTAGTGGAGCCATTTTGAAAGCGGAGTCAGGGGTTATGGGGAGAAGGCAGGAACGGGGTACTGATTGAGAATGATCAGCCATGATCACGGTGAATGGCGGTGCTGGCTCGAAGGGCCGAATGGCCTACTTCTGCACCTATTGCCTATTGTCTATTACCTAAGTTTGCCCCCTACGTACAGGGTTCTAGAGTTGTGGCCCAGCCGGAGCCGGCAGATCCGGCTTCCGAGGCCGACTTCCGAGGCTGGCGTTGCGGGCTGGAACCACAGTCCCTCAGTGGCCTAGGCAGACTGTTCTGGTACCGTTGGAGTCCTCTCAGAGGCCCTGATCTCTGTTAAGGCTACGGAACTAAGGGTGCCGGAAAATCGACCGTGTGCCGGTACCATTATTTTTTTTTAAATGTGATGCATTCACAACTATTACATTGTGTCCACTCCGCCCTCCAAAGTTCAGAAAGCCTGTTGGCGAAGGTGCCCAAAAGATTAACTGGAATGATTCTTGGGATATAAACAACTTGTGTTATGGGGAAAGGCTGGAGAAGTGGGGATTGATTTCCCTGGGGCAGAGAAGACTGAAAGGCAATAAGTTTTCTTGTGAATTCAGAAAAGAAGATATTTTCAGATTCAAGGGTATCGGGAAAGGCCAAGATCAGATCAACCATGACGTTGAGTGGCCAGGAAGGTTTGATGGCACCTGCTCCGATTTTATTTATGTGTTTAGTTTCACAGCAGCTTCTCAGGAGTCATTCAAACTATCCAGATCTAAACAGAGAGGACCAAATCCCAATTGGTCAGGAATCGTAGTAGTGCAGGAGAGCAGTAGGTATCACCATAGATTCCTGTGGCTCAACACCATAGCTTACAACCCAACAGTATGAATGGGTAGCTTGCAAACTGAATGTTATGAATGGGTCGTTGACACCCTAATGGAATAATCATTGACTTCTCCAATTTTAGTTAACCTTCAACATCCTCTTTCTTCCCCCCGTCCCCGGTTCCCGACCTAGATGCATCTATTTCTTCCCTCTCCCTACATTCCTTCCTCTGACTTCACAACTTGAAATTCTTCAATCCCTTTGTCTCACATTTAAAATAATAATGTCTGGTCTTTGTCCAACCATCTGCCTATCGAAAATCTCCCTTGCCTGCGGTCGCCTGTTACCTGCCATGCTTTGTCCTGCCCTACTCTCTTCCAGCTTTCTTCCCTCCCACCATCACTCTGAAGAAGGGTCCCGACACAAAATGTCACCTATCCATGTTCGCCAGGGATGTTGTCTGACCCCCGCTGAGTTACTCCAGCACTTTGTGTCCCATTTTTTAAGGGGTGGAGAACTGAAGAACATAGATTTAAAACGACTGGCCAAAGAACATGAGAAAAATCTTGGGTTTTTTTTCGATGAAAATACAATGAGAAATCAGCATCCAGAATGGACAGGAGAACAGACGTGGAGGGATTTTTAACCTCCGGTTTTCAAAAGGGAATTTGATGATTGCATGGTTATGGAAACGAGATAGGTTGTAGTAATTTTGCTGTTTCCATTCTGGGATTGCATATACCTGATTAAATATACCAGGAATATATTCATGAAGCACTTAAATGTTTGATTACACAAATCGCAGATTTCACTTCTGTTCACTCCTACATCAATGTAATCTCTGGAGATGAGTCACATATTTTAGTTTGCCTATATTGCTTGTACCTTCTTAGTTCAAATGTGAGTCACCAGCTCTTGAGGCATCCAGTTTTAATCAATTAATACAAACTATATATAGGAAAAGAGATCTGTTGCGCTGACAATGAGTGAGCATAACATATTTCATGTAGTCACGCTGGCTAGTCACACACTATTATTCCTCCAATTTGACGACATTGAAAAAATTATCCACGCATTCATTTCCTCCCGCTTAGACTACTGCAACTCCCTATACACTGGGATCAGCCAATCATCCCTGTCTCGCCTGCAATTGGTCCAAAACGCCGCAGCGAGACTCCTGACGGGTACCCGTAAAAAGGGACCACATCACCCCGATTCTGGCCATTCTCCACTGGCTCCCAGTACAGTACAGAATCAACTTCAAGCTCCTTTTATTCACATATGAAGCCCTAAACGGGCTTGCCCCCCCCCCCCCAATATCAAAAATCTTCTAACCCACCACTCAATCTCCAGGTCCCTCAGGTCGGCCGACTTGGGGCTACTGACTATCCCGCGGTCTAGGCTTAAGCTCAGGGGTGACCGCGCTTTTGCGGTTGCAGCTCCTAGACTGTGGAACAGCATCCCTCTCCCCATCAGAACTGCCCCCTCCATCGACTCCTTTAAGTCCAGGCTCAAAACTTATTTCTACTCCCTAGCGTTTGATGCCCTCTGAGAGGGCCTGTGAATTGTTTATGTATGTGCCTCTGACTACATTTTATTTCTGTTTGCTTCTTTGTTGTTACCGTCTCCCAGCTAACAATGATCTATTCTACATTTTCCTTGATCTCATTCCCTTTGCCCTGTTTTCACACCTTCACTCTTCCTTATCTAACCATCTCCCTCCCCTTGACGTCAGTCTGAAGAAGGGTCTTGACCCGAAGCGTCACCCATTCCTTCTCTCCAGGGATGCTGCCTGTCCCGTCGGGTTACTCCAACATTTTGTGTCGAACTTCACCCTTTTTAGAAATCATTTAGGGTTTTAAACTGGATAAATATTTGAGATAAAATCTCCCGAAATCCCTGATAATGAGCAATTATAATCTTTCAATCTGGTCAATAGTAATCCTTCAACTAACACAATGAAATCAAACTAATTGATTCTTTTATCCATTTCCTGTCGTGGAAGGAAGGAACTGCAGATGCTGGTTTAAACCGAAGATACACACAAAATGCTGGAGTAACTCAGCGGGACAGGCAGCATCTCTGTAGGGAAGGAATGGGCGACGTTTTGGGTTGAGACCCTTCTTCAGACTTTAGTCACCCATTCCTTCTCTCCAGAGATGCTACCAGTCCCGCTGAGTTACTCCAGCATTTTGTGTCTGTCTCCTGTTTGTCGAAACTCGTTGTGTGTTGCAGTTCAACTATTCTGACTTCAATGTAATTCTATGATCATGATGTGTTGCCCCACAGAGGTAGAGGCATGAAGTGATCCTAAATGTTCTAGGTTATTCTTAATTTAGTTTAGAGATACAGCAGGGAAGCAGGCCGTTCGGCCCAACTCATCGATGCTGACCAAGATTCCCCATCCAAACCGGTCCCATTTGCTTGCATTTGGTCCAGATCCCTCTCAGCCTTTCATACCCATGTATCTTAAATTGAACAGGGCACTATCCTACACACCAGATGGGCAATTTACAATTTTATCAAAGCCAAAAGTACTCTACAAACCTGTACGTCTTTGGAGTGTGGGAGGAAACAGAGCACCCGGAGAAAACCACCTGGTCACGGGACGTTCGGACAAACTCTGTGCAGACAGCACCCGTAGTCAGGATCAAACCCGGGTCTCTGGCTCTGTAAGGCAACGATTCCACCACAGCAGCACCGTGCGGCCTATTCCCTGCGCTACCTGTTTCGTGATTGAGTGCCTTGCACCTTCAACATTTACTATCCATAGATAAGAAAAATCGATGCCTCTCCGATGGACGCATCTCCTCACTTGGTTTGCTTATTTACCTGGCTTTTTCAATATCATATCATATCATATCATATATATATACAGCCGGAAACAGGCCCTTTCGGCCCACCAAGTCCGTGCCGCCCAGTGATCCCCGTACATTAACACTATCCCACACCCACTAGGGACAATTTTTACATTTACCCAGCCAATTAACCTACATACCTGTACGTCTTTGGAGTGTGGGAGGAAACCGAAGATCTCGGAGAAAACCCACGCAGGTCACAGGGAGAACGTACAAACTCCTTACAGTGCAGCACCCGTAGTCAGGATCGAACCTGAGTCTCCGGCGCTGCATTCGCTGTAAAGCAGCAACTCTACCGCTGCGCTACCGTGCCGCCCTATATATAATATATAAAGAACAATCTCCTCACCTGCAAACTTTGCAGAACGTCGATGAAAAAGCACAACAAATTTGCCTTCGTCCCTAATTCGGAGTCAAACAATGATGCGAGCTTTCATTTTGCCTGTTTCAACAAGAAGCTCAACGATGCTTGTCCACAATGTTCTTTAGCTTGAATGTTAAAGCTCTCTGCTGCATCAAGGTGACTTCCTATTTTTCATATCAATCTATTTGTAACCTTTCTAATCAAGAGTGTCAGATCGCCAATTTTTTCGCAACTCTCTATAGCTCCGATTTTTTATTTATAGAATCATAGAGTCATAAAGCATGGAAACAGGCCCTTTCGCCCAACATGCCCATACCGGCCAACATGTCCCAGCTACACCAGTCCCACTTACCTGCGTTTGACCCATATCCCTCCAAACCCATCCCATCCATGTACCTTTCTCACTGTTTCTTAAATGTTGGGATAGTCCCTGCCTCAACAACCTCCTCTGGCAGCTTGTTCCATACATCCACCACCCTTTGTGTAAAAAAATTACCCCTCAGATTCCTATTAAATCTTTTCTCCCTCACCTTGAACCTATGTCCTCTGTTCGTCGATTCACCTACTCTGGGCAAGAGAATCTGTGCATCTACCTGATCTATTCCTCTCATGATTTCATGATTTGTAAAGTAAAAGGGGACAAAGATCTAGTCTTCCCAAAATTTTACCTGTCAGGGCAGGTTCTATTTGTCTGCTGTAAAGCTAAGTATCTGGGACATGTCATCACAGATCAAATGTCTGATGATGAGGACATGTATAGACAGCGCCGCATGTTGTATGCACAAGCTAACATGTTGGTTAGGAAATTCCACTGGTGCTCAGGAAATGTCAAGATAAACCTGTTTAGAGCGTACTGTACTCCTCTTTACACTGCTCCTTTGTGGATAAAGTTTAATAAGTCGAGCATCCATAAACTTAAGGTTGCCTATAATGACTGCATGCGCATATTGCTTAGAAAGCCAAGGTGGTGCAGTGCAAGTGAACTGTTTTGTAGTGCGGGAGTCAATACGTTTCATGCCCTGTTGAGGAATCTCATGTTTAAATTTATATGCCGATTGAATGGTTCTCAGAATTCCATCATTGTGCTGCTGGTAAATCCTGGTTTCAGTGCCGTGAGATACCTGTCACCTATGTGGAAACATTGGTATTGTTGCCTTTTCTAATTTAATTTAATTTTATATGTATATACTGTGTACTGTATGTGTATTCTAATGGACCATGAGTCTGCTTAATAAATTTAACAATAATAATATACACCTCAAAAAGATCACCCCTCATCCTCCTGCGCTCCAAGGAACAGAGTCCCAGCCCACTCAACCTCTCCCTATAGCTCAGACCCTCTAGTCCTGGCAACATCCTCGTAAAGCTTCTCTGTACCCTTTCCACCCTACACACACTAGGGACAATTTTTACATTTACCCAGTCAATTAACCTACATACCTGTACATCTTTGGAGTGTGGGAGGAAACCGAAGATCTCGGACAAAACCCACGCAGGTCACGGGGAGAGAACGTACAAACTTCGTACAGACGGCGCCCGTAGTCAGGATCGAACCTGAGTCTCAGGCGCTGCATTCACTGTAAGGCAGCAACTCTATCGCTGCGCCACCGTGCCGCCCAAAGGTACAGTGAAATTTGAGTTACCAAATTTGCAATGATCTGATGAAGCATTAACAGAATCTGAATTTGAACTGAAGGTGAAGGTCTAGAGTCGACTTGGTTAAATTATATTTAACCAGCCAAAAATTTATCACACGATCCAAAAGGGAAATCCACACCAAAAAGAGTTAAACTGATTCTAAAGAAATCTATGAGATTTCAATGCAAATCTACTAGGTCACAGAGTCTTACAGTGTGGAATCAGGCCCTTCATCCAAACTTTCCCATGCCAACCAACATGCCCCGCCAGCCTGCATTTGGTCCATATCCCTCTAAACTTATCCTATCCACATACCTGTCCAAATGTATTTTTAAATATCATAGTACCTGCCTCAACCTCCTCTGGCAGCTTGTTCCATACACCCAATACCCTCTGAGTGAAAAAAGTTGCCCCTCAGGTTCCAATTAAATCTCCCAATCACCCTCACCTTAAACCCATGTCCTTTGGTTCTATCTATTCCTCTTGTGATCTTACACACTTCTCGAAGATCAACCCTCATCCTACTGCATTTTAATGAAATAAAGTCCTCGCCTGCTCAGGCCCTCGAGTCCTGACAACATCCCATGTTTTCCGCACCATTTCCAGTTTAACAACATCTTTCCAGTAACAGGGTGACCCACAATACTCTAAAAGCGGCCTCACCAACGTCTCATATAACTACTACATGACCTCCCAACTTCTATACTCAGCAAGTCACCACCACTTACAGTGGAGAATCAATTGGAACAAATTGTGTAACAATTTGTGTTAATCAGTGCATGGGCTCTTTCCTATTTCTTTCATTGTATGAGAGTTCTGTGAAGGTGAGCATCATTATTTTTTATTGTTTGTTTATTTTTAATGTCGTTGAGTGTTTTATTCTTGTTAGTTTTTTTTCAAATGTTAGTAACATAAATAATCTAAAATATACATTTATAAGTTTTATATGCTATATATATAGGTTCCACAAAACCCTTTAACGTTCAAGTTGTGTGTTGTAGAAGAGAGTAGCAACCTCTCTCTGGGATTTCAGCTCTTTTTTTTGTATCCTCTCTCCCTCGCCAGCCTTCTCCACATGCCCCGTGATATTTAGAGTCATAGAGTGATACAGTGTGGAAACAGGCCCTTCGGCCCAACTTAACCCCACCGGCCAACATGTCCCAGCTGCACTAATCCCACCTGCCTGTGTTTGGTCCATATCCCCCCCAAGCTTGTCCCATCCATTTGCTGATGATATGTTGAAACTTCAGTCAAATATTTTGTGCAACATTCCCAAATGCTAAAAGTCAGTTGTGTTCTAACATTGAAGCAGTCTGAAGAAAGGTCTCGACCCAAAACATCACCTATTTCTTTTCTCTAGAGATGCTGCCTGACATCGCTGAGTTACTCCAGCATTTTGGGTCTATCTTCAGTGTAAACCAGTATCTGCAGTTCCTTCCTACACAAATCGCCAGCCAATATCATCAACCCCCCCTCCCCCCTCCCCCCGCCCCCCATATCCCCTTAGCCACGCTCTCAGTTCACTCCTACCATCGGGAAGAAGGTTTTGGAGTCTGAAAACCAGGACCACCAGGTTCAAGAATAACTTCATCCCAACAACCATCAGGTTCTTGAACGCTGTACAACTCCAACCTCAACTATAAACTCTATAGGAATGTGCTGTTTTCTTATCAACAAGAGTACTCATCGTCATAGAATCATAGAGTGATACAGTGTGGAAACAGGCCCTTTGTACTTTTGTTTTATTTTGCACTTGTATTGAGGTTGCTAATTTATTGTTTTTTAATTTATTACATATGATCTATGTGTATTGTGTTTACAGGTCTGTTATGCTGCTGCAAGAGAGAATTTCATTGTGCAGGTGTCAATGCATTTTAGTTTAGTTTATTTAGTTCAGTTTATTGTCACATGTACCGAGGTACAGTGAAAAGCCTTTGTTGAGTACTAACCAGTCAGTGGAAAGTCTGTACATGTTACAATCGAGCTATCCACAGGTACAGATACACAATAAAGGAAATAACGTTTAGTGCAAGGTAAAGTCCAGTGAAATCCGATTAATGAGGGTTGTAAATCTGTGGAATTCTCTGCCTCAGAAGGCAGTGGAGGACAATTCTCTGAATGCATTCAAGAGAGCTAGATAGAGCTCTTAAGGATAGTGGAGTCAGGGGGTATGGGGAGAAGGCAGGAACGGGGTACTGATTGAGAATGATCAGCCATGATCACATTGAATGGTGGTGCTGGCTCGAAGAGCCGAATGGCCTACTTCTGCACCTATTGTCTATTGTCTATTGTCTAGTCTGAGAGTCTCCAATGAGGTGGATAGTAGGCGAGGACAGCTCTCCAGTTGTTGATAGAATAGTTCCGTTGCCTGATAATAGCTGACAATGACAATTGAGCACTCTTGACTTGATTCTAGACCACATATGTGCTTATCTCTTCAGTGGAAACCTTGAACAGACAGAGTACAAGCATAGAGTACCCAATCTATTGTGAGTTTGAAGATTACTCATGAGTACTTCATGAGAAGAATAAATTGGGTGGATGCACAGAGTCTCTTGCCCGCAGAGTAGGTGAATCGAGAACACAGGTTTAAGGTGAGGGGGAAAAGATTTAAAAGGAATCCGAGGGGTAACCTTTTCACACAAAGGGTGGTGGGTGAATGGAACAAGCTGCCAGAGGAGGTAGTTGCGGCGGGGACTATCCCAACGCTTAAGAAGCAGTTAGACAGGTACATGGTTAGGTTTGGAGGGATATGGACCAAATGCGGGCAGGTGGGACTAGCCTAGCTGGGGCAGGTTGGCCGGTGTGGGCAAGTTGGGCCGAAGGGCTTTATGACTCCATGATGATGAGTATTCTCGTTGAAAAGAAAACAGCCCATTCTAATGTGGCAGCTTCACTGGTATTTCTCACTTCCAAATTCTCTCAAACTCTTTCTCTTTCCTCCCAATGAGGTCGATAGTAGCACTGGACTGCTCTCTAGTTGTGGGTAGATTGGTTCAGTGCCTGATAACAGCTGAGAATGACAATTAAACACTCTGTACTTGACTGTTTACAATACACGGGCTTATCATTGAACAGGTAGGGTACCGACCGGTCTATTGTGAGCTTGAAGTGTACTCTAGCTGAAAACTGAAGGCTATCATGCCAAGTCAATGGATATATTTTAAGGCAGAAATTGATAGATTCTTGATTAGTACAGGCATTATGGGGAGAAGGGAGGAGAATAGGGTTGAGAGGAAAAGATAGATCAGACATGATTGAAAGGCGGAGGAGACTTGATGGGCCGAATGGCCTAATTCTGCTCCTATAACTTATGAACATGAAAAGAAAGTAGCCCATTCTAATGTGGCACTTTCACGGGAACTTTCTCACTTCCAAATTTCCTCAAACTCTTTCCCCCCTCCATTTCTTCAGCTGCTTATCTTAAATTTTGGATAGAGTGGATGTGGAGAGGATGTTTCCACTAGTGGGTGAGTCTAGAACGAGAGGTCACAGCCTCAGAATTAAAGGAGGAATTTCTTTAGTCAGAGGGTGGTGAATCTGTGGAATTTGTTGCCACAGAAGACTGTGGAAGCAAAGTCAGTGGATATATTTAAGGCAGAGATAGAGAGATTCTTAATTAATACGGGTGTCAGATGTTAGAAAACATAGAAACATAGAAAATAGGTGCAGGAGGAGGCCATTCGGCCCTTCGAGCCAGCACCGCCATTCATTGTGATCATGGCTGATCATCCACAATCAGTAACCTGTGCCCAACTTCTTCCCATATCCCCTGATTCCACTAGCCCCCAGAGCTCTATCTAACTCTCTCTTAAATTCTTCCATTGACATGGCCTCCACTGCCCTCCGTGGCAGAGAATTCCACAAATTCACAACTCTGGGTGAAAAAGTTCCTTCTCACCTCAGTTTTAATTGGCCTCCCCTTTATTCTAAGACTGGTTCTGGACTCCCCCAACATTGGGAACATTTTTTCTGCATCTAGCTTGTCCAGTCCTTTTATAATTTTATACGTCTCTATAAGATATGGGTTATGGGGAGAAGGCAGGAGAACGGGGTTAGGAGGGAGAGATAGATCAACCATGATTGAATGGTGGGGTAGACTCAATGGGCCAAATGGCCTGATTGTACTCCTATCACCGTTCTGCTGTGCCGGCATATCTTGTAAATTTGGCCAAGCTGTGTCGAGAGTCGTGAATCAAAGCTTCAGCTGTGAGTCAAACGCAGCAGTTATAGCAATATTGCAGCTGGGAGCACTCATATGCCAGCAGTATAGATTGGAAATTACCCTGGGACATTCTGGCTGATGTGCCTTTGTGCTGCACCAGCTAATGCTTTTATTCACGAGAGTTTCCTGACGTCTGGTTTTGTACCGTTTCTGTGTTGTGAACGAACAGCTGACGATAATGCAAAATTCCATTTGCAGAATGGAATAAAACTCGCTTGTGATATTAATACCAAAGCTTTCCTCAGGAATCTTGGGTCAATTGGGAAAATGCCTGACCCACATAGAACGTTTCATTCCATAATTGGAGAAGAGAAAAAATTTCAACACAAAACAATTTCAGCTGAATACAAGCTTCAGTTTGTCAAGCACAAGAAATAAATGCCGCTTTACAAGAGGGAATAAACTCCCTTGAATTCTAATGTCTACCTTATTGTCGACACGTCAAGTTACACACATTAAGAATGTGACTTACATTTCATGTGTGTCATGTTATCAAAACATACACATTTTCAAATCTAGGACATAATTATAGCGTTGAGATTTGATTTGACAGGAAGTTGCGTGCTGAAGATGGTTTAGTTTAGAGATACAGCGTGGAAACAGGCTGTTTGGCCCCACCGAGTCTGCACCGACCAGCGATCCCCACACATTAACACAGAAAAGCCCCCCTCAACTCCATCCAAGGACCCAAACAGTCTTTCCAGGTGAAGGGGAAAAGATTTAATAGGAATCTGAGGGGAACTTTTTCACACAAAGGGTGGTGGGTGAATGGAACAAGTTGCCAGAGGAGGTAGATGAGGCTGGGACTATCCCAATGTTTAATAAACAGTTAGACAGGTACATGGACAGGGCAGGTTTGGAGGGATATGGACCAAGTGCAGGCAGGTGGGACTAGTGCAGCTGGGACATGTTGCCCGGTGTGGGCAAGTTGGGCCGAAGGGCCTGTTTCTACACTGTATCACTCTGTGATTCTATGCCATCCCTGTACATTATTGCCAATTACAATCAACTGACATTTCTTGAAACTCCTTTCATCCTCATCGAGGATCATCGAGGCAGCAGTTTGACTGCCTGACCACGGGAGAAGAATGAGGAGGAGATAAGACTTTTCTTTGCCTTCCATCACAGTGAGGGTGTGCCTGGAGCAATCACTGTGATGGTTGTTTGTGTTAAATTGTAATTGTGTGTCTTGTGTTCTTTATTGTCTACTGCCGGACCCTGCCGTGAGAGGACGCTGGCGCTGTTTGTTCGCCGCTTCTCCGTCAGGACGAATCTTTTGTTTGTTTGTTTGTTTTTATGTCTTGTTTGTTTTGTAAAGCGTCTTTGAGTATCTTGAAAAGCGCTATATAAAATAAATGTATTATTATTATTATTATTATCCAGGAAGTTCATAACTTCATAAGTCATGGGAGTCTTTCCACTAACTGGTATAGTCTTTCCACTAACTGGTATAGTCTTTCCACTGACTGCTTAGCACACAACAAAAGCTTTTCACTGTGCCTAAACAGACTAAGGAGCAGAATTAGTCCATTTGTTCCATTGCGTCTACTCCACCATTCAATCATGGCTGATCTCTCTTTCCCTCTAAAGATGGTGGACAGCTTTTGACATAGAAACATAGAAACATAGAAAATAGGTGCAGGAGTAGGTCATTCGGCCCTTCGAGCCTGCACCGCCATTCAATATGATCATGGCTGATCATCCAGCTCAGTAACCTGTACCTGCCTTCTCTCCATACCCCCTGATCCCTTTAGCCACAAGGGCCACAATGACAGTTCAAAACAAGAGGTGAAAAGAATATCTAAAAATATACTAAAATACTTTTGGCATTATACCCAAGTTGGTGATGCTGCTGCATATGTACCATTGCAAAGGGTTGGACAGGGATGAGCTGGGAGAAAGATAAATACATTGCGACATGCACTGCTCATTCAGATACTTGTTGAGTTTAGTTTAGTTTAGAGCTGCAGAACGGAAACAGTCCCTTCAGCCTACTGTGCCCTTGAAGACCAGCAAGCCCCTCACCCTTACACAATCCTACACACTAGGGACAACTGACAATTATACCAAGTCAATTAGCCTACAAACCTATACGTCTCTGGAGTGTGGGAGGAAACCGGAGATCCTGGAGAAAACCCACACTGGTCACGGGGAGAATGTACAAACTCCGTACAGACAAGCACCCGTAGTCAGGATGGAACCTGGGTCTCCGGTGCACCACCTTGATTGGAACACAAATCGCCTGTTCTTACCCTTCACCTTCTGCCGTTTCAGTGCTCTACAATGGCTTTAAGCCTCCTGCAGCAAAACGCAATTGGGCCCAAATGGATCGCACCAAACCAATAACACGAGCTTACATCGTGCCTGCTACAAAGCCAAGTTTATTAAAGTGCAATTTGAGCATCGGGGAGCAGTTGATTTCCTGAGTTACCATGGAAATAAGTAACTGTTAAGGGAGAACCTCATCCAAAATATAATTGTGTATGAACTGGTGCCATCCAACTGCGTAAAGCAATCTCACGGAGCTTCCCAAGTGGGGTTATAAACCAAAAATACTTCACACATTGCACTTCTCAGGTAAATTGTACGTCTTTCATGTATTTTCCGTTGCATTTTTATTCATTTGCTTATTTTTAAGAGTTATATAACCAAATTGTAAGTCACTGCGGCATTTGTACCATTGTCACCCTTCAGGGTACTGTGGTAAGGGACAAGCTGGGAGAAACAGCAAGGAGCACGCAAAATATCTAGATCACAACACTACCCGCGATGGTGGCTTGCTGCCATGACAATCCTATGTGTGTTTCACTCATGGGCAGGAGCAGAATTTAGTTCATTACTAGACCGTGGACCCGTTGGACCCAAACATCTCCTGTATTCGCCCCTCCCCTCCCCCCGACTCCCCCTCCCCTCCCCCCCACTCCATCCCCCCTCCCTCCCTCCTTCCCCTCCCCTCCCTCCCCCTCCCCCTCCCACTCCATCCCCCTTATACCCCTCCCTCCTCCCTTCCCCCTCCCTCGCTAAGAGATAGATTTAAACATTAATATGTGAATAATTTTAAAAATATAACACCAATTTCAATGAAACTTCTATTAGCACCAAAGGGACGACGGTGAGTAAGGTGGACCTAAAATTGTCGTGCCATCGTGTGCCTTTTTGGCTGTAGTTCAGGAACAAACAAACAAAAAAGGAGTTTTTTAGTATCTATACACTAAAACTCTCGTTTGTTATCTTGTTTGTGACAGAACTTCAGCCAAAACGGTACACGATAGCGCGGCAATTTTAGGCCCACCTTACTCACCATTGTCACTTTAGTGATAATGCAAGTAGTTTTATTGAAATCGGTCTTATATATTTAAAGTTATTCACATTTTAAAGTTTAAAAGGAGAGGAGGGGGAGGGGAGGAGGGAGGGAGGGGGGAAGGGGGGAGTGGGGGAGAAGGGAGAGGGGGGGGGGTTGAGGAGAGAGGGGAGTGGGGAGTGGGGGAGGACAGGGTGCTACACCAATGCAGGAGAGGTTTGGGCCCAACGGGTCCATTTGGTCTAGTATAGATATGAAAGTACTTTCTCAAATCTGTCTATCACTGTCAGGCAAGAGAACTTCAACATCAGTGCTCCTCTTTCGTTGGTCGTTCCTCTCAACAAAAATGAAGCAACGACTTGTTTACTTGGAAAATTATATCTGGCACCCTCCTGGCCCAAAATGCTGCCTATCCACGTTCTCTCCAGCGATGCCGCCTGGCCCACTGAGTTATCCCTCAAGATCCTGGCTAACTTTCTACCTCAATCCACGATTCCTTCATCTCCAAAAATGTTTCAATCTTTGCACTGTATGAACTTAATGACTGTTCACCTCAGCCCTCCAGTGTAGGGAATTCCAAAGATTCACCAAAGTTTTGAGGTGTGAGAGGAAAAAAGACTTCATCTGAGCACTCAACATCTCTGAACAGTGCAGTAAATGGTAACGCACAAAAGCAGGAAGAGATGATATTGCTGGGGTTATTATATAACCCGCCCAGTTATTCCAGCACTGTTTGTTTTCTCCACTAAAATCCGCAGGTCCTTCTTTAGCTTCCTGTGTAAAACATGCCGATGGAGGACAGGCACAAAAAGCCGCAGTATCATATCATATCATATATATACAGCCGGAAACAGGCCTTTTCGGCCCACCAAGTCCGTGCCGCCCAGCGATCCCCGTACATTAACACTATCCTACACCCACTAGGGACAATTTTTACATTTACCCAGCCAATTAACCTACATACCTGTACGTCTTTGGAGTGTGGGAGGAAACCGAAGATCTCGGAGAAAACCCACGCAGGTCACGGGGAGAACGTACAAACTCCTTACAGTGCAGCACCCGTAGTCAGGATCGAACCTGAGTCTCCGGCGCTGCATTCGCTGTAAAGCAGCAACTCTACCGCTGCGCTACCGTGACAGGCTCAGCGGGACAGGCAGCATCTCTGGAGAGAAAGAATGGGTGATGTCTCGGGTCGAGACCCTTCTTCATAGTTCCTTCCTACACATGCTGATGGAGGAGCTAAAACCCCTGTCCCACTTAGGCGTTTTTTTAGGCGACTACAGGCGATTAGGTTGTCACCACATGGTGTCGCCTGTTTGGCTGTGAGTCGTCTCCAAAGAGTCATAGCGTCTTTCTGGTCGCCGCTGGATTTTCAGAATGTTGAAAAATTTTGGCCGACAGTGGGTTTGACGCCAATGAGCATAGCTTGGCGTCTCCTGACGTAGGCGCTGTCGTAGGTTGTAGCCAGGTGACGTAGGTAGTCGCCGGTGCTGACTTCGGTGAATTTCCATTGGCGACTATCTACATCAACCGGCGACAGGTCAAAACTGGATGCCAAAATGATGTGAATTGTCTTCAGTTGTCGCCGACAGGGTCGTAGCTTGTCACGGGTGGACGTAGGTTGACTTCGGTTGTCGTAAGTTGTCGCCTGTGTGATCGCAGGTTGTCATAGGTGCGGTCGTAGGTGGATGTCCTACTCACGACGATTGGGTCGCCGGTTGTCGGTAGCTTGTCGTAGCTTGACATCGACTAGGTGTTAGGTGGTTGTAGCTTGTCGTAGACATTGTCGTAAGGGAGTTCCAGTCGCCGGTTTTCCGACGACCTGCTACGACTATGACAGTCGCCGGCAGTCGCCTAAAAAGTCATCCAAGTGGGACAGACCCTTAAGGATTGTAGTCAGATGAAACATTTATGTGATTAAAAATGCCAGATATAATCTTTCCGATGAATAATTGTAGCTTTATTGGGATGTCGGACGGATGGCTGAGGAGAACAATCATTTGATACTGAATTTGACTTGCTTGACAATAAATCAAACCATATAGACCCCTGATATTGTACGACATAGGAACATTATAAGACTACAAACACTGCTAATGCATTGGGAATCAATAGTAATTCCTCATTGAACCAATTTGCAGCATATACAAAGGTTAATGCTGGATATTAAACAGAATAAGATACGACAAATGTTAGTTTGAAAGCAGCTGAAACTGAGCCTAAGACATCAGACAAGATTAATCTATGTAAACGAAATGACTGTATCACTGCTAATGTGGACAATACATCAGAGATGTATTTAAAGAGAATTATCTTGGATAGCCACGAATCTAGTTTTAAACAAAGTTGGATCATTTAACCTTAGACCGATAACAACACAATTGTCTGCACTTTATTGCAAGGTTATAAATGATAAGACTAAATGGTCTGAAAGTACAATTTACAATGGAATTGTTCACGTATCCAGTTCACGGCTAGCTATAAAACCAATGGTTTTTAAGAACTTTTCATAACTTAACATCCAGCGGATTGTTATTGTGTTGGAAGGGACTGCAGATGCTGGTTTACACAGAAGATAGGCACATGTGATAATAAAACACCATTGACCATTGAAATGGAAGACCGATAGACCAAACAGTTTGACTGTGGTTAGTTTAGTTAAGCAGCGTGGAAACAGGCACATCAGCCGACCGATCCCTGACCGTCCAGCAATCACCCGTACACTAGTTCGACCCAACACACTAGGGACAGTTTGCAGGAGCCAATTAACCTACAAACCTGTACGTCTTTGGAGGGTGGGTGGAAACCAAAGCACCTGGAGAACACGCACAGGACAATAGACAATAGACAATAGACAATAGGTGCAGGAGTAGGCCATTTAGCCCTTCGAGCCAGCACCGCCATTCAATGCGATCATGGCTGATCACTCTCAATCAGTACCCCGTTCCTGCCTTCTCCCCATACCCCCTCACTCCGCTATCCTTAAGAGCTCTATCCAGCTCTCTCTTGAAAGCATCCAACGAACTGGCCTGCACTACCTTCTGAGGCAGAGAATTCCACACCTTCACCACTCTCTGACTGAAAAAGTTCTTCCTCATCTCCGTTCTAAATGGCCTACCCCTTATTCTTAAACTGTGGCCCCTTGTTCTGGACTCCCCCAACATTGGGAACATGTTTCCTGCCTCTAATGTGTCCAATCCCCTAATTATCTTATATGTTTCAATAAGATCCCCCCTCATCCTTCTAAATTCCAGTGTATACAAGCCTAATTGCTCCAGCCTTTCAACATACGACAGTCCCGCCATTCCGGGGATTAACAGGAGTAAGGGGAGAATGTACACATTCTGTACAGACAGCACCCCGTAGTCAGGGTCAAACCCGGGTCTCTGGCGCTGCAAGGGAGCAACCCGACCGCCGCGCCACCGTGCCACACCTATCTCTGGACAACTAAATTGACACCCTCTACTTAGGCTCCTAATTTCAGGCAAGAGAGCAGAGCACCACAATGTACCACAGAACACTTCCAAGCAAGAAAATGAGCCTTCAAAAAAAGATGCAAAAATCAAGGAATTAACTATTTAAACCAAATTTCTTTTTTTTTCCAGCCCCCATTTAACACTCACGATTGAAGCAGATTGTATTTTTCTCTCCCCAGTTATGTCCCTCCGGATACAGAGGGAAAGATTTCTCAAAGAAAGAGCATGTCTGATCGTGTTAGTAACGTTGGTAGTTGATTAGTAAAGGTGTCAGTGTGTTATGGGGAGAAGGCAGGAGAATGGAGTTCAGAGGGAAAGATACATCAGCCATGATTGAATGGCGGAGTCGACTTGATGGGCCGAATGGCCTAATTCTGCCCCAACAACTTATGAACATGATAGAATTGATCATCTCAGCAGAAACATAACAGAACTGATGTGCTACATTGCTGAGAACCATATTGGGCACTCTGTATCTGCAACTTTTCACCATCTATTGTACTTGAGTTTGACTTGATTGTATCTATCTATGTATGGTAAATCTAATCCATTTGGATAGCATGCAAAACAAAGCTTTTCTCCATACCACAGTACATGTGATAATAATAAATCTAAACCTAAACCCTAATAGAACAACATTTTGTTTTCTTTCATCTATTTCTTCAAATAATACAAACTGAATGGAAACATTTGTGGTCCCGGGTCTATCCGCTTCAACAATCATTATATCCAGAAACTGAGTAAATAAATTACGCTGATGACAGGTAGTTTCACAGTAGGGCAGGAACAAATTCAAATACGCTTCTAATCAATCTGCAGCTCAATGGGAAATTATTGCTCTGCTAACTTTAATTTGAAGTTTCTCTCATCTCAATGACGGACTGGTTTCTGAGCATTTCCAATCTGTGCGCACAAACTAAAAAAGAAACCAAGTCTTTTGCAGAGAGCGTTGCAATCTTCACGCGGTATTCTGAACTGAAATTTATCGTGATTAGAGGAAATCACCGAGAGGGTAGGCAGGGAAGAGCAGTGCTGTAAAAATACACAACAGTTTTCATTGAATTCGATAAGATCTCCACAGACATTTCACTGAGATGTTTAACAATACACGAGGCCAAGTGGACCCGTTGGGCCCAAACCTCTCCTGCATTGGTGCAGCACCCTCTCCTCCCCCCTCCCACCCTCCCTCCCTCCTCCCCCCTCCCCCTCCCCCTCCCCCTCCCCTCCCCTCCCCCCTCCCACCTTCCCCTCCCCCCCCACTCCACCCCCCTCAATCCCCCTTATCCATCCTCCACCCCCTCCCTCCTTTCCCCCCTCCTTCCCTAGGAGAAACGTATAAGATTATTAAGGGGTTGGACACATTAGAGGCAGGAAACATGTTCCCAATGTTGGGGGAGTCCAGAACCAGGGGCCACAGTTTAAGAATAAGGGGTAGGCCATTTAGAACAGAGATGAGAAAAAACTTTTTCAGTCAGAGAGTTGTGAATCTGTGGAATTCTCTGCCTCAGAGGGCAGTGGAGGCCGATTCTCTGAATACATTCAAGAGAGAGCTAGATAGAGCTCTTAAGGATAGCGGAGTCAGGGGGTATGTGGAGAAGGCAGGAACGGGGTACTGATGGAGAATGATCAGCCATGATCACATTGAATGGCGGTGCTGGCTCGAAGGGCCGAATGGCCTACTCCTGCACCTATTGTCTATTGTCTATTGTCTATTAAGATAGATTTAAACTTTAAAATGTGAATAACTTAAAAAATACAACACCGATTTCAATGAAACTTCTTCCATTAGCACCAAAGGGATGACGGTGAGTAAGGTGGGCCTAAGATTGTCACGCTATCGTGTACCGTTTTGGCTGTAGTTCAGGAACAAACAAACAAACAAATGAGAGTTTTAGTATATAGAAGATGGGGCAGCACGGTGGCGCAGCGGTAGAGTTGCCGACTTACAGCGCCAGGGTCTGGGTTCGATCCTGACAATAGACAATAGACAATAGGTGCAGGAGTAGGCCATTCGGCCCTTCGAGCCCGCACCGCCATTCAATATGATCATGGCTGATCATTCTCAATCAGTACCCCGTTCCTGCTTTCTCCCCATACCCCCTGACTCCGCTATCCTTAAGAGCTCTATCTAGCTCTCTCTTGAATGTATTCAGAGAATTGGCCTCCACTGCCCTCTGACTACGGGCGCTGTTCTGTACGGAGTTTGTACGTTCTCCCCATGACCTGCATGGGTTTCCTCCGAGATCTTCGGTTTCCTCCCACACTCCAACGACGCACAGGTTTGCAGGTTAATCGGCTGGATATTCCACCTGGGTTTCTGTCTTGGGCCTCCTCCACCATCAGAGTGAGGCCACATACGAATTGGAGGAACAGCATCTCATAATCCGCTTGCGCAGCTTGCAAAAGTTTCAGCAAAACTTTCGCTAGGTCTGCGTTTGGTCTCGTTTGACCTACAAAACCCACTCTCGGGAAGCTTGGAGAATGGAGACACATTGAACTGCGGATGCCGGAATCATGGACAGAACACAAAGTGCTGGAGCGACTCAGCAGGTCAGGCAACATCTCTGGAGGACATGGATTGGCACCATTTTGGGTCAGGATCCTTCTTCAGACTGAAGATAGACACAGAAAGCTGGAGTAACTCAGCGGGACAGGCAGCATCTCTGGAGAGAAGGAATGGGTGACGTTTCGGATGGAGACCCTTCTTCAGATTGGATATGGAAAACCAGGAGTACCACATCTGGTTTAGAACACATGCCCTACTAGTTTCACTCTCCTCTCCTATTCACTCACAGGAAACAAAGTTTTTCTTTAGAATTTCTTTAGCTTATTCCACAGTAAGTACAAATCCCTTCTCAAGGACAACGTTGTAGCCTTTCTTCGCTTTCCCCAGATGTCCCATAGGATTTTGGACCTTGTTGTCTTGCTGCTGGATATTCCAAAACTTCACAGCATATCAATGTTAATTCTATCCTTCCTTGGGCACCATCTATGATTCATCCACATCAAAGTTCATCCACATCAAAGTTCTGTGATAAGGCACAGAACATGTGAGGAGGAGCATCTTTAGGTGTGAAAAGGGAAGCACTCATTTGCTACCTACAGGCCCTGCCAATTAGCTTTGCTTTTTTTCATCTGAACATTGGCGTAGGACCCCAAGGTCCAAATGTCGTCAGGTGGGAATTGGGAGTGTACAGCCAACAATGCTGTCAAAATAGCACCAAGGAAGAATTTCTATAGTCTGAGGGTAGAGAATCTGTGGAATTCATTGTCACAGATGGCTCTGGAGGCCAAGTCAATGGATTTTTTTAAGGCGGAGATTGGTAGATTCTTGATTAGTATGGGTGTCAGGGGTAATGGGGAGAAGGCAGGAGAATGGGGTTGAGAGGGAAAGATAGATCAGCCATGATTGAATGGCAGAGCAAACTTGATGGGCCAAATGTCCTAATTCTGCTCCTATAACTTAGGAAAATTTGGAAAGGAATCGCAGAGCCTTTTTTACAGCTTCCCCAAGGACCAAGTGAGGGCCTTCTATCAACAATCTAGAAGTTTCCATAGTAGCTCAATAGCTATTTATATTATGCAATTGTCCGTGGGTGGAAGCGTCTTTTGGGAAACAAATCGATCCAGGTTATAATCGACATATGCACATGATATTGTGCCTCCAGATTAAGCATTGGTCAGGTTGGTCAAACCACACTCACATCTATTTCATTTGTGCAACACCTGACAAGTGAAATAAAAGTTAGGGCTTCAATTGCCGCATCATTTAGTATTACATTTAGTATTACATTTTATAAATATAGAACAGCACAGCACAGGCTCTTTGGCCCACAATGCAGGGTCTTTGGCCAAACATGATGACAAGTTCACAGCCTCAGAATTAAAGGGCGCTCTTTTAGAAACGAGGTGAGGAGGAACTTCTTTAGTCAGAGGGTAGTTAATTTGTGGAACTCGTTGCCAATGAGGGCTGTGGACGCCAAGTCAGTAGATATTTTTAAGGCAGAGATAGACAAACTTTTGATTAGAACGGGTGTCATGGGTTATGGGGAGAAGGCAGGAAAATGGGATTAGGCGGCAGAGATCAGCCATGGTTGAATGGCGGAGTGGACTCGATGGGCTGAATGGCCTAATTCTACTCCTATAACTTGTGAGTTTGTGAAGTTAAACTAATCCCCTCTGCTTTCACATGGTCCATGTTCCACCATTCCCAGCATATCCATGTGAATTTAATATAAATTGAATCGCGGAGTATTCAATATTCCCTTACAACATAACAAGAGGGTGTTTGGCCCATCTAGGCTATACGGGGTCTTAGAGCAATCCCACCCCCTGCTTATTTTCCCTCAACCTACTCTCCCGACATTCCCACTAAAACTCCCCAGGTTCTCCCACTGGCCGAGACACGAGGGGTGATTTAACCAGAGAGATGTGGGAGGACCCAGGAGAAACCCATGCAGTCAGAGGAAGAGTGTGCAAACTCCACACAGACAACAAACTTCCAGCAGCGGTTCTTCCAGCTGTGCCACAGTGCCACCGTTAAGACAGGTGTTTCTGGAGAGATCCGCAGCGAGGATTTTAAATAATTCCGGAAAATCTTACTCTTGTGAGTGAAAGTACAAGACGTTGCATTTAACCTCACATTCAATAGGAATCTGAGGGGTAACTATTCCACACAGAGGGTGGTGGGTGTGAGGGCCGAGCTGCCGGAGGAGGTAGTCGAGGCAGGGATTATCGCAACGTCCAAGAAACAATTGGACAGGTACACGGCTAGGACAGGCTTGGAAGGATACGGGCCAAACGCAGGCAGGTGGGACTAGTGTAGATGGGGCATGTTGGCCAGTTTGGGCAGGCTGGGCGAAAAGGCATGTTTCCACGCTGTAAGTGTCTCTGACCCTAATTATGGAGGCTGCTTCGATGTCACTGCAGATATGAATGAATTGAGTCAAATTTGTGTTTGTTGAAAACGATAAGCATATGCGCAGATGGGATGATGTCCAGAATAATGTAGATGAGAAAATTATGCATACATTTTGTTTGTCAGCAGTTAGACAGGCTGATAAATGAGGAATGCATTCAAAGTAAATTGATCATGGTAAATTGCTGATGTAATTCAGCACCATTGACATAACTGTGTCAAACCACAATCAACTTTGGGACCCAGCCAAGGCATAATAGTTTCAATTCACTGCCAATGAATTAGACAGCGGTTTATTCCAGGAAACAGCATTGTGAACTGAGCAAAGCATGGTTCTTCAAAACTGGCAATAGGATGATTTAATATTTCATATGGGCAGCACGGTGGCACAGCGGTAGAGTTGCTGCCTGACAGCACCAGAGACCCGGGTTCAATCCTGACTACGGGTGCTGTCTGCACAGAGTTTTTATGTTCTCCTCGTGACCGTGTGGGCTTTCTCCGGGTGCTCCGGTCTCACTAGAACACAAGAAAATAGGAGCAGGAGTAGGCCAAACGGCCTCTCGAGCCCGCTCCGCCATTCAATACGATCATGGCTGATCCCACCCCAACCCCCTTCCCACTATCGCCCTTCTTCCCACCCAAAAGAACCGTGTGATTTCCTGGGAGAGGCGAAAAACCGGATAAAAACCCAGTCTCCTCCCACACTCCAAAGACATACAGGTTTGTAGGCTAATTAGCTTGTTAAATTTGTAAATTTCGGCCTAGTGTGTGCAGAATAGTGCTAGTGTACAGGGCTCGCTGGTCGGTACGGACTTGGTGTGCCAGAGGGCCTGTTTCCACCCTGTATCTCTAAACCAAACTAAATTTGCAGTGGATGACACTTTGCCATTTTAAAAAATGAAAGTAAAGCACATCGGCAGGGTTTCTTGAAGCAGCTTTGGAAGAGGCCAATATAATCAAAGACTTGTCCTACTTCTCCCCACTCCCATTACGCCAAAGATATAGAAATTTAGAGAAATAGAGACCTAGCAGACGCAGAAACCCTCTGTTACCAAGCCTCTGAACGGTAAGACCATCAGCTAGGGTACAGTCCCATCCATCATTCTCCCATTGCGGACATTGGACTTTATCTATGGAATTTCCTCAGTGCAATGTTGAGAACCGTAGACTCAAAACGTCACCCATTCCTTCTCTCCAGAGATGCTGCCTGTCCCGCTGAGTTACTCCAGCATTTTGTGTCTAACCACAGATGTGGTTTTGTGTCTAACCACAGATTATGGTTCGACAGATTCACTCTGCAGCAGAGGTTTCTTCTCTCTTTGCTATTTTGTCTGACCTGCACTCTTCTCCTCGGCCAGTTGAATTCAGTTTATCGTCACCAGCTTTCCCCCTAAATATCTTTAATTTTGTTTGTTATTCTACCTGATGTTTATGTCACTTCAGCCTTTTATCCATCCAAAGTACCTTATGAAACATGCTGCCCAAACAAGTGCATCCCAGAGCATTACCTCTCAGTATCGGATTGATATTCAGTGGGCTGTTTCTAGGGATGGGAGACTTGCTTAGTGGGGGAAGGATTTCTGCCTGACTTTTCAGTGTAGCTTGTCATCGTAACCATACATTGGCTTGGTTTCACTTTCAATCTTCGAAGTTTTCACGACTGAGCAAAATGTAAACTGAAGATCGAAGGTCATTACAGGAATAACGCAACAAAAAAAAACCTCTCATCGTTTCCCCCCATAAACTAGGCTGTTGGATACACAGTACGAAAGGTAGGCTTTGGTGGAGAGCCTTGAAAATAACCCAGAGTTCAGGGTGGCATAGTGGCACAGCAGTAGCGTTGCTGTCTTACAGGCAATGATGGTCCAGTTTTATACTGCCATCATTGTTAATTCTATACTGCTATCATGGAGTCTGTCTTCACCTTCTCCATCATGGTCTTGTTTGGCTCAGCCACCAAGCACGACATCCGGAGGCTGCAGCGCATCGTTCGATCAGCCGAGAAGGTTGTTGGCTGCAACCTTACCCCCATCGACTAACTGTACACTGCAAGGGCCAGGAAGCGAGCGGGCAAGATCATCTCTGACCCCTCTCACCCTGGCCACAAACTCTTTGAAGCACTTCCCTCTGGAAGGCAACTCCAGACTGTCAAAGCAGCCACAGCCAGACATAAAAACTGTTTTTTTCCAAGAGCAGAGGCAAGATCAACAACCAAAAGTCTGTAGCCTCCTTTTGTTCTGGTATTTTATTTCATTCTTCACATGTTTAAATTATAATGTTTTATTCTTAATTGTTTACTGTATCAATATTATTACTTGTGAGCAAAGCACCAAGGCAAATTCCGTGTATGTGTACAAACTTGGCTAATGAAATGTATTCAATAAAAAATGTATTCAATTAAAGCGCCAGAGAGCTGGGTTCAATCATCACCGTAAGATGGTGTCTGTATGAAGTTTGTATGTTCTCCCCATGACCTGCGTGGGTTTGCCCTGGGTGCTCTGGTTTCCTCCCACACTCCCAAGAGGTAAAGGTTTGTAGGTTAATTGGCCTTGGTAAAAAATTGTTTAAAAATTGTCCCTAGTGTGTAAGATAGTACTAGTGTTCGGGGATCGCTGGTCGGCGCGGACTCGGTGAACCGAAGGGTCGGTTTTTGCACCGCATCACTAAATTAAACTCACTAAAACTAAAGAAGGTCCCAGGGTTGAAAGTAACCAAGCGGCATGAGAAAGAAGCATCATTGGAGTGCAGTTTTGATATTGGAGAGAAGCCAAGCATCTTCTCAGCTCCTACCAGATTTGATAACAGCTCCATTCTTCACTGGAATTCTTTTTGAACCAATACATATGTCATACTAATTAAATCAAAATGGATGGCCGCTTGCTCATCTCCAAGCGTTTTGAGATTAAAAGCTTTCACCCGGCTCGTTATTTAGGTTCGAAAGTTCACAGATGATGCTACATTCATTTCTAATTCACCTGGTGAATTATAGATCATGATAAACTGCCTCACAAATGCATGCATTCTCTGGTATTGCAATTAGTCTAAGTGAAATCTCTGTGTCAAAGGATATTAACATCCCTCCCAAAATCAAGATGAAAATTGAAACTCTGGCACTGATCTCGATGGAACACTGAGCTAATTCAGCTCAACCTTTTCCACTTCATCTTGTTGTAAAATCAGCAAAGAGTCTCCCATCTGGCAACACAGGTTGAGAGAGTATTAAGATGGCGTATGGTATGCTTGGTGCATTGAGTATAAGCATCAGGAAGTCATGTTGCAGCATTATAGGACATTGGTGAGGCTGCATTTGGAGTATTGCGTCCAGTTCTGATAGCCCCATCGTGGGAAGGATGTGGAGGCTGTGCAGAGGTTGCAGAATGGTGTACCAGATCACTGCCTGGGTTTGGAGGTATTAGCTAAAAGAGGAGGTTGGACAGTCTTGGATTGTTTCTCCTGGAGCATCAGAGGTTGAGAAGAGCTAATAGAAATATATAAAATGAGAGGAATAGATAGAGTGGACAGTCAGAACCTTTATCCCAAGGTGGAGGTGTCAAAGACTTGAAGGCATAGGTTTAAAGTGCAAGGGGCAAAGTTTGAAGGAGATGTGAAGGGCAATATATTTAGACAGAGATTGGTGGGTGCCTAGAGTGTGGGAGGAAGCCAATAAACCTACAAACCTGCACGTCTTTGGAGTGTGGGAGGAAACCGGAGCACCTGGAGAAAACCCGTGCGGTCACGGGAAGAACATACAAACTCCAAGCAGAGAGCACTCATGGTTGGGATCCAACCCGGGTCTCTGGCGCTGTAAGGCAGCAACTCTACCGCTGCGCCACCATGGCGCCACTTTTTAATTATCTATTAATTAATCTGTTCAAAAGGGAATTTGAATCTCAATTTCCTGAAGGAAATACCGACCTTAAATATTTGTCAGGGTGAGATCTTCCTGTGTACAAATTAGTGATTGCATTTTGTATATTACAATCACAAAGTCACTTCAAGGTCAATGAATTGGCTGATAACAATGTATGCTGATAACTGCATGAGATATTCTGATCTCCTGAAAAAAATCAGATCAACATAAATCTTGTATTCCTTTCTTAATCCATAAAAAATGCAAGGTTGTTTTATGAATAATAATTTGATAATGAAATGGAATTATAAACAAAAAATATCCTCTAACTCTGAATTTTATTAAAATGGAACAAGATTGATAACAACATAAGTGCACAAGAGCATTGTAGCTGCATTTGTCTCTATATTTGTTCAAATATTAGTCCTGACGTGAAAAGGACAAGGACTTTTCAGTAGATTTGAAAAGGCCCCGTTCAAGGTACTTTGACTGCAAATCCAAATGTTCTATTGTACAAATCCATCATCATCCTTCACTGTATCTTGTCAACTACAATCAACATTATCAAGAATGTGTCACATCATACAAAAACAAATTAAAATTCAAAGAATGACATCTCGAAGGAACAAAAAAAGATTTGTTAATTCAGAGATGACTACGGTAAATGTGTGCTGTTGTGACATTAAGCATGGAAATATGACATTGTGCCATTACGTGTGAATGGAAGAAACACTAGCAGGCCGAATAGTGAAAGGCCTGGATGTGGGGGAGTGGAAGAATCTAGGAACAGAGGTCACAGCCTCAGAATTAAAGGACGTTCCTTTTGGAAGATTAGGAGGAATTTCTTTAGTCAGAGGGCGGTGAATCTGTGGAATTCATTGCCACAAATGGATGTGGAGGCCAAGACATTGGGTATTTTTAAAGTGGAGGTTGATAGATTCTTGATCAGGAAAGATGTCAAAGATTATGGGGAGAAGGCAGGAGAATAGGGTTGAGAGGGAAAAATAGATCAGCCATGATTGAATATGGGAGTAGTTTTATGGTAAGAGGTACAATGAATTTCACCATATGATCTTACCTACAATTATTCCACCCACTGAAACTAATGTTTGTTGTTCTGAAACATACTATTGGCATGAACAAGCACAGAAAACTGATTGAAAATAAATGCAAAGTGATTTTAGGAGCAATATTTTGTGAGTAAAGTTGAAAAATAATTTATTGAAGTTTTTACTCATTCCACATCCAGCTTTCACATACTTATAATTAACTTTGATATTAGGTGCACAAGACATTGTTGGAGGACAAATTAGGAATAGAATATATAGGAACGAACTGCAGATGCAGGTTTAAACCAAATTGGAGGAACAGCATCACATATTTCACTTGGGCAGCTTACAACCTAGTGGTATGAATATTGATTTCTCCAACTTCAAGTCACTTCAGCGTTCCCTCTCTCTCCATCCCTTCCCCACCCAAATCGCACCAGCTTCTCGTTCTCACCTAGCAAACAATGGCCTGCTTCATTTATCATCGTTACTTTTTTGCACGTCTTTCCTTCATTCATTCGACATCTCTCTCCATCACTGTCTATATCTCTCATTTCCCAATCACCTTCTGAAGAAGGGTCTTGACCCAAAACGTTGCCCATTCCTTCTCTCCAGAGATGCTGAGTTACCCCAGCATTTTGTGTTTATCTTAGGAATAGAATATTGTCTAAATAATATAATAACAATGTTGTCCACTCAATTTTTCATTATCAGGAACATGTATCATATATCCCTACTGATGGGGATAAATCCCCACATATATACCCACCCATAATCCACATATTGAAGGAATAAACCTAACATAAGGTAAGAAGAGATCATTCTAAGCATATTCATTTCTAAGACAAAACGACATAATAAGGTTAGCAATGACTTCCATTATGTTAACAGCATACCAAAGAGTCAACTATATTCTGCATTTGTGTGATTAGGAAGACATTTCTTTGTGCTGTCATTTCACCTGAGCTAAGCGATTTGGCTCAAATACAAAATTGGTTCAGATTATCAAAAAACTAGCCACAGGCAATGCCCACACAAACTGTCAGCTTAGTGTTAGTTTCAAGTCGAATCTCAAGGAGTGCAATTTTCTGCCAAATCTATGGATATTATATTGTCCATGATTTGCAAGCTATAATTAATCAATTTGGCTTCAACTACAACTTAAGTAGACACCTTGATTCAATAACAAGTGAACACATGTTGAAGTGATTTACAGTGACATAAATCACAGAAGTGCCGGTATAAGTCAGAAGGTAAACAAGCCTCCGATCTAAAAGAGGCTCAAGATAGACTGTATTAAGTATCAATCTAGATGAAGCAGGTACTATCACAACATTTAAGAAACATTTGGATTGATACATGGATAGGATAGGTGTGGACCAATATGGGCCAAACGCAGGCAGGTGGGACAGGTGTAAATGGGGCGTATTTGTCAGCAAGGGCAAGTTGGGCTGAAGGGCCTGTTTCCACACTGTATGACTGTCAACGTTGCTTCAAAATAACCATTGTTTTCCCGAAGATTTGCCTTTCGATTGACAGACAATGAATTGCAAATCGGGAAAAAAAAATCTTCTGATATCTTCTTTCCTGTCCTTTATGAGCTAAAGTCACTTGGATGTTCAGATGGATTAAATAGCATTTGAAGTGTTTGTTAAGAAGAAAATAAATGATGATGTGAATATATTACTTTGAGTAGCGATGAAAAAAGCTGCCAATTTCATATTTATGTGCGGGATGTTTATAACTCCCCATTTAAATTGAATCATGCAAATAGATTTCTTGCATTTGTTTAAAGATGATTTTGTACATAATTTCTTATAAACAAGGTAAATACTTGTTTCAAATGGGCATTAGAACTCATTACAGTGAAAGTTCAAAAGTGATGGGATCAGAATTAGGCCATTTGGCCCATCAAGTCTACTCTGCCATTCAATCATGTCTGGTCCATCTTTCCCTCTCAACCCCATTCTCCTGCCTTCTCCCCATAACTCCTGAAACCCGTACTAATTGAGAATCTCTCTATTTTTGCTTTAAAAATATCCATTGATGGCCTCCACAGCCTTCCGTGGCTGATAACTCAGATAACTCCACCACCCTTGGGTCTTCAGTGATGCTAAACTGGCACATTTTCCATCTCTTGGATGTTGCTCCCATTAATATCCAAAGACCCGTGCTCGATCCTGACTATGGGTGCTGTCTGTACAGATGTTGTACGTTTCTTCCTGTGACAATGTGGGTTTTCTCCAGGTGCTCCAGTTTCCTCTCACACTCCAAAAACGTACAGATTTGTAGGTTAATTTGGCTTAAGTATACTGGAATTTAAAAGGACGAGAGGGGATCTTATCGAAACGTATAAGATTATTAAGGGGTTGGACACGTTAGAGGCAGGAAACATGTTCCCAATGTTGGGGGAGTCCAAAGCAAGGGGCCACAGTTTAAGAATAAGGGGTAGGCCATTTAGAACGGAGATGAGGAAAACTTTTTCAGTCAGAAAGTTGTGAATCTGTGGAATTCTCTGCCTCACAAGGCAGTGGAGGCCAATTCTCTGAATGCATTCAAGGGAGAGCTAGATAGAGCTCTTAAGGATAGTGGAGTCAGGGGGTATGGGGAGAAGGCAGGAACGGGGTACTGATTGAGAATGATCAGCCATGATCACATTGAATGGCGGTGTTGGCTCGAAGGGCCGAATGGCCTACTCCTGCACCTATTGTCTATTGTCTATTGTATTAAAAAAATTGTAAATTGTCCCTAGTGTGTCGGATGACGCTAGTGTAAGGAGATGGCTGGTTGGTGCAGACTCGGTGGGCCAAAGGGCCTGTGACTGCGCTTTACCTCTAAGCTAAACTAAATACCTCAACCCATTTATAATTCAGTTTTCAATAGTTGCACAGTGGTAAAATAAATGTTTCAATGAATAACGCGAGTTCAAATAGAACATGAGAATCAAAACCCAGGGAGTTGAAAGGCGGCACAGTAAACAGTGCCCTGGTGTGTTTAAAGGGAATGCTGGAAACAACATCTGATGAGCCAAATGCTGAGCCATCAGAATTTCAGAACAACCAGGTTATCAGAGTTTTCCTGAACAAAGAAAACTCTGATGGCTTTTTTCATTTACTCACAGGGATCACTGGAATGTTGCGAAGGAAAAGTGCATTATTTACAGGCAATTTCGTCATGGAAAGAAACTCAATTTATTTTTGGCAGTGGCAGAAGAGAACCACCGTCAGTCACAGGATTTTAATGCGAGCTCCATTCATGGGTATCATCTTGAGAGAGCAGTTAAGAACATAATGCAAGAAACGTCAATAGACTGTAAGGCCCCTGGTCTGCATTCGTTGAAATATCGGCTGATCTAATCTCGCAATCAAGCCACCCACTCATCCATGTTCTACAGTTTAGATTTGTTTATTGTCACGTGTACCGAGATAGAGTGAACAGCTTTATTGTTGCGTGCTATCCAGTCAGCGGAAAGAATATACATGATTACGATTGAGCCGTCCACAGTGTGCAGATACAGGATAAAGGGAATAAAGTTTAGTGCAACATAAAGTCCAGTAAAGTCCAATGAAAGATAGTTTGAGGGTCTCCAATGAGGTAGATGGTAGGTCAGGACCGCTCTCTAGTTGATGATAGGATGGTTCAGTTTCCTGATAACAGCTGGGTCAAAGCTGTCGCTGAATCTGGAGGTGTGCTTTTTCTCACTTCTGTACCTCTTGTTCTCCATAGATGCTGCCTGTCCTGCTGAGTTACTCCAGCATTTTGTGTCCACATTTCTGCTTGTTCCTTTTTAACCTTTCATTCCCGCATGAATCCAAAAAATGATTGATCTCATCCTTGAATGTGTTCAATGGCTCAACTCAGGCAAGAAGCAGCCTAAAATTCACATCTTTCTGAATGAAGAAATCTGCCCTTATCTTCATCGGAAATAGGTGACCTCTTGGTCAGGGACAGTGCGACCTCGAACTAGAACTCGACGACAAAGACAACAGACACAAAATGCTGGAGTAACTCAGCAGGACAGGCAGTGTGGCTGGAGAGAAGGAATGTTTCACTGCCCGTCTTCAGTCTGAAGAAGGGTCTCGACCCGAAACGTTACCCATTCCTTCTCTCCAGAGATGCTGCCTGTCCCGCTGAGTTACTCCAGCATTTTGTGTCTATCTTCAGTGTAAACTAGCATCTGCAATTCCTTCCTACACAAGGAAAACACCCTTTCACCATTTACCACCAACAGTTTCCCTCATAAATCAAATGTTTCAATAACGCTCTTTTCTATTCCTGTAAACTTTCATGTAAAAACAGACTTTTCATCCCCGGAATAAAACTTTATCCGATCCGCCTCGAATGCATGTTTTACTTCCTTATTAATAAGGCAACAAAAACTAAACATAGTATTCTAGGTGTCATCTCACCAAAGCCCTGTGCAGTTGGAGCAAGCTTTCCCAGCTCGTGCAATGGGAATGCAACTTATTAATAATATTATCTTGCAATTCATCTACCATTCCCTCCCAATGCCATTGTTATCAGTCACAGAGATAATGCCAGTATAAATTAAATTTGCCCTGGTATAATTACATCCCAGCACATCTATTCCTGTGGGTACATAACAGATTCTAGTTTATCTTTAATTTCTGATTTTCCCCAGAACTTCCCACTCAACTGTGAATAATTCTCAGGGGCAGGTGCAGTATCGTACCCATTTCATAACCAATAAGCAGGAGAAAGTGAATACGTTTCAGAGGTTCCACCAATAAAATGTCCAAAATAGCAAATAACGGTGGAACTCCATGTTGGTGACGTTCCAATCGTTAATTAAATGTTCAACCCAAAGTGATGATGCTGCAGGGAGCTGCAGGTGAAGATTTACAATAAAAAAAGACAACAAGTGCTGGAGTAACTCAGCACGTCAGGCAGCAACCCTGGAGAACCTGGAAAGGTGACATTTCAGGATGGGTCCCTTCTCACAGATCCCAAACGAAAGCAGAAGCGACCCAAAACATCACCTTTCCATGTTCTCTAGAGATGCTGCCTGACCTGAGTTACACCAGCACTTTGTGTCTGATGTTTTTGAACCCAAGTTAATGTGCCAACTTGTGAAGCGTTATGTGGAAGTCATTTAATTATGTGATACATTCAATGAAGTGGTGCATTTTTCAGATTTTTCTTCCAACATTTCAATCATATAATTCTGTATTCAAACCTGCAACAAAGTCACTCAGGAAAGCCATGTACATTTCACAAACACAGGTATAGTCCCCTTTTCCCTTGTTTACCATATACAATAGACAATAGACAATAGGTGCAGGAGGAGGCCATTCAGCCCTTCGAGCCAGCACCGCCATTCAATGTGATCATGGCTGATCATTCTCAATCAGTACCCCGTTCCTGCCTTCTCCCCATACCCCCTGACTCCGCTATCCTTAAGAGCTCTATCTAGCTCTCTCTTGAATGCATTCAGAGAATTGGCCTCCACTGCCTTCTGAGGCAGAGAATTCCACAGATTCACAACTCTCTGACTGAAAAGGTTTTTCCTCATCTCAGTTCTAAATGGCCTACCCCTTATTCTTAAACTGTGGCACCTTGTTCTGGACTCCCCCAACATTGGGAACATGTTTCCTGCCTCTAACGTGTCCAACCCCTTAATAATCTTATACGTTTCGATAAGATCCCCTCTCATCCTTCTAAATTCCAGTGTATACAAGCCTAGTCGCTCCAATCTTTCAACATATGACAGTCCCGCCATACACACAACACAATTGTTCCTTTCTCCCTTTGCTTTGATACTGACTTGTTTTGTTTATCTAACCCATGCAAAATCAGTGGGGAAATTTTGCACTAACCACCTTGTATGTGATGTTACTGCATATATATATATATTGAAGCATGATTTTTATTCATGGAATGCAAATCAGAGGGCATGAAATTAAAAGCAAAAATATTCTTTAGACTCGCGTTTCAAAAGATAGTCCTGAATAAATCTACAGTGGTAATGATCTGTACTTTGATCTCTCCTGTCTCATGCATTCTCATTATCATCCACAGCTCAGAGCTGCAGACCAATTCATGGCGAATTGCAATCCTCCCTTTGATTTTCTTTATTCACAAGCTTGTATTGACTCAAGCTGGAGTGCAAATTCTCAAGCTTCGCTGTTCCATTCAAGTAGTAATTCTTTACCATTTACACAGAGATGACTGAAGGGTAAACTTGATATCCACAGGTGCTCATCTCTGAGCGATTATTATTCAGAAATAACAAATTGGTGCTTCAGTTGTAAAATTTTCCCCCTTGTGGCAACATTATGGCAATATCATATCATATCATATCATATCATATCATATATATACAGCCGGAAACAGGCCTTTTCGGCCCACCAAGTCCATGCCGCCCAGCGATCCCCATACATTAACACTATCCTACACCCACTAGGGACAATTTTTACATTTACCCAGCCAATTAACCTACATACCTGTACGTCTTTGGAGTGTGGGAGGAAACCGAAGATCTCGGAGAAAACCCACGCAGGTCACGGGGAGAACGTACAAACTCCTTACAATGCAGCACCCGTAGTCAGGATCGAACCTGAGTCTCCGGCGCTGCATTCGCTGCAAAGCAGCAACTCTACCGCTGCGCTACCGTGCCGTACTTAGGAATGAGTAGGTTGACCTATGATGAGCGCTTGTCAGCACTGGGCCTGTACTCGCGGGAGTTTAGAAGAATGAGGGGGGACCTCATTGAAACATACAGAATAGTGAAAGGCTTGGACAGAGTGGATGTGGAGAGGATGTTTCCACTAGTGGGAGAGTCTTGAACTAAAGGTCATAGCCTCAGAATGAAAGGCGGTTCTTCTTGGAAGGAGATGAGGAGGTATTTCTTTAGTCAGAGAGTGGTGAATCTGTGGAATTCTTTGCCAGGGAAGTCTGTGGATAGTTTTAAGGCAGATAGCGAGATTCTTGATTAGTACAGGTGTCAGAGGTTATGGGGTGAAGGTAGGAGAATGGGGTTAGGAGGGAGAGTTAGATCAGCCATGATTGAATGGCAGAGTAGACTTGATGGGCCAAATGGCCTAATTCTACTCCTATCACTTATGACCTTATGAGTTATCAGGCAACTGAACCATCCTACCGTAACTCGAGAGCAGACCTGAACTACTCTCTGCCTCAGTGGTGACCCCCAGAATATCTTTGATCAGACTTCACTGGCGGCACGGTGGCGCAGCGGTAGAGTTGCTGCCTTACAGCGAATGCAGCGCCGGAGACTCAGGTTCGATCCTGACTACGGGAGCCGTCTGTATGGAGTTTGTACGTTCTCCCCGTGACCTGCGTGGGTTTTCCTCCCATACTCCAAAGACGTACATGTAGGTAGGTTAATTAACTGGGTAAATGTAAAATAATTGTCCCTAGTGTGTGTAGGATAGTGTTAATGTGCAGGGATCGCTGGGCGGCGCAGACTCAGTGGGCCGAAGGTCCTGTTTCCGCGCTGTGTCTCTAAATCTAAATCTAAATCTAAAATTCATCTGCACTGAACTTGATTCCCTTGTCATGTATCGGTGCACTGTGAATGGGCCGATTGTGATCATGTATCGTCTTCCTGCTGACTGGTTAGCATGCAACAAAAAGCTTTTCACTGTACCATGTGACAATAAACCAAAACTGAAGCCGCCAATAAACTTTCTGCAGAAAGTTGGACTAATTAATTCAGTACGATTCAACATTTCAATATGGGCAGCGCAGTGGCACAATGGTAAAGATAACAGAACTAATGATGGTGTACACACAAAATGCTGGAGTAACTTAGCGGGACAGGCAGCATCTCTGGAGAGAAGGAATGGGTTATATTTCGGCACGACCCGGAACGTCACTCATTCTTTGCTCCAGCATTTTGTGTTTACCTTTGATTTAAACCAGCATCTGCAGTTCTTTCTTACATACTAATGTTGGGGTGATTGATTGGGGTGATGTTTGCATGGACTCGGTGGGCTGAAGCACCTGTTTCCACGCTGTATCTTTAAACAGAATCATTCTTCAGACTGGTGACATTTTGGGTCATGACCCTTCTTCAGACTACCGTTGTTCACCTGAGTTCTACATTCCAACTAAGAATCCTTTAACACATTACAGACTGGCTGTTAGGCCAACTGTAGGCCGTGTTTAGTCCAGAGTGTATACTTGGCTAAATTTCTTAACTTCCATTAAGTTTTCTCAATCAGAGATTCAGGAAACTGCAGATGCTGAAATCTTCAGCAAGATACAAAGTGATGGAGGAACTCAGTCGGTCAGGTTGCAATGGAGAGGGAATGGGTTTACTGGCACCTTATTTGTATCTGTACATTATGAATGGCTTGACTGTAATCATGCATTGTCTTTCCGCTGACTGGATAGCACGCAACAAAAGCTTTTCACTGTACCTCGGTACACAATAAACTAAACAGATGTTGGGGCAATATTTTGTGTCGGAACCCTTCTTCAGACAAACACATGCCCTGAGAAGTCTATATTAACTGAAGAAAGGGTCCTGACCTAAAACGTCGGCTGTTCATTCCTTTCCCAGATTCTGCCCAGCCCCTCGAGTTACCCAAGCATTGTGTTGTTTTAAACTCTGGATCATATACTCTTCATTTCAGGTTTTCTTTTACCAATACTCTGGATGGAGAACACTTAGCTTGAAATTTGAGTTTGCAGACTGCCAGTGGGATGATTGTATAATGCACTGTGCATCAGACGAGGAATGGTAATTGGTTTTCAAACAAATTACTTTCAACAAAAACCTCTGCTTTCAACGTCAGTTTAGCAACTGCGTTCTGAGTGTCGCGAATGTGCGATGCTGGAACTTGGGCTGATTTTTTATTTTAAATCAACAACCTCAAATAGTTGGCATCTCAGTACAGATTGTAATGGTCACATCATCTGTGTCAACACATGATGACTGAGCAAAATGCTTCACTCTTTTGAACTCTTGTCATTCTCACCAAGTAAAGACTCACTGAATATAAAAGCAAGAGTATCACAGCTTTTTTTTTACTCTATAATTTCATTGGTAAGTCACAGTTGAACTTGTGTGCAAATGTACAAAATTAAGCTAGGGGTGCAGAAATACCCCCACACAATCTTCTTTAGTGTTTGCATTAATTGTGTAAATGGGTATTTTTTTAACTTAAAACGTATACATGCACGGGCAGGATATTAAATATAATTATGTGCTAAAGGTAAAAACATGCGGAATTAAGACCGTTACTGCAAGAGAGGTAATGGCCGACAAATGTAATAGGTAATCTTATTAGGTATGTTATTGGGGGCAGCAACATGGTGCAGCTGGTAGAGTTGCTGCTTCACAGTGCCAGAGACATGGGTTTGATCCTGACCTCGGGTGCTGTCCTGGGAGTTTGTACATTTTCCCTGTGTCCGCGTGGGTTTCCTCCAGGTGCTCTGGTCATCTTCCACAATTTACACCACAACCTCAAATAAGCTCTGAACTACATCGACTGTTGTTTGTTCGTTTTGTTATGTGTACGTATGCTTGTGTGTGAGTATACATACCGATCAGCCAAAACATTATTACCGCTAATAGGCAAAGTGAATAACATTGATTATCTTGTGAAGGGAAATAGTGTGTGGGTGATCAATGGTCAGCGTGGACTCGATGGGCCGAAGTGCCCGTTTCCACGCTGTATCTCTAAACTAAATTAAAGATGAGAGAGAGATTGAGTTGAGTTTAGAGATACAGCACGGAAACAGGCCCTTCAGATTAACGCCAACCAGACAGGTGCTGAAGAGGCATGTGGATATGCAAGGAATGAAGGGGAATAGATCACGGGCAGGAAGAGGAGATTATTTCATCTTGGACTTATGTTCAGCACGGACATAGTTTTTGCAAAGAATACAGAGTGACACATTTTGATAACAGGAGCATGAAGAGGGATATATAAGCAACTGTGCTAAAGTTGAAATAAGATCAGAGACTTCAAGTAGAGAAGGCTTTAAAGGATGCAAGGCAAGTTAAGCAGACAGTTTAAATAATGGTTTATTAATAGAGGCAAAAAATATAAAAGTAAGAAAGATATTTTGAGCTTTTCTAACTCATTGAATAGGCTTTGCAGGTTTTGGCTGCCGTGCCTTAGAAAGGATCTACAGGTCTAAGTGACTGTGTGCAGTGGAGATTTATTTGAATGATATCAGGGATGAGGTACTTCAGTCATGCAGTGAGATTGTACTAGTTTGTATTGGAACTGAGAAGATTAAGGGCATTTGATAGAGATTTTCAAAAGGATGAACAGAATTGTTCATTTGATATGGGGTGGCAAGGCACGGTGGTGCAGTGGCAGAGTGATTGCCTTATAGTGCTTACAGCGCCAACGACCTGGGTTCAATGCTGGCTACGGGTGCTGTCGATACAGAGTTTGTACGTTCACACCGTGACCCGCGTGGGTTTTCCCCGAGAACTTTGGTTTCCTCCCGCACTGCAAAGGCGTACAGGTTTGTAGGTTAATTGGCTAGGTATAAAATTAAAAATTGTCCCTAGTGTAGGATAGCATTTGTGTGGGGAATCGTAGGGCCTGTTTCCGCGCTGTATCTCTAAACTAAACTAAACGAAATAAATTGTTCCCAACTGCAGATGGGTCAAATTGCAGCATTCTCAGATTTAAAGCAATTGCAGAAATAATCAGAAGGGACATGAGAAATTGTTTTATTTTAATATTGAAGGTAGACACAAAATGCTGGAGGAACTCAGCGGATCAGGCAGCATCTCTGGAGCGAAGGAATGGGTGACATTTCGGTTCGAGACCCTTCTTCAGACTGGTGTTTTAATATCATTAGATCAAGAATGGCTTTCCTGAACATATGGAGGAATTAACACAAAGAATGAGATCCAGTCAATGGCATACTCATTTTAATTTGTTATGTGATATATACTTCTTTTTTACAGCTGGACATTTTCCACCACTGTTTAGGCCCATTTGCTCCCAAATAACAGATGAATAATTGAAGACAAAGGGACTGCAGATGCTGTTTTACAAAAAAAAACACTAATTACTGAAGTAACTGAGTGAGACCAAAGCTGGACACAGGTGTGGTGGATGGGCAGTCAATAGACAATAGACAATAGACAATAGACAATAGGTGCAGGAGTAGGCCATTCAGCCCTTCGAGCCAGCACCGCCATTCAATGCGATCATGGCTGATCACTCTCAATCAGTACCCCGTTCCTGCCTTCTCCCCATACCCCCTCACTCCGCTATCCTTAAGAGCTCTATCCAGCTCTCTCTTGAAAGCATCCAACGAACTGGCCTCCACTGCCTTCTGAGGCAGAGAATTCCACACCTTCACCACTCTCTGACTGAAAAAGTTCTTCCTCATCTCCGTTCTAAATGGCCTACCCCTTATTCTTAAACTGTGGCCCCTTGTTCTGGACTCCCCCAACATTGGGAACATGTTTCCTGCCTCTAATGTGTCCAATCCATCTATCATTGGCCAGGCTTTGTCCCCCTCTGCTTTTCCAGCTCTCTCCCCTGCTAGAATTAGTCTAAAAAAAAGGTCCCAACACCAAATGTCACCTGGCCATGTTTTCCAAAGATGCGGCCTGACCTGCTGAGTTATTCCAGCACTTTGTGCTTATTTTTAAATAGAAATAATTGCTACATATTCATGGAGTCAGAGTCATACAGCATGGAAATAGGCCCTCGTCCAATTTGATCAAGATTCCCCATTCAAATTGGCCCCATTTGCCTGCATGTGGTCCATCTATATACTAAAACTCTTGTTTGTTTGTTTGTTTGTTCCTGAACTACAGCCACAATGGTACATGATAGCGCGACAATCTTAGGCCCACCTGACTCACCGTCATTCCTTTGCTGCTAATGGAAGAAGTTTAATTGAAATCGGTGTTGTATTTTTAAAGTTATTCAAATTTTAAAGTTTAAATCTATCTCCCAGGGAGGGAGTGGGGAGGGAGGGATGGGGGGGATGGGGGGGGGATGGGGGGGGTGGGGAGGATGGGGGGGGGATGGGGGGGTGGGGAGGATGGGGGGGGGATGGGGGGGATGGGGGGATGGGGGGGGAGGGAGTGGGGGAGGAGGGAGGATAAGGGGGGTTGAGGGGGATTTCAACCTAGCCTGTGCAATGGGACAGAACTAATTGGTAAAGTCATAACATGAGATTGTCCAGGAAAAGTGTTCACAATATGGCTGAAAGTTATATTCAATTTGGGAGGGTTAAAATGTAGTTGGAAATTCACCTTTTATTCAATAAAACTACACACATTAGTATGAAAGAAAAATTGGCATAAAATGGATTTGCAAAATTAGATCACAAGTTTGTTAGTAGATAAAATGTTATATATTTAAAGAAAAATCATGTTTCTCCCCGGATTGTATTCCACCAGTACAAGTGATTCATCTGCAGCTAACAAAATATATATAAAGAACTACGTGTGTAGGATGGAACTGCAGATGCTGGTTATACAACAAAGATGTACACAAAATGCTGGAGTAACTAAGCCAGACAGGCAGCATCTCTAGAGAGAAGGAATAGGTGATATTTCAGGTCGAGACCCTTCTTCAGACTGAAGAAAGGTCTCGACCGGGAACGTCGCCCATTGCTTATCTCCATAGATGCTGCCTGTCCCGCTGCGTTATTCCAGCATTTTGTGTCTACCTTAAGAACTCAAATCTGTTCTTTTGCCAAGTTAGAACAACGATCCTGATAATTTGTGGAGTTTCAGCAACTTGACCTCTAAAATGGAAATGTATGGAAAGTAGCAAGAGACATTAAAAAAAAAGAGATACTGATTGCTTCCAAAATGCCAGAGACTAATATAAACAAACATGAGTCTTTTACAGACAGAAACAAGAAGAACTATAATGGGAAATTAAGAAGCAGCTAAAGGAGTAAACAGATACCTGGTATTCGTCTTCATTGGTGAAGTGACGATAGTTAATTAGAAACATGGGATCTAATGACAATGAAACACTTGAAGTAATTAATGAAGAGAAAGCACAGCATGACTGAATACCAAAAATAACATCAGCCTGTTTCAGGAGGGCTTTCGAAATAAAATTGGACGACCTGGAAATGATGTCTGCAGAAATAAGAGATGAATTTATGAGGATTCTCCACAGCTCAATAAATTCTGGAACAGTTTTGTTTGGTCATACAACATGGAAACGGGCTCTCCAGCCCACCAAGTCCATGCTGACCAGCAATCACCCATACTATAGCTCTATCCTACACACAAGGGACAATTTGGACAAGCCAATTCACCCACAAACCTGTACATCTTTGGAATGTGGGAGGAAAGTGGAGCTCCTGGAGAAAACCCACGCGGTCACAGGGAGAATGTGCAAACTCCACACAGACAGCACCTCCAGTCAGGATCGAACCCGGGTCTCAGGCACTGGCAAAGTGTCCCAGCACTTTGGAAAATGGTGGAAAATGTGACATTGTTTTTCAATAGAGATGGAAAAGGGGCAAAATAAAAAGGAAATGGAGATGGTCACGAAAATGCTGGTTGATTATCAAGAATGTGGTTACAATGCAATTCGTAAACCATTATATGATTAGGCAAAGTCAGGAGATTAATATACTAAGAAAATTATAATTGATGAAAATAATAAGAGTTTTTGCAAATGTAACTATGGGGCAACGAAGAGGCGATGTGTGAGCAGTGTACAACTTGACTTCAAAACACTTTTGAAAAGTTACAATGTGAAAGGTTGTTATGTAAAATGAAAAGGCTCACTGGATTAGGAGCAGCATATTTAGATGAAGAAGTGCCGAAAACAGAAAGGTGCCAAACGGCCTTTCTTATCTGGAAAGCTGTAATTTAGTGAGGTGTCACAAGAATTATTCCCATCTCCTCAGTTACTTCAATATATATTAATGATTTAGGCAGCAAGGCAGTACAGCAATTAGTGTAGCTGCCACAGAGCTCCAGCAAGCTGGGTTTGAATTTGACCTTGGACCCTGTCTGTGTTGAATGTGTTCTTTCTTTCTATGATAAGGTACACTTGAACGTAACCAAGTTTACCGAGAGAGTTAAGGAAGATTTAAAGAGTTGATAAGATGGAATGACAGATGGAAGGTTTAGGTTTATTGTTGTTTCTTACTGTAAAAACTGCAGTTAATCTTGGTACAAATAATCAAAAATAATAAATGGTGGTAAATAGCGGTAATTTGGATGTGCTGGTTCATGAAACGTACAAAAATAACATGCAAATGCTGAAGGAAATTTGGAAGGCAAATGGTAACCTTTCACTGGAAGAAGGTGAGAAAACAACATTAAGGTGATTTATATAGAACAGCACAGAAGCATGTGTCGGAAGGAACTGCAGATGCTGGTTTACACCGAAGATAGAAATAAAGTGCCGGAGCAACTCAACAGATCAGGCTGCATCTCTGGAGAGAAGGAACAGGGTTCAGCCTGGTGAAGGGTTCCAACCCAAAACATGTTCCTATTGCTCCAGAGATGCTGCCTGACCCGCTGAGTTGCTCCAGCACTTTGTGCCTCTCTTCGGCACAGAAACATGCTCTTTGGCCCACAATATCCATGCCAAACATAATGCTGTTAAACCTCTGCCTGAAAAAAGTCTCGACCTGAAACATTACTTACTCAGAGATGCTGCCTGACCCACTTGCTGATGGTGGGGGAAGAGAAGAGATGAGAAGAGAAGAGAAGAGAAGAGAAGAGAAGAGAAGAGAAGAGAAGAGAAGAGAAGAGAAGAGAAGAGAAGAGAAGAGAAGAGAAGAGAAGAGAAGAGAAGAGGAGGGGAGGGGAGGGGAGGGGTGGGGTGGGGAGGGGAGGGGAGGGGAGGGGAGGGGAGGGGAGGGGAGGGGAGGGGAGGGGAGGGGAGGGGAGGGGAGGGGAGGGGAGGGGAGGGGAGGGGAGGGGAGGGGAGGGGAGGGGAGGGGAGGGGAGGGGAGGGGAGGGGAGGGGAGGGGAGGGGAGGGGAGGGGAGGGGAGGGGAGATCTCGCTTTGTCATTGAAACCGCATAGGCCAACCAGCGTTCAGACTTCATTGTTATACCATGCTGTATTTGCAGTCATTGCAATTGATTTTCAAGCATTATGCCCACCGTATCTACACCACCTGTTCCGTTGTGATTGGTACTGGCCTGGTCTATTTGATTCATTTTCCTCGGATTTCAGGCATGGTGCTTAGACAGCTTCCTATCCATCATGGTTTTTAAACTGTCTCGTGCAGCTGTCGATCACACAGTTATCCTGGGAGCTGATCCATCATGAGGTTAGATTGACCAGAGAACCCATCCATCATGTGGTTACGGCCCCTTCCCCAGTTGTCTGTCAACCACATTAATTTCCAGCTCCACTCCTGGACTGAAGGTTACAACTGTAATTGAAAGCATCGAGTCAGAAATAAATATTAAACGATGATAAATTGGATTGCCACTTGCCAAATGCAAAATAAGCAAGTCCCATCCAGAGGTATCGTGCAGGGTGGTGCAGCGGTAGAGTTGCTGCCTTACTGCACCAGCGACCCTGGTTCAGATCCCGACTACGGGTGCTGTCTGTGTGGAGTTTGTACATTCTCCCCGTGACTGTGTGGGTTTTCTCCGGGTGCTCCGGTTTCCTCCCATACTCCAAAGGCGAACAGGTTTGTGGGTTAATTGCCTTCAGTAAAATTGTAAATTGTCATTAGTGTGTAGGATAGCGTTAGTGTACGGCGTGATCGCTGGTCGGTGCGGACCTGGTGGGCCGAAGGGCCTGTTTTCATGCTGTATCTCTAAAGTCCAGAATAAACTGCAGTATTCAGCATGTTGGACCCGTTTTCTCACATGTAAAATTATCTTCTTTTGTAAGATCAATTTTTTACAGGAAGCTAATATTGAATTAAAATGGTGTCATGGTGCATGGCTTATTCAACAGTTTCATCAGGTAGCACAAAAGAGGAAAGAAGCAGAATGCAGAACACAATGTTACAGCTACAGATAAAGTGCAAATATAAAAAAGTGCAAGAGCCGCAATGGCGTAGATTGGAAGATCGGGAAGATCAGCAGCTGAAGGAATTCAGGTATACATGAAATTCATAGGAATTCAACCCTGGTTGGTCATGCCAAATTGCGGGTGGCGCCAGCAATGGCTGCCTCGCCAACAGTCTGTCTTGTCCCTTCCTTCTTTGTTGTTTATAAGTATATGTTAAATGGATGTTTTAGGGTTCATTAGCTTGTTTTATGTGGGGGAGTGGGGGGTGATGTTGATGTTTTTTAAATTTCTTTCCTCGACGGAGATGTGATTTTTTTCCGTATCATATCTCCATGCGCACTGCGGCCTAACATCGTGGAGCTGGCGGCCTCTGCTGGAGATCGCTTTTGGGAGCTCCAACTGCGGGAGCCTGCGGACTTACCATCGTGGAGCTTGCGATCCCTGTCGGGGATCGACCTTGGAGCTCCAACGGCGGAAGCCTGTGGACTTAACATCGCGGAGCGCATGGTTCCTGGTTAGAGACCGACTTCAGGAGCTCCAAGCCACAGGAGCTTCGACCGCCCCTACTACAGACGGTTCGAATGCCCCGACCACGGGAGAATAAAGAGGAAGAGGATTCAACTTTATTGCCTTCCATCACAGTGAGGAATGTGGGGAATCCGCTGTGGTGGATGTTTATGTCAACTTTTATGTAGTTGTGTGTTTTGCTGCTTTTTTTTAGTATGGCTTTGTGGTAATTCGAGTTTCAGTGTACCTTAATTGGTACAAGTGAAAATAAACTGACCTTTGAAATAAGAGACAATGACTGCACTCTTCTGTCCGAAATTCAGTTCCATGATGACAATGAACAATGGAGAAAGAATGCAATGTACTTCTGCTATGACTCACGGGGAATTAGTTTAGTTTAGTTTAGAGATACAACATGGAAACAGGTCCTTTGGCCCAGAGTCCACGTTGACCAATGATCACCCGTACATTCGTTCTACTCTACACACTAGGGACAATTTACAGAAGCCAATTAACCTACAAATCTGCTCGTCTTTGGAAAATGGGAGGAAACCGTAGCACCCAGAACAAACCCACACAATCAGAGGGAGAACGTGCAAACTCCGTACAGACAGCACCCATTGTCGGGATCACACCCGGGCCTTCGCCGCTGTAAGACAGCAACTGTACTGCTGCGTCTTAATTTTGACCAATCAAAAATTAATTTTGAAGCATTGAATAATGTGAATGGGTTGGGCTGATGGCTGGAGTGGACTCGGTGGGCTGAAGTGCCTGTGTCTATGCTATATCTCTCAATCAATCAATGTTGGTTCCTTTGTGCAATTTCTTCTAGGTATCTTTTCATATCTCTCAGTTCCCTCTCCCCTGAATTTCGGGGTAAAGAAGGGGTCTCGACCCGAAACGTCACCTTTTCCTTTTCTCCAGAGATGCTGCCTGGCCCGCTGAGTTACTCCAGCTTTTTGTGCCTATCTTTGGTGTAAACCAGCATCAGCATTTTCCATCCTACACAAGGCAGTTTCCCTTCTGTGTACAAATAACGGTGACTCCGTTTAGATAAAGAATTCACCCAGAACTCCTCCTGTTTATTGCCAGAGCAGACTATTTCACATCCCGCTATTTCACTCTGTACTCCCTCAATAGCAAGAATGTCCTTGTCTTGAGCCCTGTCGTAGTGCTCCTCCATGCTTGGCTTCTACTGTAGCGACCATAGAGAGTGGTCCTAGATGTCGAACCCTCAGATTGGCCAGCGAGGTCACGTGCGGGTGCGACCATAGGGATTGGTCCAGGGAGTGAGATCGCTGATTGGACAGCGTGGTCACGTGCGGCTTTGGCGCTTAAAGGAGTGAGTTGAGAGTCTTCTTCGAAGAGAACAGTTATTATTAATGGTTGTCTGTAATCTCATTATGTAAACTTTGTGATCGAATATTGCTGTCGCAATAAACTTCTCAACAAAGAACAAGCCTCCAGACTCGCCATAATGGTGACCCCGACGTGATCCAGCCGATCACCGACCATGAGTGAACACGACGCCTCGTTTTTGGCTTCAATGCCCGGCACACCGGAGCTAAGCGCGGTCAGCGTTCACCTTCCGTCGTTTTGGGCACATCAACCACGATCTTGGTTTGTCCATGCCGAAGCCCAGTTTCACTTAAGAAACATCTCGGCAGATGCGACAAAATACTACTACCTCGTCAGTGCTCTACCGCCGGAGATGACCGCACGGGTGATGCGGTTCATCGTCAACCCTCCCGCAGAAGAGAAGTACGAGGCCATGAAGGCACTGTTACTACGTACCTTCGGGTTCAGTAGGCATGACCGAGCTAAGAGGCTTCTGCACCTACTGAATCTCAGAGATCGGCTGCCGTCAGTTCTCATGGCTGAAATGTTAGCGCTAGTAGGTGAACACACGGATTGCCTCATGTTCGAGCAGGCATTCCGAGAGCAGCTTCCCGAAGATATCAAGCTCATGCTCATGGATTGTTCTTTTAAGGACCCCGTGGCATATGCAGAGAAAGCTGATGCGCTCATGGCGTCCAAATCAAAAAGAAGCAGTTCGATCAACAAGGTCTTGGCATCAGCGGCCGCGTCACAGCGGCGTAAAGATGGCACCGTGTCTCCCGCCAATTCTCCAAAAGCCCGCCAAAAGGATCCGCACAAGCGCGGCTGGTGCTATTACCATCTACCATCCGCACGTACGGTACGCGGACAATGTCCCTGGCTTTAGGCATCCGCACGTATGAATGGCCATTCATTATCGCGGACGTCGGCCAGGCGATCCTAGGTGCAGATTTCCTCTGGGCCTTTTCACTAGTCCCTGATATCCGCGGTAATGACCTTCGACCATCCGCCAGCAGCGATGAGCCCGCCGCTCCGCCGGCAGCCACCCTGCCCAGCCTGACTGTCCAGGCCGTCGTCGCGGCCCCCGACCCATACGCTGAGGTCCTGGCGGAGTTTCCAGAGCTGCTCATCCAACGGTTCGACGCCCCTTCGGCCAGGCACGGCGTGGTCCACCACATCTGCACCGAGGGCCCACCCGTTTTCGTTCGGGCCCGGAGGTTACCACCCGACAAGCTGGTGGTGGCGCGGGCAGAATTCAGGAAGATGGAAGAGATGGGCATTGTCCGTCAGTCCGACAGCCTGTGGGCCTCGCCGTTGCATATGGTCTCCAAAGCATCTGGGGGGTGGAGACCATGCGGCGAATACCGGCGCCTCAATGCCGTCACCACGGCCGACCGCTACCCCATACCGCACCTCCAGGACTTCTCCTCTGGGCTGGAAGGTGCCGTGGTGTTCTCCAAGATCGATTTGGTGCGGGGCTACCACCAGATCCCCGTGCGTCCGGGAGACATACCAAAAACTGCCACGATTACTCCGTTCGGGTTGTTCGAATGCTTGCGCATGCCTTTCGGTTTAAAGAACGCGGCACAGGCCTTCCAGCGACTCATGGACCGTGTTGGTCAAGATTTGCCTTTTGTGTTCATTTATTTAGATGATATCCTGGTCGCCAGCCCCTTGGAGCAGGAACACCTGGTCCACTTGCGGACTGTATTCCAACGGCTCCAAGACCACAGGCTCATCATCCAACCCTCCAAGTGTCCATTTGGCCTCCCTTCTCTCGATTTTTTAGGGCACAGAATCACCCCTGCCGGCGCCACCCCTTTGCCCGAGAAGGTGGAGGCTATCCGTGCATTCCCGCGGCCCACCACAGTGAAGTGTCTGCAAGAGTTCGTGGGCATGGTAAACTTGTACCATAGGTTCGTCCCGGGAGCTTCACTGGTCATGCGCCCACACTTCCAGTGCCTCGCGGGTAAACCTGTAGAGTTGGTATGGTCCTCGGCCGCGGAGTCGGCCTTTGCAGCAGCTAAGGCGGCTTTGGCAGACGCCACCATGCTGGTCCACCCAAGCCCCTCCGCCCCCACGGCCCTGACAGTTGATGCGTCTGACGTGGCGGTGGGCGGTGTTTTGGAACAGCAGGTCGGTGGCCTTTGGCAGCCCTTGGCGTTTTTCAGCCGGCAACTGAGTTCGGCTGAGCTGAAATATAGCGCCTTTGACCGAGAGCTTCTGGCTCTCTACTTAGCTGTCCGTCACTTTAGTTATTTCCTAGAACGCCGCCCGTTTGTGGCCTTTACGGACCATAAACCGTTAACTTTTGCTTTTTCCAAATTGTCCGACCCATGGTCGGCCAGCCAGCAGCGGCACCTGACTGCCATCTCTGAGTTTACCACCGATGTCCGTCATGTCGTGGGTAAGCTTAATGCCGTTGCTGACGCCCTGTCTCGGCCTGCTGTTTCCCCCATTTCAGCGGTGGACTGCGAGGTGGATCCCCAGGAGCTTGCGGAGGCACAGCTCCTGGCGGATACCCCCTCGGTATACCAGTCCGCCACTTCAGGGTTGAAGTTGGCTCAGGTGGCCTGCGGGCCGGCGGGCACAAAAGTCTGGTGTGATGTTTCCCTCCCTTGTCCCAGGCCGGAGGTGCCGCCCTCTCTTCAGCGCCGGGTGTTTGATGCCATTCACGGGCTGGCGCACCCGTCCATTCGCTCCACCTCTGCCTTAGTGGCCGCTCGGTTTGTGTGGCATGGCCTGCGAAAGCAGGTAGCTGCTTGGGCCCGTTCCTGCGTTCTCTGCCAGACCGCTAAAGTCCAACGCCATGTCCAGCCCCCAGTACAAGAGTTTGAGGTCCCAGCGGTCCGTTTTTTCCACATTCATGTGGCTTTAGTCGGACCTTTTCCTTCCTCCCGGGGCTACACCCATCTCCTCACGGTGGTGGATAGGTTCACCCGGTGGCCGGAAGCTTTCCTATTGTCAGATACCTCCGCTGCCTCTTGTGCCAGGGTCCTGGCCCTCCATTGGGTGGCCCGTTTCGGGGTTCCGTCTGTTATCACCACCGACAGGGGGCCACAGTTCACCTTTACCCTCTGGGCCACGCTAGCAGAGCTGTACGGCTCCCGGTTGCAACACACCACGGCGTACCACCCTCAGGCTAATGGGCTCGTGGAGAGGTTCCACTGACAACTCAAGGCGGCCCTCAGTGCGCGGCTGGAGGGCCCGGACTGGGTAGACCAACTTCCCTGGGTCCTTTTGGGCATCCGTACCGCTCCTAAGCAGGATCTCGGTGCTTCGTCCGCGGAGCTAGTATATGGCTCGCCACTTCGAGTACCCGGAGATTTGCTGCCGGAGTCCTCTGGCCAGCTGTCCTCAGTTCCCTTGGTGTTAGCATCACTCCGGGCATGCGTGGGTTCCCTGGCTCCGGTTCCGACTTCGTGTCACGGGTGTCTCATGGTGCATGAACCCCCTGCCTTGAAGGACTGTGAGTTTGTATTTCTGCATAGGGATTCCCATCGTGCCCCGTTGCAGAGATGTCTATGAAGGGCCGTTCCGGGTTTTGCGTAAAGGGACGGTCACCTTCATCTTAGACGTGGGCGGCAGGAGCGAACTCGTCTCGTTGTCCAGGCTTAAACCTGCGCACTTGGACCCGGACAGCCCTGTCCTGGTCGGTCAACCACCTCGGCGAGGCCATCCTCCTGCAGCTCCACCCAGTCCAGGACCCCCCGCTCCTGCAGTTCCACCCAGTCCAGGACCCCCCGCTCCTGTGGTTCCGGCTGCCCCTCTCCTTACTCGTTCTGGTCGCGAAATCCGGCTCCCTGCTAGGTTCCGTACCTTGGGTTCTGGGGGGGGGTCATAGAGAGTAGCGACCATAGAGAGTGGTCCTAGATGTCGAACCCTCAGATTGGCCAGCGAGGTCACGTGCGGGTACGACCGTAGGGATTGGTCCAGGGAGTGAGATCGCTGAGTGGACAGCGTGGTCACGTGCGGCTTTGGCGCCTAAAGGAGTGAGTTGAGAGACTTCTTCGAAGAGAACAGTTAGTTTTAATGGTTGTCTGTAATCTCGTTATGTAAACTTTGTGATCGAATATTGCTGTCGCAATAAACTTCTTCAACAAAGAATGAGCCTCCAGACTCGCCATACTACAACATAGAACAGCTTTATTATTCTTTGTTTGGATTTATCTCACAAAGTGTTTGCTCAGCCCACCAACTGAGAGATTAAAGGAATGGTGTTTCTAAAAGCATTGCAATCAATTCTGATTACAAAGGGATGCAGTTGTTGCTCTTCGTGGTGATGCTATTGTACTGCGTTTACCCCCGTGAGTCACCTCCCATCAAGGTAAGACACCCACAGTGTTTACCGGAGTGCCTGGTGACATTGACTGAAAGGTTGCCTTGACAACCCTGAATCTTTTACAATCACAAACTGCACACATATGGACACCAGTACAGGACGGTAGTGGACAGCTATCAGTTTAACCCGTAGTGGAGTAACCTCTTGAAATTCAACGCAGTCCCCCAAAAATGTAAACACTCAAAAAAGACACCCGTCCCTTTCCAGACATTATCCTCCTCCACTTCCCTCTTTCACGTTTCTCCCCTCCATCTGCAGAAGGTTCTCGACCCGAAACGTCACCTGTCCTTGCACTCCGGAGGTGCTGCCATGCCCACTGAGTTATTCCAGCATTTTGTGTCTGTCTTTTGTATAAACACAGGCATCTGCAGATCCTTCCGACACAAGAAACTGAAGATGCTGTTTTATTACAAAAGGACACAAAGTGTTGAAGTAACTCAGTGGGCCAGGCAGCACCTCTGGAGAACATGGGTAGATGACGTTGTGGGTCAGGACCTTTTCATCAGTTTGAAGAAGCATCCCGATCTGAAACATCACCTATCCATGTTCTCCAAAGATGCTACCTGACCCTCTGAGTTACTCCAGCATTTTGCCCCTTTTTTTGTAATCCAGCATCAGCAGATCCTTGGTTCTGCATTTACCCAGTGCAGACTTATCAGCAATGCCATCCTGGTTAAAGCTCTTCCTTTTTTCCATAGCAAGATCAGGCATTTATTTCAGTAACATAAATCCATCACATTAGGAATGGTGGTGGCTGGGTCCAAATCAATATCCGTTGTTCAGTTTAGTTTATTGTCACGTGTACCGAGGTACAGTGAAAAGCTTTTGTTGCATGCTAGCCAGTCAGTGGAAAGACAATACATGATTACAATCGATCCACTCACAGTGTACAGATACATGATAAGGGAATAACATTTAGTGCAAGGTAAAGCCAGTAAAGTCCGATCAAAGATAGTCCGAGGGTCACCAATGAGGTAGATTGTAGTTCAGGACTGCTCTCTGGTTGTGGGAGGATGATTCAGTTGCCTGATAACAGCTGGGAAGAAACTGTCCCTGAATCTGGATGTGTGTGTTTTCACACTTCTATACCTTTTGCCCGATGGGAGATGGGAGAAGAGGGAGTGGCCAGGGTGCGACTCATTCGTGATTATGCTGCTGGCCTTGCCGAGGCAGTGTGAGGTGTAAATGGAGTCAATGGAAGGGAGGATGGTCTGGGCTGCGTCCACAATTCACTGCAATTAACCCAGACCCTATGGCTTGGCTGGCTGTCAATGCTCTGTCTGAGATTCTGAAACATTCAAAAGCAATCAAAGCCTAATCAAACAAATAAATTGATTAAAAAATATATATAATTTAGTAACCATTGAAATAAACAATTAAAAAATTGTAGACACAAGGAACTGTACCTATTGTTTCGTCAAAAATGACACAACGTTTTGGAATAACTTAGCAGGCCAGGTACCATCTCTGGAGAACATGGATAGGCAGCGTTTCAGGTTGGGACCTTCCTTCAGACTGATTGTAGTAAGAAGGAGAAAGGTGGAAGAGAGGTGGGGGCAAGATAAAGTCTGGCAAGCGATAGGTGGATACGGAGTGGGGGTGGGTGGGTGGGTGGGAAGAGGGGGTAGTTTGGCAGTCAGTTGGTCAAATGGTAGAAATGAAAAGACAAAACTGTGAGCTAAGCTTAGAAGAATACAAACGTAAACTAATCAGGTCTTGCTTTAATCCCGGCAGCCACCATTCCTCTCCGTGGAAATAATTAAAGTTACTATTCCTTTGCTAAATTCAACCCAGTGTGCGTTTTTAGATGCCAGTGCTGGGGAATCTCTCCCATGCTGGACACCACAAGTAGACGAGGAAACAGAAGCAACATCATAGAAATGCTTGCAAACAGCTGTCAGTAGGTTCAGGATTTCCAACTTTTTTGTTCTCCGGGTGTTCCCGTTTCCTCCCACACTCCAAAGACGTGCAGGTTTATAGGTTTATTGGCTTCTATCAGTTGTCAATTGTCTCCAGTGTGTAGGATAGTGCGAGTGTACGAGGAGGGGGGGGCATCATCGCTGGTCGGCTAGGATTCGATGGGCCGAAGGGCCTGTTTCCGTGCTGTATCTCTCAACTAAACCACATGAAGAAAGAGCTGGATTTTCCCCGATATACTCTACTTCATCAATTCTCTCCCTATGTTACTTCAAGCAACAAAAGCTTTTCATTCTACCTAGGTACACGTGACAATAAACTAAACTGAACTGAACAGAAGTCCAATTTAAGCTCTTTGTCCATCATCATGTTTGTTTTCCTTGTAGTTCATCATCATTTTAAATTGCATTTCATTCTTCTTTTATAGAGGATACATTTTATTTATGTCTGTTGCACTATTCAAAATTCAATTAGGCAACAATCCTTGTGTATTATTTATCTTTGAAGATCATTTCATTTAATTTATCTTGGACTTCAGAAAGTCCAAGTCAAGTTAATGATGTTTTTTTCAAATATTGAGTATATATTCTACTCCTGATGACTCAATATTAATTATGTCTTCTGAAGTAACATTGAAATGAAAACATAGCCTGTTCACTGACACGCTATCATATTTACTTAATGTAGAAATCTGTGTAGCGTGCTGGCATTCTGTTGCAATAATACATTTGGATCACTTATATTGATGTTTTAATCACAGGATGTGTAGCAAAAACTGCAGATGCTGGTTTACACTGAAGATAGACACAAAATGCTGGAGTAAGTCAGCGGGCCAGGCAGCATCTCTGGAGAGAAGATGTTTCGGGTCAAGTCTGAAGAAGTCTCGACCCAGTCCTTCTCTCCTGATATGCCGCCTGTCCCGCTGAGTTATTCCGGCACTTTACATCCGTCTACTCTTTTTAATCACAGGATGTGGGTGATTCTGGTAAAGGCAGATTTGTTGCCCGAGAGGACAATTAGAAGCAAACCACTTTGCTGTGAGACTGAATTCACATATATTCCAAATTAGGTGGGAATGGAAGATTTTTTTCTCTAACAGGCATGAGTCATGGAGTCATAGAGCATGGAAACAGGCCGTTCGGCCCAACTTGCCCACATCGACCAACATGGCCCATCTACAGTTGTCCCACCTGCCGGTGTTTGGCCCACATCCCTCTAAATCTAGCCTATCCATGTACGTTGCGATGGTCCCTGCCTCCACTACAACCTCCGGCAGCTCGTTCCAAACACCTACCACCCTTGGTGTAAAAAATATTGCCCTTCGGGTTCCTATTAAACCTTTCGCCGCCTCACCTTAAACATGTGCCCTCTGGTTTGTGATTCCCCTACTCTGAGTAAAAGACAGTGCATTTAGCCTATTATCCAAATAGTAACCCGGCAACTTTTTTTAATGCCAATTCAATAACTCAAGCTCATAATTACAAATCCCTTCCAGATTTATTTGATTCACGAAAATTAAATACCCCATCTGTGGTGATGAGATGGGAACTAAGGTTCATTAGCCCCTGCCTCTGGGTTAATGGACCAGCAACTTAATAGGATGCATTGATATGTTTCATATGCAAATTTACCATATGAATTATAACAGAAAATATTAGAAATACTCAACAGATGAGGCAGCATCTATAGAGAAAAATAAAATTAATGTTTCATGTCCAAGGCTTTAGAACAGAACAATCTGGTTTTAGTTTAAGGCTTTTGTGTGTTCCCTTTGTTGAGTATTTTAATTGAACATTAAATGCTTCACTGTTACCAGGTTAAGGTCCTTACTAAAATTGCATTAAAAAATACTTAGAATGCTTAAGAGTTTTTATACTCCGCTCCTTACAAAGGCAATGAAGCATCTCAACATGAAAATGAGGTTTTCAATCTAAAATTATCCCAGTGATGATCTCCAGTGCCTTAATTACTCTACAATAGTTGCAAGTATTTTTTTCCCCTCACAGAAAATCCACAACTAGAGTTAATTTTGGACTCTTTGATGATGATTGAAATTTTGAAGGTTGAGGATTTATGGTAAAATATTAGATTCATTTTCTCTTCCACTTTCAAGATTTTCCTAAATGATATGCCCGTTTCCCCACTGTGTGATCTTTGTTTTCTCTCAAAAGTTATTGTCGAGCTGCAAAATATTTGTTTTTTTGGAATCGCTCTCTGGATCTTGGCGTTTATTACGGCTCACAACTAAAGAAAAGTTTTCCTTTGCTTGTGGCTGGTCGCATTATCATGTCTTCACGAGAACAACGTTTACAGTCAGAAGACAATGGGAGTTGCCCCAGGGGCCACTTAGCTACTGAAAATATATTCGTTGAAGAGATGTTAATGCCATCATCGTAAAGGCACAAACACACTACATTGTGAGAAACAACAGGAGTAAAAATGAAACATCCATCTTCAGCTAACTGAGCGGTTTATTATGTACCCCGCAGAATTAAGGGAAATGTGTACATTCGGCAATATCACCTTACAGCAAAGTGCGAATTACATGTCGCAAGCCTTGTGTAGAATTCCACATTGTTGTCCCTTCAAATTCCCAACTAACACTTAGAACTTCTGGCAGATATTTTTTCCACGGCTGCAATGTTCTTTGAGGTTTCCTTTTTATTTACGGGCTTTAATAAAATGTCACCCAATTGGAAATCCACCTCTCGCAGAAGTCTTGGGAAAGATTTGCAATCATTTAGATTTTAGATTTAGAGATACAGCGCGGAGACAGGCGCTTCTGCCCACCGAGTCCGCGCCGCCCAGCGATCCTACACACATTAACACTATCCTACGCACACTAGGGACAATTTTTACATTTACCCAGTCAATTAACCTGTCCGTCTTTGGAGTGTGGGAGGAAACCAAAGATCTCGGAGAAAACCCACGCAGGTCACGGGGAGAACGTACAAACTCCGTACAGACGGCGCCCGTAGTCAGGATCGAACCTGAGTCTCCGGCGCTGCATTCGCTGTAAGGCAGCAACTCTACCGTTGCGCCACCGTGCCGTGATATGCCGACTCAGGACGGTAGGGTGGGGGGGGGGTGTCACAGTGGCACAGTGAGAGAGTTTGCCTTACAGTGCCAGAGACCTGGGTTTGTTCCTGACTGTGGGTGCTGTCTGTACCGAGTGTGTACGTTCTCCCCGTTTTCCGTCCTGGAAAGCACTAATGTCGCAACATGAGGATGAAAATCTGCCTCCTCTCGCCACTGTCTCTTCTGCACTTTATTCGACTTCTGACATGCCTTAAATATCGAGTGGAACAATCCAAATAGACACAAAATGCTGGAGGAACTCAGCTGGTCAGGCAGCATCTCTGGAGAAAAGGAATAGATGATGTTTTGAATTGGAATCCTTCTTCAGACTTGTCCAGAGATGCTGAAGGTGGACACAAAGTGCTGGAGGAACTCAGCGAGTCAGGCAGCATCTCTGGAGATAAAGGATGGGTGACTTTTTGGGTTGGGATCCATCTTCAGACAGACTGGTGAATAGTCCCAACCCAAAACCTCATCCATCCTTTTTCTCCACAGGTGCTGCCTGACCCGCTGAGTTACTCCATCACTTTGTGTCTTTCTTCAGTATTAAACGAGCATCCGCAGTTCCTTTGCACGCACACTCGCCAGAGATGCTGCCTGAGACGCTGAGTTACTCCATCACTTTGTGTCTATCTTCAGTATAAACCAGCATCTGCAGTTCCTTTGCACGCACACTCTCCAGAGATGCTGCCTGACCCGCTCCAGAGGCGCTGCCTGAGAGTGTGTGTGCAAAGGAACTGAGTTACTCCATCAATTTGTGTTTATGTTCAGTATAAACCAGCATTTGCAGTTCCTTCCTGCACATTTAGTCTGCTCTCTGCAGATCAGTTTGATAGTGATTGCGTTCAAAATCAGATAATGTTGGCCATTTTATACAAGGGAATCACAAACTGATTATCCATGTGTTACGGTGAGATCCATAACCATTAATTTATTTATATTATTGTGGAGTCCGAGTTTACTCTGAGCACATTCATCAATATAATGTCCTGTGGTACTGATTCCATCTGAACTTTTTCATTCATTGGGACAAAAAACAAGTTTAAAATGTAGAAATGAAGCTTATGTCTAAAATAAAACTCTCAGAAATATATAATTTGTGAAGAGTTGGCACCTCCATTAAAATAACATTCAAAGAACTAGCACATGAAAGTGCAAATTGCTTGTAAACTAATGCTTACAAATGTGTAATTTCACTCATTTAATTTTTAAAACAAACCTTTTATTGGGCAAGCAAAGTAATTAACCATGTGAAAAGTAAGCCAGAAATAATTATATTACAACTAAATCATTTGCCCAAGTTTAGCTTTTGTATCCATTGCAATAATGATAATTAATATAATTAATCAGATGTATAGATGTAAGAAAATAACTGCAGATGCTGGTACAAATCGAAGGTATTTATTTCACAAAATGCTGGAGTAACTCAGCAGGTCAGGCAGCATCTCAGGAGAGAAGGAATGGGTGACGTTTCGGGTCGAGACCCTTCTTCAGACTGAAGAAGGGTCTCAACCCGAAATGTCACTCATTCCTTCTCTCCTGAGATGCTGCCTGATCTGCTGAGTTACTCCAGCATTTTGTGAAATAAATACCTTAGATGTGTAGATGTGCTCATTCCTGGTGTAAGGGATTTATAAACTCCCAGAGGCAGCTTGTTTTCACTTACCACAGAAAGGAAAGGATAAATTAAACAAGGTACAAATGAACATGAATGAGATTAAATAAAATGGGGTAAAATTAGACATAACAGCTAAAAATTTGCATATGTAGCCTTACCTTTGCTAAAGTGAATGAGGTTGGCAGATTGTGGGCGGCACGGTGGCGCAGCGGTAGAGTTGCTGCCTCTCAGCGCCAGAGACTCGGGTTTGATCCTGACTATGGGTGCTGTCTGAACCGGGTTTGTACACTCTCTCTGTGACCGCGTGGGTTTCCACCCACACTCCAAAGACGTGCTGGTTTGCAGGTTATCTCTAAAGTTATTCAGTAGGAATTTTTTGCCGTCTCGATAAATTATAAAATCTAAATCCACAAGCAGGGGCACACCATGCTTGAAGTGCGGACAAATGTAGTCAGTCACAAACTGTGCTTGTACAATGACATAATTTACACCCATAACTCACATGGAACGAAGTCAGTGTTCCTTCAGACCATTGCAGAAATAATTAAATCACATTATCAAAGTGTCCACATTGATTCCATTGAAGTAGATCTGGTAGTGGAATTCTCTGCCACAGAGGGCAGTGGAAGCCAAATCACTGGATGGATTTAAGACAGAGTTAGATAGAGCTCTAGGGGCTAGTGGAATCAAGGGATATGGGGTGAAGGCAGGCACGGGGTATTGATTGGGGACGATCAGCCATGATCACAATGAATGGCGGTGCTGGCTCGAAGGGCCGAATGGCTTCCTCCTGCACCTATTTCCTATGTTTCTATGTTTCTATCTTCCATAAGCCTTGGCATGGACAGACAGAACCTTTTTTTTCAGAGGGTGGAAATGTCAAAGACCAGAGGGCAGTGCTTGAAGATGAGGGAGGCAAAGTATAAAGGACATGTGCGGCGGTAGGTTTTATTTTGTTCACACTGACACACACATTGACCAGACACAGCGGTGAGCGGTGGTGGGTGCCTGGAACACACTGCCAGGGGTGGTGGTAGAGGGAGATACAATAAAGGTGTTTTAAGAGGCTTTTGGACAACGCACAGATATGCACTGAATGGAGGGATATGAAGCAAGTGCAGGCAGAGATAAGATGAGTTTAATCTGGCTTCATGTTCGGCACGGACATTGTGGGCCAAAGGGCCTGACCTCGTGCTGTGCAGTTCTATGTTCCTTACAACAGCGAGGCACCCTTGCCTGATGAGTCTGCGATGGGTTAAACCATCACAAGCATGCTGGTTTCCATTTAGATAAGTCGGAGTCAGGAACTCCTGTCAGAAAGGCAAGTAGGTTTTTTAAAAAATTATGTGTTTTATTACCAATTTATTATGTTCAATATGCGAGTGTGCTTTAAAGGTCTGCAAATGGAAAAAAAAAAGGGATTTTTATTTACATTTTACAATGTTATTGAATTTTTATGTTACTCATAAATATTCAAGGACCCTGATTACACTGAAGCTTTGGCAGGCAGTGAATCCAGAGATGATGGGTTCTCACCTGCTCTTAAAGATGTTCTGCGAGTGAAGGCACATTTGCCTGTGTTGAGGCTGTCCTTGGGCTTTTCTGGGCCACACTGAGATACATCAGGTACACCACCTGCGGCCACACTGAGATACATCAGGTCCACCACCTGGGCCCACACTGAGATACAGGTCCACAACCTGGGGCCACACTGAGATACAAATCCACCATCTCGACCCACACTGAGATACAAGTCCACCACCTGGGACCAAACTGACATACAGGACCACCACCTGGGACCAAACTGAGATACAGGTCCACCACCTGGGACCAAACTGAGATACAGGTCCACCACCTGGGCCACATTGAGATACAGGTCCACCACCTGGGCCACACTGAGATACAGGTCCACCACCTGGAGCCACACTGTCTATCTTCGGTCCCAATTTCTATCTTCAGTTCCCTGAGAGATGATTGTCAAAGTGCCAAAAGCCTTCTTCACCTGCAGCTTACTCTGTTCCTTGTTGCATAGCTGTTCCACGATGTTTTGGAGCCAAGGAGCTAGTAAGGGCTTGGAAAAGTGCAGCAACTCTGTTTGTGCATGATCTGGCTGATCTCCTTTCCTTAATACTGTAACAAAACACAAAATGCTGGCAGAACTCCACAGGTTAGGCAGCTACTGCGGAGGGAATCGACTGACGTGGTTTAAGGTCGGTTTAATTCTTTGGAATTTGGTTTAATTCTTCGGAATTAAGAAGGATCCCGAAATGAAATCTCATACATCCATTCCCTCCACGGATGCTGCCTGACCCGCAGAAACGGGGAGAAGGCAGGAGAATGGGCTTGAGAGGGAAAGAGAGATCAGCCATGATTGAATGGTGGAGTAGACTCGATGGGCCGAGTGGCCTAATTCTGCTCCTATGACTTACTGCTCGCTGAAATCCTCCAACATTTTGTTTTCTGCTTAAGGTTTCAGCAGCTGTAGTTTCTCACATCGTGATATTGTAACGTCAGATTTCAGCACAACGAAGTTGGCGTGACTACATTGATGTCAATTCAGATCATTGATTTATTTTTCCAAGGCCAAAATCTTGCACTTGACATGACGGTGTGTTTATTAGTAAAACAATGGAGAGCAGTCTGAAGAGCGTTTTTAAAAAAAATTGGCTTGTCCCATTGAGCAAAAGTGCACAGTGGAGACTTGCTAGATATCTTGTATGAAAGAAAACTGCAGATGCTGGTTGAAATCAAAGTTAGACACAAACCCATTCCTTCTCTCCAGTGATGCTGCCTGACCCGCTGAGTTACGCCAGCATTTAGTGTCTCCCTTCTGCTAGATATCTTGTGTAAGAAGGAACTGCAGATGCTGGTTTAAACCGAAGATAGACACAAAAAGTTGGAGTAACTCAGCGAGACAGGCAGCATCTCTGGAGAGAAGGAATGAGTGACATTTCGGTTCAAGACCCTTCAGTCTGAAGAAAAGTTGGAATAACGGCGGGACAGGCAGCATCCCTGGAGAGAAACGGGTGACGTTTCGGGTCAAGACCCTTCTTCAGTCTGAAGAAGAGTCTCGACCCGAAACGTCACCCATTCCTTCTCTCCAGGGATGCTGCCTGTCCCGCTGAGTTACTCTAGCTCTTTGTGTCCATGCTAGATATCTTGGTCATGCAACTGTAGATTTATCAGTAATTTTTAATGAATCAAGGCATGACTAATAGTTGATAGCATTGATATTATGGAATTAACAGGAGCAGAGTTTATGGGACCTGTTGCTCTTCTTCATTTCGTGCAGTCGATCAGAAAACAATTTTTAAGAATAGGAAAAAAACCATTGCAGATTGTTTAAAAAAAATCAAATCCCATTATCCTGCTTTTGCTCCCTTCACCCGACCTCTTCTTTCTCCCAAACTCATCCGATTGTCTCTTGAACAAATTCATTATCATTTGTGTGAACAAGTTCTACCAAGCTTCATTTTTTACTCCCAATCATTCATTGTTATCTTAGATCTATTGAACATCACCACAATGGACGCTTTTCTATAACATCTATTCATATCCATGATAAGATTTGGATGAGAACATACAGGGCAAGATTAGCAAGTTTGCTGATGGTACAAAAGCGAGTGGTTTTGCAGATAGTGAAGATGGTTGTGAAGGATTGCAGCAGGATCTGGATCGATTGGCCAGGTGGGCAGAGGAATGGTTGTTGGAATTTAATACAGAGAAGTGTGAGGCTTTGCATTTTGGGAAGTCGAACAAGGGCAGGACCTACACAGTGAATGGTAGGCCTCTGGCTAGTGTTGTAGAGCAGAGGGATCCAAGAGTACAGGTGCATGGTTCCTTGAAGGTCGACTCGCAGGTAGATAAGGTAGTCAAAAAGGCTTTTGGCACTTTGGCCTTCATCAGTCAGAGAGTATAGAAGTTGGAAGGTCATGTTGCAGTTGTAGAAGACGTTGGTGAGACCGCATTTAGAATGTTGTGTTCAGTTCTGGGCACCATGTTATAGGAAAGATATTGTCAAGCTAGAAAGGGATTAGAAAAGATTTACGAGGATGTTGCCAGGACTATAGGGTGTGAGCTTTAGGGAGAGGTTGATGAGGCTGGGTCTCTATTCCATGGAGCGCAGGAGGATAAGGGGTGATCTTATAGAGGTGTATAACATCAAGAGAGGAATAGATCGGGTAAATGCACAGAGTCTTTTGCCCAGAGTATGAGAATCGAGGACCAGAGGACATAGGTTCAAGGTGAAGGGGAATCCGAGGGGTAACTTTTTCACACAAAGGGTGGTGGGTTTATGGAACAAGCGGCCAGAGGAGGTAGTTGAGGCTGGGACTATCCCAGTTAGACAGGTACATGGATAGGACAGGTTTTGAGGGATATGGACCAAGCGCAGGCAAGTGCGACTAGTGTAGCTGGGATATTGTTGGCTGGTGTGGGCGAGTTGAGCCGAAGGGCCTGTTTCCACACTGTATCACTCTATGACTCTACAAGATTAATTGACGTCAGCTCAAAGCCTTCTCTTTGCCAACAAAAGGTCCCCCTACCGTAACATTTCCCGATCGCAGATTAAAGAGCCAAGAGATAGAATCAGAATAGAAAGAGTTAGGGGTGGGTGCAAAGTTGCCCATTTTTCGTCTTGCAAAATGGGTATTTCGTGGCACGTAATGGCTATTGTGCTTCATTTAGAAACCTGGTTCTGAAAGTAATTTAACATGCCATTTCCCATTCTCTTCCACTGCAGAAATATCCTCTTCTAAGTATAACATTTACATACAAAGAGCTGTTTCCAGCATCAAATTATCCACAATTATCTGTTCTTTAATGTTCAACACAGTAAATACAGCCAATCCACTGAAAGGCTTAACCCTCAGACATGCTCATATCTCGGAGTTAAATACCTTTGAGTGGAATGTGTTTTCATTAATTGCTTTCCAGTATTTTTAATCCAAAGTGAATTGCCGAGTGAATATTATGCATATTTTGTCCCGAATTGTTACTCAAAGGTTTAACAATGATGAGCCAAATGTTATTGTGGGCAGAAAACAGCATTTATCTGTAAATTACAGAGAAATCTGAGCAGCACTAGGAATCAGGATGGAACAGACATGTGTCGTGTTGATGTGATGCAAAAGTGCATTTGCGCTTGCAATTCATGCTGCCATCTCAGCAGGTCTCAGAGCCTACCAGACCTACTCCATTTACCGACAACTCACTGAGGAGGAGGAGGAGGAGGAGGAGGAAGGAGAAAAGTAAGAAACTGGGGCCTCCGGCAATGAGCAAAGGGAAATAGAAGATCTGTGTGTACTTGCAGAAAGAGCATGTAGGAATACAGCCAACATTTTGTTTTTAATCAAGAATACAGAGTGAACGAACAAAATATCAAAACTGTGGACCTGCTGCCTCACACCGCAAGACGACCGGACTCCATCTTGACCTCGGGTGCTGTCTGTGTGGAGTTTACACGTTCTCCCAGTGACCGCGTGGGTTTGTGACGCGCTCTCTAGTTTCCTCCCACATTTGCAGGTCAATTGGCCTCTGTAAATTGCCCCTAGTATGTAGGGAGTGGACGAGAAGTGGGATAACATTGAATGGGTGATCAATGGTCAGTGTGGACTCAGTGGCCAAAGAGCCCACATCTCTGCTGCAAATCTAAACTAACTGCTCTGAAATTAGGGGTATTCATTTGCTGCAAATAACTCTATCCTCGGCTGCCAATCCATGCAACAAGGCAAGTTATTTTTCCTTCCGATTCACTCCCTTTTTTAAAAAATGTGGATTAGTTCCAGTTTTCTTTTCCAGTGAAGGATAGTTCCCAGATGAGCTACATTTTATGGGGAATGGATGAAGGCAGCTGGACCAGATAGAGCCTCAGCAGTTGAAACCGGAGGTACCAGAGGTATGGGAGAAGGTTTCAGAAGCAGATGGCCTGGGATAGAGGAGAGCCAAGTGATGCTGCAGATGAAAGCAAGCAATCATTTAACACAACTACAATGAAGATGGGATTATAAAAGAATAAGTTTGCAGTGGTAACAAATACCTCAGCCAACTTGATCAGTGGTGGGACAGGTGAATGTGGTTGATAGCAAGGAGGAGAAGGTCACAGTAGGACCAAATTGGTGGCTTCTGATTGACTATTGCTCAAATAAGGGTCACGCAGCATAGAAACTGTCTATTTGGCCCACCGTGTCCACGATAACCATCTTCTGCTCAAATCCAGCTTGTGTCCAAATCAACATCTCCCCACTCCCATCCGCGGATTCTCCTGACTCCCTCTCAGGGTAAGTTACAAATGCCAATAAACCAACCAACCAGAACATCCCTAGTAGGTGTGAGGAAAGTCACAAAGGAGAATGGACACACTTCAAAGAAGCACATGGAGTTCAATGAGATCAATATTGGGGTTCAATGAAGAACTCTTCTTCAGACTAAAGGTCTCGACCCGAAGTGCCACCCATTCCTTCTCTCCAGAGATGCTGCCTGTCCCGCTGACTTACTCCAGCATTTTGTGGCCATTTTCAGTGTAAACCAGCATCTGCAGTTCCTTCCTACACACCGGCTAAGCACAGACAGTTGAAGAGGTTGCAGATGAGGATTCGCGGTCAACCGTGTTGATGGCAACCAGAATATTAACAGTTGATTCTTTGTTCACCACCTCCTTTCTGGAAAAGATGATCATTGGCAGTGCAGTAAAGATTACAAACATGGAGCCATCACTTTGCACAGTCATCGCACTCTACCATAAGCAACGCTACTCACGGTGACCTGTCGAACAAGACTTCATGATAAGGATATGGACAGGATGTTTCCACTAGTGGGAGAGTCGAGGACCAGAGGCCATAACCTCAGAATAAAAGGACGTACCTTTCGAAAGGAGACAGGGAGGAATTTATTTAGTCAGAGGGTGGTATATCTGTAGAATCTGTAGAAGGTTAGAACTGAGATGAGGAAAAACTTTTTCAGTCAGAGAGTTGTGAATCTGTGGAATTCTCTGCCTCAGAAGGCAGTGGAGGCCAATTCCCTGAATGCATTCAAGAGAGAACTGGATAGAGCTCTTAAGGATAGCGGAGTCAGGGGGTATGGGGAGAAGGCAGGAAAGGGGTACTGATTGAGAATGATCAGCCATGATCACATTGAATGGCAGTGCTGGCTCGAAGGGCCAAATGGCCTCCTCCTGCACCTATTGTCTATTGTCTATTGTCTATAAGTCATTACCACAGACAGATGTGGAGGCCAAGTCATTGGGTATTTTTCAGGTGGAAGTTGAAAGACTTTTGATTAGTACGGGTGTCAGGGGTTATGGGGAAAAGGCAAGAGAATGGGGCTGAGAGGGAAAGATAGATCAGCCATGATTGAATGGCACAGTAGACTTTATGGGCCGAAAGACCTAATTCTGCTCCGAGAATTTATGGACAATATCATATTCCAGGTGATAAAACTATAAATAGGACTTATGGACTGACAAATCCACGCTGCATCTTTCAGTGGTCTATCAAGCCGTCTCCACTCTCTACTGTCACGATCCTTATTTTAAATGAATAAGAAAACTCTCCTAATGACCTGGCAATTTTACTTAGCAAGCAGCAGAGCCAGACAAACCAGCAAGGTCTAAAGTTCATTGCGCAATTTGCATGATGTTAGAGTAGCTCAACTGGGTCGCAGCCGGAGAGCGCAATAATTGGCATCAATGCCTGTGGAGCTGGGCAGTGGAAGCACCGTCGCAGTTGTCTGCAGCTGATCACCTTCCATAGATGTGCCCCATGGTTCCGTGGCCCGCTGACACTAATCGTCAAGAGCACCTCACGAGTAACGGTCAGCGAGGCAGATTACCAAGGGTTCGTGGAGAAGCAATTGACAGGGGGGAAAAAACCAACTATATTTAAAATCGTCAATTTATTTTTTAGTCACCTCCGATGGCATTCTACAGTGTACTTATTACAGGGCATACATTAGAAATTTGAAGGGTAAATAATTGCAATGCTTTACGGGTGGTTTCTCCGATTCTTCCTCCTGACTTAGAAAGAAATCATATAAAGTCATAGAGTCATACTGAGTGGAAACGGGCCCTTCGGCCAAAACTTGCCCACCCCTACCAACATGTCCCATCTACACTAGTCCCACCTGCCTGCGTTTTGGCCCATATCCCTCTAAACCATTGCAATAGTACCTGCCTCAAATACCTCCTCTGGCCGCTCGTTCCAAACAAACCACCAGCTCGGTGTGAATAAATAAGCTGCAGCAAGTAAGAATTTCATTGTTCCTTGTCCGAGATATATGACAATTAAACACTTGACTCTTGAACTGTCACTTTCCCAGCTCTCTGGGAGTCGGGGCATCATGGAGTTTGCATTTTACAGTCAACTTTACAGGTTCAAAGCTCCGGACAGACGACTCTGTGAATTTCCTGGCAATTTTCCAAACTCACAGTCACCAGCGTGGAGATGCCGGGGATTGAACCTGGGGCCTCACACGTGCAAAGCATGGGCTCTTCCGCTGAGCTACATCCCATGAATGCAGGGCATGTATTAGAAATTTGCAGTATAACTTCATAAGTTCTAGGAGCAGAATAAGGCCATTCGGCCCGTCAAGTCTACTCCGCCATTCAATCTTGGCTGACCTACCTTTCCCTCTCAACCCAATTCCCCTGCCTTCGCCCCATAGCCCCCGGCACCCTTACTGATTAAGAGTCTGTCAATGACCGCCTTAAAAAATATCCATCGACTTGGCCTCCACAGCCGTCCGTGACAATGAATTCCACAGATTCACCGCCAACTAATTGTAATGCGTTACTGGTGGTTTCTCCATATCTTCCTCCTGACTTAGAAGGATTTCTACATTTCCACTTCAGTGAATGCCATCCATCTCTCCCATCTAAGGGGAAACTAAAATCTCCCTTGTTTTAATCTACTCACTGCTTTCATGGAACTGATCATTTACATGGTGCATTTATTTATTTATCTCCCCCAGTGGAGCAAGATTAATAATGGCCCCGATATATCTGTGATGCCCCATCGCACAAACTATAATTATACTCATCGGTGCAGAGTTAATCTCCTCACACACACACACACACACACACACACACACACACACACACACACACACACACACACACAAAGAAACCATTGTCTGGAACCTGTTCAATCTTTTCCATGCAGAAAATGAAATAAGGATTATTCACTCCTTAATGTGAAAATGAAAGTTAAGAAGGGAAGGGTAGACTTGGTATTCAGTGTACTGCTGTTGCTAATAGCGTCTGTGATTTACCTTCTGGGCTTGACTAATCTGATGAGTTAGTCTCCTGGTCTAATTGCTTTCCAAATATAGAAGTCATTCTGAAAATAGAGGAAATCCCTACGACTTGTACACATGACTGACAATAGGGGGAAATCTCCAGGTGTATCCTTGCCACAAGAAGCAAGACAGATCCACTGTAGCAAATTAGTTTAGCTTCGAGATACGGTGTGGAAACAGGACCTTTGGCCCACCGAGTCCCCGCCGATCACCCCCATTCACCAACACTACCCTACACAATAGGGGCAACTTGCAGGAGCCAATTGACCTACAAACCTGCACGTCCTTGGAGCGTGGGACGGAACCGGAGCACCTGGAGAAAACCCACAAGGTCACAGGGAGAACATACGAATGCCGTACAGGCAGCACCCGTAGTCAGGATCGAACCCGGGTCTCGGCCGCTGTACGGCAGCAACTCTACCGCTCCTTGTTGCATAATATTTTTAACATTTCTACGTGTAGTCAAGTCACTGAGCCTGTGCTTCCAGTGGTAAACCATTCACAGAGAGAGAGCCCAGGTAAGAGAGGGGGCTGTAACATTCAGTGTCAATTAAAAACAAACAAAAAACTTTCTTACTTGATGGATCAGCAGCATTAGTAAATTTACCTTCCGAGCAGCAATTCCTGGTTATCAATGCTGAGTTTGTGAAACAGAAACCAACATTTTTTTTCCTGTCTTATTGGGAGTGCATCACAACAGACACATTCTGTTTGATGGGATCACCGGAAAAACTCCGGATATATTGCAGATTTCAAAACAGAAATAGGCAAAGATATCAAACATTATAAAAACAGCCAACCTGTTCATTCATTCTGGGGGAAAAAGGCGAGGCCAGATAGAAAGATAGAGTAGATTGGCTGGCCCTGGAAACAAGGCCACCTGCAACTGAGATGAAGAGGAACAGCTTCTCTCCGAGGTTTACGGATCTTTGGAATTATCTACCCCAGAAACACTTTGAAAATATTCAAGGCAGAGTTAGATAGATTTTTGGTCTGCAGGGTAACCAAAGATTGTAGGAAATGAGCAGGTGGAGCTAAGGTCAATGTTAAATCAGCCATCATCATGTTGCGTAGTACTCAGGGTACCATTGGCTTCCCTACACCTTATTGTTATATACCTGTGCACAGGGTTTAAATACACTTTTATTTTGAGAGCAAAAAAAAAGGTTATTAGCTGATGTTAATCTCTTCATCAACACCAGATAGGAGGCAGCATAGTGGCATAGCTGGTAGAACTGCTGCCTCACAGCGCCAGAGACCCAGGATAGATCCCGACTTCGGGTGCTGTCTGTGTGGAGTTTGCACAATCGCCCTGCAACCACGTGGGTTTCCTCCAGGTGCTCCGGTTTCCTCCCACGCCCCAAAGACGTGCGGGTCGGCAGGTTAATGGGCCTCTGTAAAACTGCCGCTCATGCGCTGGGAGGGGATGCAAAAGTGCGATAGCATTGAACTAGTGCGAACGGGTGATTGACAGTCGGCATGACCTCGGTGGGCCAAAGGGCCTGTTTCAATGCTGTATCTTTAAACTTAAACCACACTCCCTGGTCACGAGCACGTGTCTGTTTGCTTAAATCTGCTGCATCCAAAATGGCTATTGCAATGCAATGACAAAACATGTTTGACACCCCTGCTACCAAGCTGTCTAACTCCTCCTTGTGCTCCATCTTGTCATTGTTTGAGATCCAGCCCGCAACAGTGGACATGGGCACAGAATGCTGGAGTAACTCAGCAATCCGGCAGCATCCCTGGAGAAAAGGAATAGGTTATGTTTCGGGTCGAGACCCTTCTTTAGGCTGGGTGTCATTTGCAAACTTGTGAATGGAATTGGAGCAAAGTCTGGCCACACAATCATGAGTTTAAGGGCTCTGAACATTGCCTTGCAGGACACCCAGTGATAGGAATTATCATGCTGGATGTTTTATCTTTGTTGATTGCAGCTTATGGGTCAGGAAGTCAAGGATCCAGTTGCAAGGTGGATGTTGGATGTCGAGTCCGGGGTGCAGATGTTTGGTGCCAAGGTCACGATGCAAAGAAGAATTGATAAAATGTCCCATAATTTTAATCTATGAATCCATTCCCAATCATATACAAAAGACTCTGCAGGCTCACATTCATTAGTAGCGCTGATAAAAAGTTGTTGGTGACTTTAAAGATGTAACCAAACAAATGCAATGCACGTACCACTTTGTGACATTTCCTCAGGTTTACAAGTATTGCGCTTGTAAACTAAACTAAACTAAACACCCAACCCATCGATGAGGACGGCTTGTATATTGGTTTTCCTCTTCTTTGGTCTCGTTGATGTTGAGAGCAAGATTGTAATTCTGGCACCATTCTATTCGATTTTCAATCTCTCTCGTATACACTGACTCATCATTACCCGTGAATTGTCCAACAACGGCGGTGTTTTGGGTGAATTTGGTCAGGCTACATTTGGAGTATTGTGAGCAATTGTGGGCCTCATTTCTTTTATTTTTTATTTTTTAATTTTTAATTTTTTAAAGCATATGTACAAATAATAATAAATGACAAACTGGTTTATAGAGTTCTTGCATAGCTTCAATTTTTAAATTTTTAAAGAAAAAATAAAGATGAAAAGAGGCTGGAAAAAAAGACTATAAACTAATAGAGAGAGAGCAAAGAAAAAAGAGAATTACTAACATAAAAATTATGGGGATAGATCTGGGAATTAATGAGTATAGTTGTACATCCAACCCTAAACTCAAGTTTTAACTTTAGTTTTAAATTTTAGTTTTGTGACAAACCCATTTACTTTTTTAAAAATTCAATAAATGGAGACCATATTTTAAAAAATAGATCTGGTTTGTCAATTAAGGCAAACCTTATATTTTCCAAATGCAAGGTCTCGGTCATTTCCGTAATCCACATTTTTATTGTGGGGGTTACTGTTTTTTCCCAAAATTTAAGTATTAATTTTTTCGCAGTTATTAAACTGTAGTCAAGAAAGCGTCTCTGACTTAGCGTAAAGTTTGTAATGTGTTCTGATAATCCTAAAATTATTAATTTTGGATCTAAATCCAGTTGGTTATCGATAACTTTAGAAATTATTTTTAAAATATCGATCCAAAAATGTTGCATGTTTGTACAAGTCACAAAAGTGTGAGTTAAATTGGCTTCTTGAAATTGACATTTATCACAAATAGGAGAGATACTTGGGAAGATCCTGTTTAATTTTGTCTTCGAATAATGTAGTCTGTGTATGGGCCTCATTTCTGAGGAAGGATGTGCTGGCTCTGGTGAGTGTCCATAGGAGATTTGCGAGTGGTTTACGGATCCATGTCACATTGCATCAAAGGTTTTCATCAATGGTTTTTTATTAATAATCCATCTCGTGTTGCAAATATATCCAGCACTGTTATCTGACGATTGTTCTCACAAGCGTTGTCAGTAATATAAGGCTGCATGCACGAGGTCCTTCTACAGTTGTACCGGGCCCTGGTGAGACCGCACCTGGAGTACTGTGTGCAGTTTTAGTCTCCAAATTTGAGGAAGGATATTCTTGCTATTGAGGGCGTGCAGCGTAGGTTCACTAGGTTAATTCCCAGAATGGCGGGACTGTCGTATGTTGAAAGGCTGGAGCAATTAGGCTTGTATACACTGGAATTTAGAAGGATGAGGGGGGATCTTATTGAAACATATAAGATAATTAGGGGATTGGACACATTAGAGGCAGGAAACATGTTCCCAATGTTGGGGGAGTCCAGAACAAGGGGCCACAGTTTAAGAATGAGGGGTAGGCCATTTAGAACGGAGATGAGGAAGAACTTTTTCAGTCAGAGAGTGGTGAAGGTGTGGAATTCTCTGCCTCAGAAGGCAGTGGAGGCCAGTTCGTTGGATGCTTTCAAGAGAGAGCTGGATAGAGCTCTTAAGGATAGCGGAGTGAGGGGGTATGGGGAGAAGGCAGGAACGGGGTACTGATTGAGAGTGATCAGCCATGATCGCATTGAATGGCGGTGCTGGCTCGAAGGGCTGAATGGCCTACTCCTGCACCTATTGTCTATTGTCTATTGCTTTATTTAAAACAAATGTGAAAGCCAGTCACGGAAATAGCGACATTAATACGTTAACTTTGTTTCTTGAAGTCTTTTTCATTCTCGTTATATTCAAGGGCTGTGCCCCTCTGTGACATTTTATAGCTTTTTTAAAATCAATTTACATGATTGCTGCAAAATTCTCAAGGTATATACCTCTGACAATTCTTCCAGAGAGGTTGAGGATTAAGCAGAACAGCAATAGGCTGCATTGCACACAATTCCCTGAACAGAGTTGCCATGTACTGAACAGCAATGTGGAAAAAGGGGTTCCACTTTTTCATTGCTTAATTATAGCCATCGTGATTTGTACTTAACATTATTAAAGAAAGAGTTCATTTTCTCCAGACAGAGATAAATGCTCCCTATCTGTGCTCATTTCTTTATCACTGTAATTGTGCAATCTGACTGCTAAAGTTTCAAGTCCTATAATATACAGATAACAGTAATTGTCTACTTAATATAATATAAATTATGCCTGCCGCCTTAATGTTTGCCATTGACTTACAATTCAATATGAGATGTGTAAGATCTGGGTTGTGTTTTAAATTAAGTTTCATAAATGCACTGCATCTGAATTTCTTCACTTGATCAGAAACGTATAAAATTATTAAGGGGTTGGACACGTTAGAGGCAGGAAACATGTTCCCAATGTTGGGGGAGTCCAGAAACAGGGGGCACAGTTTAAGAATAAGGGGTAGGCCATTTAGAACAGAGATGAGGAAAAACTTTTTCAGTCAGAGAGTTGTGAATCTGTGGAATTCTCTGCTTCAGAAGGCAGTGGAGGCCAATTCTCTGAATGCATTCAAGAGAGAGCTAGAAAGAGCTCTTAAGGATCGCGGAGTCGGGGGGGGGTATGGGGAGAAGGCAGGAACGGGGTACTGATTGAGAATGATCAGCCATGATTACATTGAATGGCGGTGCTGGCTTGAAGGGCCGAATGGCCTCCTCCTGCACCTATTGTCTATTATCTTTCCGGTGACTAGTTAGCACGCAACAGAAGCTTTTCACCGTACCTCGGTACACGTGACGATAAACTGAGCTCAACTCTGGCTACCGCTGATGCTTGCATCCCGCCAAACCTATTCCCAACTTCATCTCTGACTGCCAACAGACGAGCCATTGACTGCTGAGAAAAAGTTAACAAATATAATTTCATGATTATATAAATTCCACGCCGTGTGAATATAACTCTCTGATAACTTATTGCAAATTATTGCTATGCATTTGTGTAAGAAAGAAAAGGTTTGCCTTGGGATCTAGAATCGTCCATTGACTTCGCAGTGTGATTTTATTATTATTACCCCGCGCTGCTTTCATTGCTAAGGTATCAGCTGACCTTGCACCAGTCCTTGCAACTGTACTCCTGAGAGTTGTGAACTAATCTCTTTAGTGGAAGATGGTGATGTTAATTTGTCTCACAAAGAAGTGCCTTTATTGAAGGAAATTTGTTCTGCCTTCAAAGTTCTCTTGGAGATACCAAGGTTATTTGATTCTTTTTCCATGATCCATTTTTAAATTACATGCGTGTTATTTTCCAGGATTTTCCTCAGAAAAGTTTAGTTTAGTTTAGAGATACAGCGCGGAAACAGGTGCTTCAGCCCACCGAGTCCCCACCAATGCTCTCCATATGTTAACCCACTCATCCCTGGGATCATTCTCGTAAACGCCCTCTGGACCCTCTCTAGGGCCAGCATATCCTTCCTCAGGTAAGGGGCACAAAACTGCTCACAATACTTCAAATGTGGCCTGACCAAATTCACCGATAATACCACCGGTGTTGGTTAATTCACAGGTAATGATGAGTCAGTGTATATGAGAGAGATTGAAAATATGATTGAATGGTGCCAGAATAACAATCTCGCTCTCAACGTCTGCGAGGCCAAAGAGCTAATTTTTGACTACAGAAGGAGAAAGCAGAAGTACAACCCGGCTTCATCGATGGGTTGGGAATTTAGTTTAGCTTAGAGATACAGTGCGCAAACATGCCCTTCGGCCCACATCGACCAGAGATCGCCACACATTAACACTATCCGACACGCACTAGGGACAATTTACACTTATACCAAGCCAATTAACCTCCAAACCTGCAAGTCTTTGGAGCGTGGGAGAAAACCGGAGATTTGGGAGAAAATCCACGCGGTCATGGGGAGAACGTACAAACGCCATACAGACAGCACCCGTAGCCGGGATCGAACCTGGGTCTCCGATGCTGCAAGGCAGCAATTCTACCGCTGCGCCACCGTGGAGAGTCAACCGGTACCTGAGCGTGCCCATCTCTGAAGATCTATCCTGGGTCTAGCACATTGATGCAATCATAAAGAAAGCCCATAAACACCTCAACTTCCTTAGAAGATTAAGGGGATTCCGTATGTTGATTAACACTCTCTTGAAGTGACCATAAGTGCACATTAAAAGCATATTGACTGGTTGCATCATATCCTGGTTCATCAACTCAAATGCCCAGAAATGAAGATTACAAAAAGTGGCAGACACTGTCCTTTCACCCAGAGAGTTGTGAATTTGTGGAATTCTCTGCCACAGAGGGCAGTGGAGGTCAATTCACTGGATTAATTTAAAAGAGAGTTAGATAGAGCTCTGGGGGCTAGTGGAATCAAGGGATATGGGGAGAAGGCAGGCACAGGTTACTGATTGTAGATGATCAGCCACGATCACAATGAATGGTGGTGCTGGCTCGAAGGGCCAAATGGCCTCCCTCTGCACCAATTTTCCATGTTTCTATGTCCATCACATGCTGCCTGGCCTGCTGAGTTACATCGACAGTTCCTCATTTCTCCAAAATCTAATCGAAATGATGAATTTTAAGTTAACTTTTGAAACTCCATGTTGGGCTTTTTTTCCCTCTCTCATTTATTCTTACACACATATGCACAAACTAACTTAACAAACATAAAGATTAATTGAATCCAAGAGTACAGAAAAAGGCCCATGCCGACCAAAATGCCCCATCGACACCAGTCCCGCCTGACTGTGTTTGGTCCATTTTCCTCTAAACCTTCCCGGTCCATGGACCTGTCCAAATGCATCTCAAAGTGTTGGAAAGGTAAATAGAGAGCAAAATGTAACTTTTTTTTGTGCAGATATATTTGGACAGTATTCTGGCTTTTTAACTTTATTCGCACAAAAATAAGTTATTGGACTTATACTTCTATGCAACCATGGCAATTAATTGCTGAGATCTCCACCACACATATTGTTTGCTTGAAGCCCTATTTATATTGCATTTTGTTTTCCATTCAAAAAGAATGTGGAGCCACTTCATTGAAATGCTCCAAGGGAACTTCCAAGTCAATATTAGTCTGGAGTCACTGCAACCTGGGGTCCCATTCAAATCATTGAAACATCTGCCTCAAGTTGGTAAGGCATTAAACAAAATGAGATCTGGCAACTTAAGACTCTGTGCTGAAGCACAGTTGGGAGTTCTCACTGGGATTGTTGAAACGATGGACATAAGTGCCAGGCTATGACAGAAAATGATGAATATTTTTTTTAAATTGTTAGAAATCTGAAATAAACAATGGAAACACTCAGTAAGTCAGGCAGCATCAGTAGAAAGGGAAACAAAGTTAATGTTCAGGACTGGGGTAGTTGGTAGTTTCAGGGAATATTTGGCCCATTGGGAGAGCAGAAGTTATTGAGAGACCTTTACAAAGTTGGCTGATATTTTTAATCTTCCGGATGAATAAAAAACATGCCTGAAACATATCAGAATTTTTCAGGAACTGTGTACAACTCAAATCAATGCATACGGAAAGCTGTGATATTAAAGTGGAGGAGTTTCTGAATTGAAAGATGGATAACAGGAACATATTAATTTGAGTAATAAGGAACTGCAAATGGTTTAATTTGTGAAGATAGACACAAAATGCTGGAGTAACTCAGCAGGACAGGCAGCATCACTGGAGAGAAGGAATGGGTGACGTTTCAGGTCGAGACCCTTCTTCAGACTTAAGACTTGAGATGTAATTTGAAATTTCTTTGAACAACTTGATTATAAAACCTGTCAAATAATTTTACAAGATAATATTTTGAACTAATACAATATGTGCATATTGAAAAGATGACCATAAAAGATAGACAGGTTAGTGAAAAGGGTCAGGCTAAGCACATAGAAGATTGGCAAATTTTAACATATGAACCTTTATATTAAGGATGATATTAGCTTAAACATAACTAAAAAGGTTTGGTGCAATGGAAAGGAATCGGACATATTCAAGTTGTGTTATTTTTGAGCAAAACCTGCAGGTAAAACTAACCAACCAAGTCAAAAAAATTTAATATCAGATTAAAGAGAGACCAAGTAAAACGTGTCCAAATGCATCTCAAAGTGTTGGAAAGGTAAATAGAGAGCAAAATGTAACCCTATTTTTGTGCATGTATATGACCTAAATTGGGTCAGCTCCATCCAAATCCAGCCACACCAACATTACTGTGGTTATCTTGGTTGGTTTGGATGAGTTGGACCAAAGGGCCCATTTCCCTGCCTCATGACGCCGACTTCTCTAATTGCCTCACTAAGTTGAGAACTTTTCTCGATTTCCAATCTGCATACGAAATGGAGTATTTCGATGAAATGCTGTCACGTCACTTCCTAATGGGAATGGGCTGCAGCTCAAAACTACCACTAATTGGAACCAAATTGGCAATCATGTTCAATGATGCTACCAGCTTGCTGGTGTGGGAAATCAAAATTTATCATCCCAATGAAGATTATTACGATTAGTTTGACTTTAACTAGCTCCCACTCCACTGGAAATGGTTGTTGACACTGGGGTACTTAAAATAAAAGCTGCGACACCTTCAGTATTACCATCACTGATCTTAATGAAGATAATAACTTAAAAAAAAAAAGAAAATCATCCTTAAAGTGTCCTTGAAAGTCAGGATCAGCTCTTGGATCGAATTAAAGGAACTTCTTTAGTCAGAGGGTAGTTAACCTGTGGAACTCATTGTCGCAGAGGGCTGTGGAGGGCAAGCCAGTGGATAATTTTAAGGCAGAGCTAGAAAAATACTTGATTAGAACGGGTGCCAAGGGTTATGGGGAGAAGGGAGGAAAATGGGATTAGGAGGCAGAGATCAGCCATGATTGAATGGCAGAGTAGACTCAATGGGCCGAATGGCCTAATTCTACCCCTATAACTTGTGAACTTGTGAAACCATGGGTTTAGTGGAATGGTTTGTGTTTTGAGCTGAGAGACTTATTGAACTCGCTAATATCTGAATCTGATGAGAAGTTTGTCTGAAGCCTAGATAGTTAAAAATGGAGGCTTCATTTAATAATAAATGCAATTATAATATAATATCATTACACTTAAAAATTTAAGATTAACTATATTTCACTGATTAAATTCAAAGGGAGTTTATTTTGCAATTTTCCAAAATGGCACCTTAAACACAACTGTACAGATATTTTAGCAATACATGCTAGAACGCTACATTGAAACAGTACTGTTCAGAGCAGCATGATGGTGCAGCGGTAGAGTTTCTCTGGCCTTACAGATTCCATCCAGACTGCGGGTGCTTGTCTGTACTTTCTCCCCCCCCCCCCACCACCACCACCACCACCACCCCCCCCCCCCCCCCCACCACCACCACCCCCCCCCCCCCCCACCACCAACTCCCCCCACCCGTGACCTGCATGGGTTTTATCCAGGATCTCCAGTTTCCTCCCAAACTCCAAAAATGTACAGGTTTGTAGGTTAATTGGCTTGGCATAATAATAAATTGTCCCCAGTGTGTGTAGGATAGTGTTAGTGTGCGGGGGGGGGTCGCTGGTCGGTGCGGTCTCGGTGGGCTGAAGAGCCTGTTTCCGTGCTGTATCACTAAAACTTTAAAAAAAGAGACAGCTAATCAGTTTTTTTTCCTAATCAATACTTCATGCTAGTTGAAGAACAAGAAACAGAAGGGTAGTCCTTTCACTTCCATTCAACAAGATTATGCTTGATTTTGTACCATGACACTTCTTTCCTGCAGGCTCCCATATCACTTTATTCGCCTAATCTATAAAATTCTATTGATTTTTGCCTCGAGTGTGTTTGGGCAACTGGAGGAGCCATATCTAATCTGAATCAGCTCAAGAGAGGTTCTGTCCTAAGAGGCGTTGGAAAAAAAAATGTTTGAGAAAAATTTCAAAAGTAGGTGAAATAATCCACCAGCTATTTGCAGAGACAGTGTACAGATCAGGGACCAAATAAATATGAATTGGCACAAAGGGAATCAAAAAGTCCTTCAAAATAAATTAACGCCGCAAATCATACAACTCATTAAAACGCAAAATGATTGTCTGCATGCTGAAGGCTTCATCCCTAGAATCTTAACAGTTTCTATCTAATGCGAGTTGATACTTTTGTATTTTATGACCCACTCATACAAAATCCTATTGACATTAATTAACTTGTGATCGGCAGAGCAAAGGTATCAGTTAACATGGGGTGCTTCAGGAGGTACCAAAGCCCATGACTTGGTCATTAAAGTACATTAATATCTCATTGGCACTTTATCTCACCATGGACACCTGGAATGCAAGGAAGCTCGTTCCAGCCCCAATTAAAAGATACGATTGAAGTAAATGAATTTTCCACGGCTGAAAGTTTATTTCACATTGCTGTTAAGATGGACCGATCTGATGGTGCAAAATATAACTGACACTATCTCCCCATCTCCAAGCCAATCTGCATTACGATGTGTTTCTCCAAATCCTATGCACCTGATATTCCTCTAACACACCATTAGGTTTCGACTGTTGCCTCGTTCCTTTTAGTTTGTCTTTCTTCCAAGATATTTCTTTTCTAACTTATTACTCTTTAATAACCAATTCCAGTACCTTCCACTACTTTGTTGAACTAATAGGCCTATATTTCCCTTGATTAATGGACTGACCTTTGGAAAAAAAATAACGATTTTGTAATTTTCCATGCTATCTTTGTTTAATTAACAGAAAGGTAGTCTGCTGCTACCTCCACCTATTTATTAATTGCCCTAACTATGGAAATGCATTTCCCCGAGTTCTAGTTCTAATGAATATTCAACTGTTTCAAGACTTTTAATGACCATCTTTGCACTGACCCCCATGATCCCTGCCTGCCAGCCATCATTAGGACAAATAAATTGTCGGCAGCTCAGAATTGTTACTGCTTGGATGTATTTAAATAGTTCCATTATGTCTCCTTCCAAGATTTTGTTGTTCAACATTGTGGAATTGGACAACACGTCAAGTCTATCTTACGAAGATGACAGTCTCTAACCTTGTGTAAACAAAATGCCTGACACCAACTATTGAGCATGCCAAATCAACAATTTGATTTTCTTCAGTAAACTTAGTGAAAAACAACCATTTTTATCTTTCATTTTTTTGTTCTGTATCTCCCTCCATGCCACCATCCATATCTCTCATTTCCTTTTCCTCCTTCCTGTCTCTCAGTCTGAAGAAGGGTCTCGACCCGAAACGTCACCTGTTCCTTTTCTCCAGAGATGCTGCCTGGCCCGTTGAGACAATCCAGCCCTTTGTATCTATCCTCTAAAAAGAATTGATGTTCTGATCTCTTCCAAGCACATGGAGATCTGAATATTCATTTCTTTTGCACATTTCACTGTGTAATGGAGTATTGCCATTCAAACCAAACTTATCTTTTTAATGAACATTGTAGTTATGAACAAGTATGAACATTGAATTCAACAATGTTAGGTAAGCTCAAACAACCCCCCTTTCAAGAGTCAAGTCAAGATCAGTGTCAAATCAAGTACAGTGATCAACATTTTTCACTGTACCTCAGTAGTGACAATAAACTGAACTGCACTGAAACATAGAAACATAGAAAATAGGTGCAGGAGTAGGCCATTCGGCCCTTCGAGCCTGCACCGCCATTCAATATGATCATGGCTGATCATCCAGCTCAGTAACCTGTACCTGCCTTCTCTCCATACCCCCTGATCCCTTTAGCAAAAAGGGCCACATCTAACTCCCTCTTAAATATAGCCAATGAACTGGCCTCAACTACCTTCTGTGGCAGAGAATTCCACAGACTCACCACTCTCTGTGTGAAGAAATGTTTTCTCATCTCGGTCCTAAAAGACTTCCCCCTTATCCTTAAGCTGTGACCCCTGGTTCTGGACTCCCCCAACATCGGGAACAATCTTCCCGCATCTAGCCTCTCCAACCCCTTAAGAATTTTATATGTTTCTATAAGATCCCCCCTCAGTCTTTTAAATTCCAGCGAGTACAAGCCTAGTCTATCCAGTCTTTCTTCATATGAAAGTCCTGCCATCCCAGGGAGCAATCTAGTGAACCTTCTCTGTACTCCCTCTAAGGCAAGAACGTCTTTCCTCAGATTAGGAGCCCAAAACTGCACACAATACTCCAGGTGCGGTCTCACCAAGGCCCTGTACAACTGCAGTAGAACCTCCCTGCTCCTAAACTCAAACCTCTTGCTATGAATGTCAACATACCATTCGCTTTCTTCACTGCCTGCTGCACCTGCACGCTTGCTTTCAATGACTGGTGCACCATGACACCCAGGTCACGTTGCATCTCCCCTTCTCCTAATCGTTCACTATTCAGGTAATACTGCTTTCCTGTTCTTGTCGCCAAAGTGGATAACCTCACATTTATCCACATTATATTGCATCTGCCATGCATTTGCCCACTCGCCTAATCTATCCAAGTCACTCTGCAGCCTCCTAGCATCCTCCTCGCAGCTAACACTGCCACCCAGCTTCGTGAACTGAAGAGTGTTTTATTGTCATATGTTCCAAAACAATTACATTTATAAGACTCATCTACATTCTTCCTGGTGGCAGGAGTGAAATGATAGCGTTGCCAGTGTGGCGTGGGTCTCTGATGATGATGGCTGCCTTTTTGAGGCAGCAACATTTGTAGATCCCTTCGATCAGTTCCTGTGGAATGGAGGGTAGCTAATGTTATCCCACTTTTTAAGAAAGGAGAGAGAGAGAGAAAACAGAGAGTTATAGACCAGTTAGCCTGACATCGGTGGTGGGGAAGATGCTGAAGTCAATTATAAAAGATGAAATAGCGGTACATTTGGATAGCAGTAACATGAAGTCAGCATGAATTTACGAAGGAGAAATCATGCTTGACTAATCTTCTGGAATTTTTTGAGGATGTAACTTGGAAAACGGGCAAGGGAGAGCCAGTGGGTGTAGTGTACCTGGACTTTCAGAAAGCCTTCGACAAGGTCCCATATAGGAGATTAGTGGGCAAAATTAGAGCACATGGTATTGAGGGTAGGGTACTGACATGGATAGAAAATTGTTTGGCAGACAGAAAGCAAAGAGTAGGGATTAACGGGTCCCTTTCAGAATGGCAGGCAGTGACTAGTGGGGTACCGCAAGGCTCGGTGCTGGGACCGCAGCTATTTACAATATACCTTAATGACTTAGATGAACGGACTAAAAGTAACATTAGTAAATTTGCAGATGACACAAAGCTGGGTGGCAGTGTGAAGTGCGAGGAAGATGCTATGAGGATGCAGGGTGACTTGGACAAGTTGGGTGAGTGGGCAGATGCCTGGCAGATGCAGTTTAATGTGGATAAATGTGAGGTTATCCACTTTGGAGGCAAGAACAGGAAGGCAACTTGTTATTTGAATGGTGTCAAGTTAGGAAAAGGGGAAGTACAACGAGATCTGGGTATCCTTGCTCATCAGTCACTGAAAGCAAGCGTGCAGGTACAGCAGCCAATGAAGAAATCTAATGGCATGTTGGCCTTCATAACGAGAGGAATTGAGTATAGGAGCAAAGAGGTCCTTCTGCAGTTGTTCAGGGCCCTAGTGAGACCACACCTGGTGCATTGTGTGCAGTTTTGGTCTCCAAATTTGAGGAAGGACATTCTTGCTATTGAGGGAGTGCAGCGTAGGTTCACGAGGTTAATTCCCGGGATGGCGGGACTGTCATATGTTGAAAGAATGGAGCAACTGGGCTTGTATACACTGGAATATAGAAGGATAAGATGGGATCTTATAGAAACATATAAAATGATTAAGGGATTGGACACACTAAAGGCAGGAGACATGCTCCCGATGTAGGAGGAGTTCCGGACCAGGGGCCACAGTTTAAGAATAAGGGTTAGGCCATTTAGAACAGAGATGAGGAAGAATGTTTTCACCCAGAGAATTGTGAATCTGCGGAATTCTCTGCCCCAGAAGGCAGGAGGCCAATTCTCTGGATGCTTTCAAGAGAGAATTAAATATAGCTCTGAAAGATAGCGGAGTCAAGTGATATGGGGAGAAGGCAGGAACAGGGTACTGATTGTGGATGATCAGCCATGATCACAGTGAATGGTGGTGCTGGTGCGAAGGGCGGAATAGCCTGCGCCTATTATCTATTGTGTATTGATGGTGGGGAGGTCAGTACCCGTGATGGACTGAGCAGTGTACACCACTTTTTGCCAGCTTCTTCGTTTCCTGGATATTCGAGCTGCCGACCTGGCTGTGATGCAACTGTTCAATATGTTCTCCTCCACATCCAAATTCGCTCCCACCCCTTTCCCCCATGCCTCACCTAGACTCAAACCTATTGCTCCCCTCCCCCTCCATCCATCCTCTAGCTTCACAATTCGCAACTCTTCAATCCTTCTTTTTCACACCACTTTATAATCTCTGGGCTTTGTCCAACCATCTGCCTTTGTAAAAGCCCTTTTGCCAGTGTTCACCATTTATCTGCCATGCTTTGGCCTGCCTCCCCACCCCCCTCTATTCCAGCTTTCTTCACCCTCTTATCATCAGTCTGACAAAAGGTCCGGACCAGAAATGTCACCTTTCCATGTTCTCCAGGGGTGCTGTCTTACCAATCGAGTTACTCCAGCACTTTGTGTTTTTTTTACTTTTTGAAACAAGCATCTGCAGTTCCTTGTTTTTACTTCCTCTTACCCCTCCCCAACTCAATTAATATACTTGTATGTACACCTCAAGTGAAATATGTATCAGGGTAATATTTTCAGCACTGAGATAAATACAAAATACAAGATAACCCATAAGATTATAAAGAATTACATTAATCATCTTTGGAAATAACAGTCGACGCTGCTGAAAATACTCAGCATCTCTGAACAACGAAATACAGTCAGACCATGGAAACAGACCATTCTGCGCAACTTGTCCATGCTGAGCAAGCTGTCTATTTGAGCTCGTTCCCAGTCGTCCTGTATTTGCCCGATGTGCTGCTGAACCTTTCCCAGCCATTAACGTGTTTAAAAGTCTTGGAATCGTTTTAATTGTAGCCACCACTTACAGTTTCCTTTGGCAGTTCATCCCGTCTTTCCACCGCACAGCTTGTGGAATAAGTTGTCTCTCGCGCCCCTTTCAAATCTTTCCACTCCCACTTAGATCAATGCTGTCTAGTTTTACTCTCCCGAGAAAAAAAAGACTGTGACATCCACTTTATCTATGATCTGCATGAATTTATGCACCTCCATAAAGTCACCCATCAACCTCTTTCCAACATGACAGGGTACAAAAAGGCCCAGCTTATCAAGCCTCCCCTTCTAGCTCAAGTCCTCCAGTTCTGCTAACATGCCCCTGAATCTATTCTGCACCCTCTCCAGCTTCATGATATCCTTCCTATTGAAGCAGCACATCAGAACTCAGCTTGTATGTAACCATTTTTTTTTAATGACCCAAAACTGCAAATAAAAGAATAAACCTACTGTTAAAAATAGTCAAGAATTCTCTAACATTAATAGTTCTATATGCCAATTAATAGTTCTGTAATACCACAAGATTACAACCTCTGAATTTAATTTTACCAAAACATATTCCAAAAATCATTTGATTTCAGCTCTACAACAATGTTTTGACCTGGGAAAAAAAGAAGATTTTCCAGTCAATATATAGAAGAGGACATCAAATATTACAAGGGCGGCACGGTAGCGCAGCGGTAGAGTTGCTGCTTTACAGCGAATGCAGCGCCGGAGACTCAGGTTCGATCCTGACTATGGGTGCTGTACTGTAAGGAGTTTGTACGTTCTCCCCGTGACCTGCGTGGGTTTTCTCCGAGATCTTCGGTTTCCTCCCACACTCCAAAGACGTACAGGTATGTAGGTTAATTGGCTGGGTAAATGTTTTTAAAAAAATTGTCCCTAGTGTGTGTAGGATAGTGTTAATAGTGTGCGGGGATCGCTGGGCGGCGCGGACTTGGTGGGCCGAAAAGGCCTGTTTCCGCGCTGTATATATATGATATGATATGATTTGAATACATAAATTAAGGTAGTGATCAACAAGAGTTGTATTTATCCATTGAGGTCATGGAGTCTAAGAGCATGGGAATGGGTCCTTCAGTCTAACTTGTCCATGCTGATCGAGATACCCATCTAGGCTGGTCCTCATTTGCCCACATTCCTCTAAACCATTCTCATCTAAGCCTCTGAATATGGAGTCGAAAATCAATATCCAAAATCAAGATCACATGGCGGCAACCTGAACATAATCATAATCATAATTTATTAGCTTCGGTAAAAATATGATTTAACTGGTTATATCTTTTGTAATCAAGTGTGCAGAGTTAATGGTTTCAGATCAGAGTTGGAGCTTTTTATATTAGACCAGGTCTTTTTCATAATTCAAATGTGATTAAAATAAAATAAAATCTGTAGAAGGCAGATCTTACATTAATACAGAGAGCAAACCATCTTTTGAACCTTCAGGAAAATGGAATTTGGCAGCTAATTAAATCCCCCAAAATTACAATCTTATTATCATCATGTTGAGAAATTCCAGTTCACCATAAGGGGCAGCAGGGAGCTCAGTTGCTCATTTTAACCACCAGGATGGTGGTTAAATGGATGGTCAACCATCCAGGATGGTGGTTAAATGGATGATCAACCATCCAGGATGGCCAGAAATCCGTTGCGCTTTTGTGCTCAGACTGAGGGATGGATGAGGAACCAAGAGAACTTTCATAGAAGTGAGGCATGGATTGTGATTCTGAGGGTGGGTGTGGTAGAGCTGTGAAGCAACAGGTCACCGTGGTGACCATGGCTGCTGTCTATATGAAATTTGAACGTTTTCTCTGTGATCGCGTGGGTTTCCTCTAGATGCTCTGGTTTCCACCCACATTTCAAAGATGTGCAGGTTTGTAGGTCATGTAGGAAAATAACTGCAGATGCTGGTTCAAATTGAAGGTAGACACAAAATGCTGGGGTAACTCAGCAGGTCAGGCAGCATCTCAGGAGAGAAGGAATGGGTGACGTTTTGGGTCTGAAGAAGGGTCTCGACCCGAAACGTCACCCATTCCTTCCCTCCTGAGATACTGCCTGACCTGCTGAGTTACTCCAGCATTTTGTGTCTACCTTCAGGTTTGTAGGTTAATTGATTCTATAAATTGTCCCTAATGTGTATGGGGAAAATAGTCGGTTAACGTGGACATGGTGGGGCAAAGAGCATGTGTCCATGCTGTATCTCTAAACTACACAAAACACAGCCATTTCCGGGCACAAAACTTTACCTCAGCAGGTGCAGATTCCGACAAATTCTCAGTTGACTCGCATACTTGAGAAGAAATAATGTAACAATAAAGAGTCCCACGGCAACAAGTTCTGGCAAAGTCATCTCATCTCCTCAGCCAAACTGAAATGTCTTACATCCAGATACAACATCCTATGAGACATAGCCAGCTGATTCATCCAAGAGTCATGCTGCTTATCAAATATTGAGCGTGCGCTTCTTAACAGAATGGAATATTTATTTGTGAGCTAATTCGTATCCGATTTTATTATTTTCCCGCTCTGGACATGTTGCTCTGTCAGCCTGATTCCAAATGTTATTCATACTGAAAATATATCTGTATATATTAGTTAGTTTAGTTTATTGTCACATGTACCGAGAAAAGTTTGTTGCGTGCTACCCAGTCAGCAGAAAGATAATACACTTTCACAGTCGAGCCCTCCACAGTGTCTAGCTACAGGATAAAGGGAATAGTGTATAGTGCAAGACAAAGTGCAGTCCGATTAAAACTGATGGATGGAGTACAGGTTTAAAAGAGTGGAGCGATTGTAATAAGTGATTGCAGATCTGATTCTGGGACCAGCGAGCACAGAGCCGCCCATCTTGGGCACCATCTTGTATTTGGTATGATGAGGATTTTTCATTACATCTTTCATGAGGTTAGGTAATGAAAGACGATATTTCAATAAATCTCGAGTCAACAACATATTATTGTTATGAATTAATGGTTAATGCTTTGCACATTCGGGTAGTGCTTTGCACATTCGGGTAAAAGTGGCATTAATGTAGGATTGGTGTAAATTAATGGTTGATGAGGAAGAGAAAAAACAACATGGATCAATGAGAATTTTAGTGTAATTAGTGTAAACAGCAATTAATTATTTGCAAACCTATAATTGACTTTCACAAAGGCTATTAAAACATTATTTGTGCTTACAAATTGCTTCCACCTAAAATAATATGCTGTTATTTTTTTTTTCTGATTTGCTCTCGCTTTTAATTCTTCCATAAGTTGTGCATAATTACATCTTTCATACAATTAACTTTGAATGAATGAGTGAATAAGTTTATTGGCCAAGTATGTGCATATACAAGGAATGTGCCTTGATGCGCCGCTCAAAAATGACAACACAAACATACAGTTAACAATTAAGAATAAAGCATAAACACATCAAAACAATAAGGATACACCATTACGGTGTAAACATTTGGGTGAAAATAAACTAGAGCAAAAAAGAAACTACAGACTTTGGTTATTGAGAACTACCACTCGTGGGAAAAACAGCTGTTTTTATCTCTGGCTGTGGCTGCGGCTGCTTTGACTGTCCAGAGTCGCCTTCCAGAGGGAAGTACTTCAAATAGTTTGTGGCCAGGGTGAGAGGGGTCAGAGATGATCTTGCCCGCTCGCTTCCTGGCCCTTGCAGTGTACAGTTCGTCAATGAGGGGGAAGGTTGGCTCACCTGCAGTCCGTTTGTCTTTTGTGTTTTTTGTTGTTTTTTGTCTTAGTTATAGTGTTTAGATGTGATGTAGTGGTTTTTGTGGTTGGGTACTATGTGTGGGGGGGGAACTGAAAAATTGTCTCTTCCGAACGGAGACCCGACCTTTTTTTCTGGGTGGTGTCTCCGTTCCTGCTGCGGCCTACCATCGGCCAAACACCTGGAGCTGGCGGCCTCCAGCTGGAACCACCTGGGGCTCTGGTTCGCAGAGCCCGCGGACTGTACTCACCACCAGCGGAGCTGGCTGCCTTCGGAGGCTGTGGTGGCACTGCGAGTGCGGCTACGATTTGCCTTCGGAGGCTTCAGCTGCGGGCCGCGTGGATATCGGAAGCTCGCAGGCCCCTGGGTGGGAGCCGACATCGGGAGCTCCGGCAGTGGCAGCGTCTTCGCACGCCCCAAATCGCGGGGCTTGGGTCGGCCCACTGTGGACCTTACACCGTCCGGCATGGCCTGGAACCGGCCGCGGGATTTCCTTCGTTGCTGCAGGAAGTACATCCTCTGTTGGGCCTTTTTGACTGTGGAGTCGATGGTTTAGTTTAGAGATACAGTGCGGAAACAGGCCCTTCGGCCCACCGGGTCCGCGCCGACCAGCGATCCCTGCATGTTAACACTACAACCACTAGGGACAATTTTTACATTTACCAAGCCAATTAACCTATAAACTTGTACGTCTTTGGAGTGTGGGAGGAAACCGAAGATCTCGGAGAAAACCCACGCAGGTCACGGGGAGAACGTACAAACTCCGTACAGATAGCACCCGTAGTCGGGATCGAATCTATATGTTAGCCAAATTTCTCTGAAATGGACCACCTTTTAATTTTAAACTTGGAGTTCAGCAGCAATTGACGAACTGTACACTGCAAGGGCCAGGAAGCGAGTGAGCAAGGTCATCTCTGACCCCTCTCACCCAGGCCACAAAATCTTTGAAGCACTTGCCTCTGGAAGGCGACTCCGGACTGTCAAAGCAGCCACAGCCAGACATAAAAACAGCTTTTTTCCACGAGTGATAGTTCTACTCAATAACCAAAGTCTGTAGTCTCTTTTTTGCTCTGGTTTATTTCCACCCACATGTTTAGACCGTAATGTTGTATCCTTATTGTTTTGATGTGTTTAAGCTTTATTCATAATTGTTAACTATATGTTTGTGTTGTCATTTGTGAGCGGAGCACCAAGGCATATTCCTTGTATATGCACATACTTGGCCAATAAACTTATTCATTCATTCATTCAATAAAAATGTACCACTTCTTCGGAGGTCTTTAGAATGTGTTGGCTCAGGAAATGCGACTTGTATTAATTTCAAAATTGTTGACCATCATTATAATCACGCAGATTTGAGATATAATAATAATAATAATAATTCATTTATTTTATATAGCGCCTTATCGGGTGCTCAAAGCGCTTTACAAAAACAATCAACATAAAAACAAACAGACAAACTATCCTAACGGAAAAGCGGCGAATAAACAACGCCAGCGTCCTCTCACGTCAGGGTCCGGCAGTAGACAACAAAAAAGCACAGGACACACAGATACAATTTTTACACAAACAGCCATCACAGTGATTGCTCTAGGCATACCCTCACTGTGATGGAAGGCAAAGTCTTATCTCCTCCTCATTCTTATCCCGTGGTGCCACGAGGTGATCGAGGCTCCCAACTTTTTGAAGCCCCCACCGGGCGATGGAAAGTCCCAGGGCCGAGCCGAGCAGGCCGATGAAAGTCCTGAGCCCCCACTGGGTGATGGAAAGTCCCAGGGCCGAGCCGAGCAGGCCGATGAAAGTCCTGAGCCCCCACCGGGCGATGGAAAGTGCTGCGGCCGAGCCACGCAGGGCGATGAAGGGCCTGCGAGCGGGTCGATCGTACCTCGCGCTTCGGGGCGGTCGAAGCTGCTACGGCTGGAGCTCCCAAAAACCGGTCGCCAGCCAGGGACCTGCGAACTCCCGATGTTGCGGTCTGCAGGGCCCACGGCCGAAGCCTCCGAGATGGTAAGTCCAGGCCCTGCGACCGGAGTCTTCAAGGTCGATCCCAGCTGGAGGCCGCCGACTCCACGATGTTAGGCCGTAGCGCGAACGGAGATACGACACGGTAAAGGTCGCATCTCCGTTGAGGAAGAGATTAGAAAAAAGGTTTCCCCCAACCCCCCCACCACCCCCCCACATACACAGAGTTAAAAATAGAACAAAACGTACATTAAACGATGACAATAGACAATAGACAAAAAACAAAAAAAAGACAGAGAGACTGCCGGTGAGCCGCAGCTGCAGAGCACAGCCACGCTGTGATAACCTTCATCTGCCAATTCTTGAGTACATTGCATATTTGCATTAATTTTTTTTCTAAAAGCAAAAAAAAAACCTCAGATGTTTTATATCTAACAATAAATGAGAATGTTTGAAATATCAGTAGAAATCTGCATAGAGTAAAACAGAGTTAATGTTTCAGTCAATGAACTTTCATCAGAATCACCAAAAGGTTAGAAATCTAGTTTAATTGTGGAGAAGCAGGAGTGGAGAGAGCAAAAGGAATGAAGTCAAGAGGGACTGAAAGACATCAGAACTGGCACATTTTTAAAGAAGCTGGAAATCCTGGTCATGCGAGATTGTTGAACTCAAGTGCAGTGAGCGGCACTGTTTCAATAGGATGCTCAGGTGCTATTTCTTAAGCTTACAGAGGATGCCGTTGGTATAATGTAAGATGGCGAAGACAGGAGTCAAAGTGATAATGGAGTGGTGAATCTCTTCCAGACTATCTCCTTTGCTCCTGTACCCTTTCTCAAGACTGCAAATATACACAGCACCGTGTGAATATCCCCAATGTATTGTACAATACAAACAATACATTTAAACCCCAGTGCCTGAACAAGGGCAATATGCCATTTTCTTTTTCTTAATTACTCGCTTCACCTGGATGCTAATGTTTTGTGTTCCATAAACTGGAACAGCTGGATCCCTCTGCGCTCCACGCGTTTGCAGTTTCTCTCCACTTAATTAAAGGGGCAGCATAGTGGCGCAGCAGTCGAGTTGCTGCCTCACACCACCAGAGACCTGGGGTCGATTCTAACAACAGGCACTGTCCGTACGGAGTTTGTATATTCTCCCTGTAACTGTGTGGTTTTCCTCCCGCATCCCAAAGAAATGCAGGTTTGTAAAAGTTTTGGTAAAATTGTCCCTCGTGTGTAGGATAGCACTAGTGTATGGGTGATTGACGGTCAGCATGGACTCGGTGGGCCAAAGGGCCTGTTTCCACACTGCATCTCTAAACTAAACTCCAAAGACGTACAGGGTTGTAGGTTAACTACCTGGGTAAAATGTTTTTAAAAATTGTCCCTAGTGTGTGTAGGATAGTGTTAATGTGCGGGGATCGCTGGGCGGCACGGACTCAGTGGGCCGAAGGGCCTGTTTCCGCGCTGTATCTCTAAATCTAAAATCTAAATCTAAAAATCTAAACTAAATGGTCTGCCTTTTGATTCCCTGGTCCATTTGCAAGACCGTACACTCTCCTCAGTTGAACTCTATTTGTCAAGTCTTTCATTATCGCATTAATTAAAAGTCTTGAAGCTCATGCAAACAATGTACACTGCATTGCCCTCATCAATCCTCTTGGTCATCCCTTCCAAAAACATGTGAAACACTACTTCCCACAAAACTATTCCAGAGTCTACAGATTATGAAGAAGGGTTCCAACCCAAAATGTCACCTCTTCCTTTTCTCCCGAGATGCTGCCTGAACCGCTGAGTTACTCCAACATTTTGTGTCGATCCCATAGGCTATCTTTGACTAATATGGTTTCTACTTTTGAATCATTACAAAATGATTCTGAAAGGAAGAAATGATTGAAGGTTCTTCTAATGCATTATTGCAAGGCTCTTTAATTAAAGTTATCCAAATTGTATTTGCCTAATATTAAATTCCCACTACGATAGGTTATTTATGATTCTTAATTTATGTCATTGGATTTTTTAGTGAGAAGGATAACCGAATTACCAGGACTAAATTGTAATTGGTAACCTCATTCACAGAAGCCAGGAGACTAATGAAAAATAGAGTCGAAGCTCATCTCACTCAATTAATTAAACTCTCAGATCAGTGGAAGAAAATGTCTGGATTCATCTTAGACAGATAGAACTGCTGTGGCATATGAGATGATCTTGGCCCAAGCTTGTGGTTGTCAAGATTGGTTTGTACTTCCTTGGTGGAGGCTGAGCTCTTTAGAGCCCTGCAAATAGTGGTAGTACATCAACTGCAGATCATCGAGGAACTTTGACTGTGCGGAGCATGCCAGGGTCCTCTGATGATCGAGTGTATCATGATGTGCCCATCGGTGGCAACCCCCCCCCCCCCCCACCGCAGTAACTCAGTGGGTCAGGCAGCATCTCTGGAGAAAACTCCTCTTCCTATTCCCATACTGACTTTTTTTGTCTCGGGCTTCTCTTCACCGTCAGAGTGAGGCCACACACAAATTAGAGGAACGACAACTCATATTTTGCTTGGGTAGCTTACATTCCAGTCGTGTGAATGTTGATTTCCCCAATTTCATATCATCCCTGCATTCCCCCCCACCCACCCCCACACCCTAGTCCCTACTAATGCCACTGTTCGCATCCTTGTATCACTTCATTATCACCTCTTCCCCAGCCAAACAATGGGCTCCACCTTTCCTTGGTCATCTGTTGCCAGCCGTACTTGGTTCTGGCCGTTTCTTAGCTCCAGCTCCCTCCCCTCTACTTATAGAGTCATTGAGTCATAGAGTGACACAGTGTGGAAACAGGCCCTTTGGCCCAACTTGCCCACACCCATGTCCCAGCTATACCCATCCCACCTGCCCGCGTTTGGTCCATATCCCTCCCAAACATGTTCTATCCATGTACCGGTCTAACTGATTCAGTATGAAGAAGGGTCCTGACCCAAAGCGTCACCCATCCTTTCTATCCAGAGATGCTGGCTGACCCGCTGAGTTACTCCAGCACTTTGTGTCTATCTGGGGGTTTAACTGAGTATGGAGCTGTTTTGCTGAAAAATATTTAATGGCCTTATGTATCATTTCTGCCCATTTATTTTATGTCTAAAACTCCAGACTGCAAATTGAATGTTTCTGACATCAAAATTATAATCTGAAAGAAGCTCTCATTCATAATGGGTCAAGGACATGCTAATATTAACAGGCACTTTGATATATCAACAGCATAGAATCCTACAGCATGGATACCTGCCTCCCAGCCCAACTCGCCAAGCCCCATTTGACGGCGTTTGGCCCATATCCCTTTAAACCTTTCCATGTACTTGTCCAAATGTCCTTTAAATGTCATTATTATACCTGCCTCAACTACTTCCTCTGCCGGCTCATTCTATAAGACTACCACCCTCTGTGTGAAAATAATGCCTTTCAGATGCCCATTAAATAATAACAATAATATATTCCTTTATTCGTCCCACACCGGGGAAATTTAAAGTGTTACAGCAGCAAGAGATCATTCATTATAAATAAAAGTAAAGACAAGGATAAATTGTCATCAGTTTTCTGTGTATTCTTAACTGTTACTGTTGACTCGTCCGCTGGGAGCAGTGCTGGTTGTGCAGTCTCACAGCAGCGGGAAGGAAGGACCTCCTATTTCTCTCCTTCACATACTGGGGGTGAAGGAGTCTGTCACTGAAGGAGCTACTCAGTGCAGTGACAGTGTCCTGCATGGGGTGGGAGTCGTTGTCCAGCAGCGATGTTAGTTTTGCCATCATCCTCCTCTCTCCCACCATCTGCACTGAGTCGAGGGGGCAACCCAGGACAGAGCTGGCCTTCCTGACCAGCTTGTCGAGTCTCTTCCCTTCCGCCGCTGGGATGCTGCTGCTCCAGCAGACCACTCCATAGACAATGGCCGATGCAACCACTGTGTTGTATTTCCCCTCTTACTTAAAATCCATGCCCTCTGGTTCTTGATTCTCCAGTCCAGTGAAAAAAAGACCGACTTTCACCCATCTAAATTTATTAAGGGACTGGACACGCTGGGTGCAGGAAACATGTTCCCGATGTTGGGGGAGTCCAGAACCAAGGGCCACAGTTTAAGAATAAGGGGTAGGCCATTTGGAACTGAAATAAAGGAAAACTTTTACACCCAGAGAGTTGTGAATTTATGGAATTCTCTGACTCAGAAGGCAGTGGAGGCCGATTCACTGGATGCATTCAAAAGAGAGTTAGATAGAGCTCTAGGGGCTAGCAGAATCAAGGGATAAGGGGAGAAGGCAGGAACAGGGTACTGATTGTGGATGATCAGCCATGATCACATTGAATGGCGACGCTGGCTCGAAGGTTATCTGGCGCTGCAAGGCAGCAACTCTACCACTGTAAGTTTAATTTGCTATTTCTAGCCTGCAAAATAGGCATGGCAACAATATGCAGTAACTCAAATATTAAATTAAAAATACAGCAAATAGTGTGCATTGAGAAAAGCCAAATTTGTATGTTAATGGTATTCATTCTCATATGCATCATTATCTAAATTTTGCTGTATAATTTAATTGAAGGTGATGATAATCCAAAAACCCTAATTACTCGTCTCAATATAATTCTGCTAATAAATATGGAAGAGGTATTAGATTCAATCAAGCAGTCTTTTAGAGAGGTGTATTCACAATTTCACAACAATTATATTAATACCTTGAATGGCAGATAATTAGGAAACTGCTGCCGTTCTAAGTCAATACCACAACCTTTATAATAACTGCAAACATTTCATTCCCCCAAAAAACATACTATTTATGCATTTTCAAAATACGATCACTCCGCAACATACAATATTTCACATGCAATGCATTCCTCTGCAATGTACTTATCTTACATTTTTCTAACGAGCTGTCAGGGATTCACTGGAATTTAGAAGGATGAGACAGGATCTTATAGAAACATATTAAATTCTTAAGGGATTAAGGCAGGCTCGATGCAGGAAAAATGTTCCCCACGTTGGGGGAGTCCAGAAATAGGGGTCACAGTTTAAGAATAAGGGGTAGGCCATTTAGGACTGAGATGAGGAAAAACATTTTCACACAGAGAGTTTTGAATCTGTGGAATTCTCTGCCACAGAAGGCAGTGGAGGCCAATTCATTGGATGTTTTCAAGAGAGAGTTAGATTTAGCTCTTAGGGTTAAAGGAATGAAGGGATATGGGGAGAAAGCAGGAATGGGGTACTGATTTTGGACGATCAGCCATGATCATATTGAATGGCGGTGCTGGCTCGAAGGGCTGAATGGGCTACTCTTGCACCTATTTTCTATGTTTCTAACGGTGAGGAGGAATTCATTGGGTAGCATCTCCTGTTGACAATACACCTCGAGGTATAAATATTGGCCAGGGCAGAAGAGCTTCCAGTCTCCATCAAAGAGCACCATGGAATTTAAACCTCCACCTACACCCTCAGAATAACCAAACAAGTTTCACTTTAAAATTTCATTTGAAGCACTTTACTGGCTCACGGGACCACAATAACAACGAGATGAAACAGCAGATAAAAGCCCAGATTATCCACTTAGAAACACCTTATTGGACATTGTAAAACATTCACAGGTCTTGTATTAGTGATTACAACAAATACACACAGTTGTTCTTCAAAGAAGAGTTCACCATAATGTTTAGGAAGGAACTGCAGATGCTGGTCAAAGATAGACACAAAATGCTGGATAACTCGGAGGGACAGGCAGCATCTCGAGTTGAGACCCTTGTTCAAATGAAAAGCCTTGACCCGAAACCTCATCCATTCCTTCTCTCCAGAGATGTTGCCTGCCCTGATAAGTTAATCCAGCATTTTGTGTCTATCTTTACTAAATTATATTGTTGCTTTGTGGCATTGCAATCTATTACGCATGCTCATGGTTGCACACACTGTTCTTAAAGATGAATTACGCACACCGTCAATGGACAGATAGGGCGGCACAGTGGCAGAGGTGCTGTCTTCTCACATCAGAGACCCGGGTTCGATTCCGACTACGGGTTCAAGATAGCTTTATTTGTCATCCAATATTGGACGAAGCTGCCTGTATGGAGTTTGTGCGTTCTCCCTGTGACTGTGTGGGTTTTCACCGGCTGCTCCTTTTTCCTCCCACACTCCAAAGACGTACAGGTTTGTAAGTTAATTGGCTTTGGTAAAATTGTAAATTGTTGCTGGAGTGTAGGATAGTGCTAGTGTATGGGGTGATCGCTGGTTGGCGAGGAATCGGTGGGCCGAATGGCTTGTTTCCGCATTGTATCTCTAAAGCCTAAAGGCAACATTTTGTGTTCTTAAAGCAAAAACAACCGAATAGGACTAAAGAACAATACCAGAAGGACGTTTCACAAATTGCCAATTAGAAAATCATGTAAAAATTTGTTAAGCGAGATGGCTGAATGTTTTATTTTCTATTGCGATTTCTGAGTAATAAGTAGTAAAGAAACAACAGATAAAGTAGTGTACACTGGCAATGATTCATCAGATTTGTGGTACTTCCATTAATACACAGTGGTCTAGTGGTGGAGTTACTGCTGTTCAGAGCCACAGACCCGGGTTCGATCCTGACTACGGGTGCTGTCTGTATGGAGTTTGTACGTTCTCCCTGTGACTTGCATGGGTTTTCTCAGAGATCTGCGATTTCCTCCCACACTCCCAAGACGTACAGGTTTGTAGGCTAATTGGCTTGGTATAAATGTAAATGGTCCCTAGTGTGTGGAGGATATGCTGCAATTGTGGGCTGCATCAGTGAGGGGAGGGAAGCTGAATACAGAGGTGTATTCAATGGCTTTGTTGAGTGGTGTGGGCTGAATCACCTGCAGCTCAGCACCGACAAGACTAAGGAGTTAGTGGTGGACTTTAGGAGGAGAGGAACACCCCTGTTCCCTGTCCATCATCAATGGTGCCGATGTGCGGTTTACCAGGGAGTACAAATACCTTGGAGTGTACATGGACAGTAAACTGGACTGGTCCAGGAAAACTGAGGCCCTGTACAAGAAGGGACAGAGCCGGCTGTACTTTTTGAGAAGGCTCCGCTCCTTCAACGTCTGCAGTAAGATGCTGCAGATGTTCTACCAATCGGTGGTAGCCGGCGCCATCTTCTTCGCTGCCGTGTGCTGGGGCAGCAGGGCGAAGGTTGCAGACGCCAATAGGATCAACAAACTCATCAGGAAGGCTGGCTCCGTCCTGGGGGCGGAGTTGGATTCATGGGAGGTGGTCTTGGAAGGGGAGGATGATCCTCAAACTGTGGGGCATCCTGGACAATACAGCTCACCCCCTCCATGACACACTGGTCAACCTGAGGAGCACCTTCAGCAACAGACTGGTTCCACCAAGATGCAGCACAGAACGCCACAGGAGATCTTTCTTCCCTGTGGCTATCAAACTGTACAACTTCTCCCCCTTCTGTTGTGGGGTAGACTGACACCCCTCCCACTCGCCCTCCCCAATCTTTGCACATCCTCAATCATTTCCAATCGTCACTTTAATTTCATGTTTCATGTATTTTGTGTTTTATGACTGTTGGCAGATCAATTTCCCTCCTGGGATAAATAAAGTTCTCTAGTATCATATCGATAGTGCTAGTGTGCGGGGATCACTGTTCAGTGCACACTCGGTGGGCCGAAGGACCCATTTCTGCGCTGTATCTCTGAACGAAACCACTAAACTAATATTCCATTGTAATTTGTATGTAGGGTCTCGACCTGAAACGTCACCCATTCCTTCTCTCCCGAGATGCTGCCTGACCCGCTGAGTTACTCCAGCTTTTTGTGTCTACCTTCCATTTTAATTTAGTTCCCCATTGAGCTCACGCGATTACACAAGGTGCAGGACACATTTAAAAGGTATCAGGAGAGATATTAGAACATTCAACTGTTAACATTTTATTCCTTTTGCCACTGAAATGTTAGAAATAAAAACCTTTTTGTCTGTTGGTGTGCAGTTCCTAATCCAGCTCCCTTTCAGACGTATTGTTAATTATCTCAGCTTTCGAGAAGAACCGAGGGACCAAGAACCAGATGGCTGACAGAATAAATTGTCTTGCGAGTGATCAGTGCCCCTTTCATCACCGTGCAGCGTGCAGGCTCGAAAGATCAGACTCCCCAACAAGGCTTTGATCCACTGGACAGGCACTTCGACTCAGACCACATACACACAACGTAAGCTACACACATATTATACAAGACAGTACAAAGAATAAGGCAGCGCATTACAAGACACGAGTGCAAAAACGCAACGGGAAAAATCTCCATGAGTGCAAGAGGTGGTCCAAATTGTGTCGGGAGGAACTGCAGATGCTGGTTTAAACCAAAGATAGACACAAAATGCTGGAGTAACTCAGCAGGACAGGGAGCATCTCTGGGAGAAGGAATGGGTGATGTTTCGGATAGAGACCCTTCCTCAGATTGACGTCGGGGGGAGGGATAGTAACTTCAAGTTACCCTTGCTTTCCCTCTTTCCCTATCCCTTCCCAGTTCTCCGACCAGTCTTACTGCCTCTGATTACATTTTATCTCTCTTTGCTTTGTTGTTACCTTCTGCCAGCTAACAATGATACATTCTACATTTTTCTTGATCTCTATTCCCTTCAGGCCTGTTTTCACACCTTTACACTTCCTTATCTATCTACCACCCTCCCCACTAACTTCAGACTAAGGAAGAGTCTAGACCCAAAATGTCATCCATTCCTTCTCTCCAGAGATGCTGCCTGTCCCGCTGAGTTACTCTGGGTGGTCCATGTTGTTCTGTTGCTGAGGAAGGATTAAAATTGTGCAAAGATGGTTCAATAACCTTAAGCTTTTCACAGTACCTTGGGTACATGTGACAATAAACTAAATAACCTGGTTGAAGACTTCAAGCTTCCATACCTCCAACCCAATGGTAGCAGCGAGAAGAGGGATGGTTAGATAGTTACCTCCTTCTTGAGTCAGCGCCGAATGTAGATGCTTAAAATGGTGGGAAGGGGCTTTTGATGGACAGAATCCAGCATTCACAGCAGCCTCTGCCGTTCATTGAGAAGTGTACAGTGGAATTAGAAAATCTACAACCGAGACAAGATGATGCACCTTTAATTCAAGTTTCATTATTCAATAAAGTAGCTTTTCTTGGATTAAAGATGGTTATTTTTTTTGTGAAATAACCTCTGTAAAAATGCTTTCCCCGAATGTTTGCACAAAATTGGAAACGTTCACTTTTTACCTTTGCAGTGAGTACATCACTCCGTTATACGGGCGGCACGGTGGCGCAGCGGTAGAGTTGCTGCCTTACAGCGAATGCAGCGCCGGAGACTCAGGTTCGATCCTGACTACGGGCGCCGTCTGTACGGGAGTTTGTACGTTCTCCCCGTGACCTGCATGGGTTTTCTCCGAGATCTTCGGTTTCCTCCCACACTCCAAAGACGTACAGGTATGTAGGTTAGTTGGCTGGGAAAATGTTACAAAAATAAAACAATTGTCCCTAGTGTGTGTAGGATAGTGTTAATGTGCGGGGATCGCTGGGCGGCGCGGACCCGGTGGGCCGAAGGGCCTGTTTCCGCGCTGTATCTCTAAATCTAAAAAAATCTATATTTAATGCTCTGGGCCTTTCTCTATAACAGATGTGTGTGGAGTTGGAGAAACAAAGACCTGCAAATGCTGGTTTACCAAGGTGATACACAAAGTGCAGGAGTAACTCAGCTGGTCAGGCAACATACCTGGAGAACATGGATAGGCGACGTTTTGGATCAAATAAATATGCATTCCTGGTTTTGCATGTTTTGAGAAAAAAAAAGCTTTGATGAGTGGGAAATGAGGGGAAGACTTGTACAGAGAGAGGAAGACTGAAAATGGTTTCACGAAATGGGACTGCCCTCCCTCACAGCAATGCCTCCTGCTGTCCTTTCTAAGTTCTCATCAGAATCAATATCTAGAAGACCACCCCTTGTCTACAGGATCCTTCAGCCTCGTCTCATTACGCTTATAAAAGGTATTTGGGGAAAGTGCAATGGACTCTGCAGGTCCATGCTCAATTCCTTTGGGTCAACGCCATTTCAAAGCAGGCATTAATTAAAGAGTAATTCCCAGGTGAAAGTGCAAATGATTTAGAAAAGGAAGTGCATGTTTGCGGTTTTATTCAAATTAATATTAGGTTCGGCAGCTCTTCTTTCTAACCTGCACCATTAGGAAATGAGCCCTTTGAAGCTGATCTTTCCATTTAGAGCAACCTCAGCAATGTATTTTGATCTGTGACCGCTGCGTTCATGTAAAGAAGTACGAGCTCCAAAGAAAATATTATGCAATAAGAATATTTGTTTGAAAGTAATTTCAACTTACAAGATCAAAACAGACAAGAGAGATGAAAGGGCCAATATCAAAGGAAATCTGCATGATTCACATGAATGTAGTCTGTTTCCCAAATACACGGATGGACATATTTTGAAAACTTTTGAATTTTGGTTTAGTATAGTCGAGAATCAAATGCAGAACCATCCGAACAACTGGAGACCCTTGGATTGTTTTTAATGGACTTCACCTTGCACTAAACATTATTCACTTTATCATGTATCTGTACACTGTAGCCGAAGGTATTTATTCACAAAATGCTGGAGTAACTCAGCGGGTCAGGCAGCATCTCGGGAGAGAAGTAATGGGTGACGTTTCGGGTCGAGACCCTTCTTCAGTCCGGCACGGTGGCGCAGCAGTAGAGTTGCTGCCTTGCAGGGCCGGAGACCCGGGTTTGATCCCGACTACGGGTGCTGTCTGTACGGAGTTTGTACGTTTTCCCCGTGACCTGCGTGGGTTTTCTCCAAGATCTTCGGTTTCCTCCCACACTCCAAAGATATACAGGTATGTAGGCAAATTGGCTTGGTAAATGTAAACATTGACCCACGTGTGTGTAGGATAGTGTTAATATGCGGAGATCGCTGGTCGGTGCGGACCCGGTGGGCCTGTTTCCGCGCTGTATCTCTAAACAAAATTAAACCACTCTTAAAAAAAAACTAAACCACTCTGACAGTCTCGCTGTGAAGTTCAAAACAAGAGCAGTAACTTGGGCAAGTTGTCCAACATTTACTTTAAGCGAAAGTGGGATAACATAGAACTAGTGTGAATGGGTGGATCGATGGTCAGCATGGATGGTGGGCCGAAGGGCCTGATTTCCATGCGGCATCTGACAATGATTCATTGCAGAGGCTGGTTTCAAAGTGCTGGGGTAACTCAATGGATCAGGCATCATCTCTGTAGAACAGGTGACCTTTGGGGTCGGGATCCTTCTTCATACTGATTGTGGCAAGAGGGAGAGGCTGGAAGCACGTTGGACAAAGAGTACAGCACAGGAACACTCCCTTCAGTCCACAATGTCTTTGCTGAACATGATGTCAGGTTAAACGTATCTCTCTGCCCGCATGTCATAAGGTCATAAGTGATAAGAGTAGAATTAGGCCTATGAAGTCTACTCCGCCATTCAATCGTAGCTGATCTATCTCTCTCTCCGAACCCAATCCTCCTTTCTTCTCCCCTTAACCTCTGACACCTGTACTAATCAAAAAATTATCTCTGCCTTAAACATATCCAAAAATCTATCTCTGCCTCAAAAATATCCACTGACTTGGCCTCTTCAGCCTTCTGCGGCAAAGAATTCCATAGATTCACCACCCTCTCACGAAAGAACATTTTCCTCATCTCCTTCCTAAAAGAACATCTTTTAATTCTAAAGCTATGACCTCTAGTCCTAGACTCTCCCACTAGTGGAAACATCCTCTCCACATCCACTCTATCCAAGCCTGTCACTATTCTGTATGTTTCAATGAGGTCCCCCCCTTCATTCTTCTAAACTTCAGCGAGTACAGGCCCAATGCCAACAAATGCTGATCACAGGTTAATCTACTCATTCCTGGGATCACTCTTATAAACCTCCTCTGCACCTTCTCCAGAGTCAGCACATCAATTCCTCAGATATAGTGCCCAAAATTGCTCACAATACTCCAAATGCGGCCTTACCAGTGCCTTAACATCACATCCCTGTTTTTGTTTAAGCTCTCCTGAAATAAATGCTAGCATTGAGATTGCTTTCTTTACTATGGAGTGATCAACATTACATGTGATCAACACATGCTGTTGAATTTGCCCAGTCAAAATGGCAACGCTGTACAAGTATATGAAATAATTAATCTATTATTAATTTCAAAATTACAATATTTATCTAGAATTGCAGCTATTTGTAATTATAAAAATGGCTGTTGATAAGACACTGGACTCAAGAATTCTGACCATTTAAGTTCATCGTGTTAGCTAAATTATTCCACTCATCCCCTGGTTTACCTGCAAATTGGCTGCTTATTATTACATTTTCATTTGAATGAATAAAATGATTCCAATTATTTAAATATTCTTGATGAAATTGAAACAAAAATATTCTTTGCACATTTACATATGGATGATTAATATACACATTAAAATGAAATATTAGCCAAACGCTTTTTACTGCTACAATTGTTTTGATATGCAATTATAGAATTTTCCAACAGGTTTTATGTGTTGATTTTAAAATTTACCTCTAGCTGTAAATTTTGTATGAAGATGACCGAGAGTACCACTTAGGCGATCTTTTAGGCGATTGCTAGCGACTCAAAGTCGTAGCAGATTGCCAACATTTTATTTTACCCGACGACAATGACCACGACAATGCCGAGTCAGGTCGAGATTACACCGTCTTCGGAAACATTGCAAAATTCCCACGCTGTCAATGCTTCTCCGGCGTCATAATTTTCGCTGAAATCACTGACGTAAGTAAGTACTTGAGAGTTTTGAACTATAACATCTTGGACAGGTTACTTAAAAACCAAGCTTCACGGTAACAAGGCATAAACTGGATTGACTTCCAGTTTACTAATGGCTATATTAAGAAATTTAATTTTAAAAGTGGTTAAATGGATTTTTGTGAAAAGTGTGTGGGCATTCTTTGAAAATGTACAGGAGATGCATATCTGGTTTCTGGGTTGCATATCTGGGTTGGGAGCCCACTTTAAATGTGATCGCTGAAAATTCCCACGTTTACCTGACCATCAAACTGTCGCCTCCAATCTACCTGTCAAATGTCCTGACGTTAAATAAATTGGTTAAAAACACGTATTTTATGGTATCTTGAAATGACTTTACTTATTTTAATATTATGTGCTTCTAAATGCATCTAAGAGAAACTAGCAAACCTGGGGACAGCATGCGACAGCGCCCGCAATAAGCAACGATACCTGGTGACAAGCCAGCTGTCGCCGAAAAATTTCACTCCGGTTGATTTCTCAGTGACGCGCTGAGATCCACTACGATTCTTGGAAGACTCCTCACGATCATGCCCGCGACACCCTGGCGAACTGTCGGCGACAGCCTAGTCGCCGGCAGTCGCCTTAAAATCGCCTAAGTGGGACAGGCCCTTGAGTTACGCTGACCTAATATTTTTTTTAAGTGACAGTAACCTCTTATCATGCCTCGATCAAGGTATTGTCATTTTTCTTGCCATTTCCTTCTTGTGTAAGAAAAGCTCATCACATTTAAGATGGCAGATGTTATTTTCGATGAAGCCGAAAAGCCAAATTTTGAGGTGATAATATGGATTTCACCATTAAAGGCCATTCTTATTACTCCCCCCACACTCCAATAGCTTTTATCATTCAATAGAAGGCCAGTAAATAACTCGTAGGAGATTCAAGTGTTTTACATTCAAAGCAAACAACCCGGTTATTTTTGCTAATTTACCATCACTTTATTAGATTAATCAATTCCATATTTACTGGAATATTCATGTACTAATGGCCGAGCGGTACAACTGCTGCCTGACAGCACCAGAGACCCGGGTTTGATCCACACCATGGGTGCTGTTTGTATGGAGCTTGTATGTTCTCCCTGTGACTGCGTGGGATTTCCAGCTTCCTCCCACACTCCAAAGACTTGCAGATTTGTAGGGGAATTGCTTTCTGCAAATTGTCCCTAATGTGTAGGATGGAACTAATGTACGGGATGATCGCTGGTCAGTGTGGGCTCGGTGGGCCAAGCTGTATCTCTAACCTAAACTATTTGAAAACTCAGGATAAAGTCAGGAGCATCGTGTACATGGCTTTACTCAAGTATATTTAAACACACTTTACACCAAGTGAGGTCCCCTGCTATTTTCAATTACAAAAGCCTCTAATATTCTACCTGTTTTACTCAATCTGCAATTTGTGCTCCTGTTACAACAGATTAAATTGCAAATAAAGTTTAACACAATAGAACCCCTTAGCAAAAATATTATAAATCCCCAGAGGAGCAAAAAGCAAATTACAAGCAAGCACTTGGTGTGATTTTGTTGGATGTGATATGAATAAAGTTTGCAGCACTGGAAAGTAGAACATTATTTACCCTTTAACCTTCACAAACATTATTAAGGAATAGCTCTTTCATTTTCAATAAGGGACCGTGTCTACACTTACTTAACCTCAAAATAACATGACCCTGCCTCAGCACTAAAACCCACGACAAAGGCAAAAGGGTTGGCTGCACTAAACCGCAGCAGATTTATCTGTGAAGAGGTTTGTTGGTTGGTCAAATAATTGGCAGAGTAAGAAAATGTCATTTCATTCTCGCCAAGTGAACATCATAACCAAGGTGAGTGAAGAATCCAACTAGAAAATATTCGGTCGGCACAGTGGCGCAGCGGTAGAGTTGCTGCCTCACAGCACCGGAGACCCAGGTTCGATCCCGTCTACGGATACTGTCTGTGCAGAGTTTGTACGTTGACCTGCATGGGTTTTCTCCGGGAAGCTCTGGCTTCCTCCCAAATACGGACAGGTTTGTAGGCTAATTGGCTTTTTGTAAATGTAAATTGACAATAGACAATAGACAATAGACAATAGGTGCAGGAGTAGGCCATTCAGCCCTTCGAGCCAGCACCGCCATTCAATGCGATCATGGCTGATCACTATCAATCAGTACCCCGTTCCTGCCTTCTCCCCATACCCCCTCACTCCGCTATCCTTAAGAGCTCTATCCAGCTCTCTCTTGAAAGCATCCAACGAACTGGCCTCCACTGCCTTCTGAGGCAGAGAATTCCACACCTTCACCACCCTCTGACTGAAAAAGTTCTTCCTCATCTCCGTTCTAAATGGCCTACCCCTTATTCTCAAACTGTGGCCCCTTGTTCTGGACTCCCCCAACATTGGGAACATGTTATCTGCCTCTAATGTGTCCAATCCCCTAATTATCTTATATGTTTCAATAAGATCCCCCCTCATCCTTCTAAATTCCAGTGTATACAAGCCCAATCGCTCCAGCCTTTCAACATACGACAGTCCCGCCATTCCGGGAATTAATCTAGTGAACCTACGCTGCACGCCCTCCATAGCAAGACTTCATTTAAAAAAAAAACCCCCACATGATACTGGGACTGGATAAGTGAGATTGGCTAATTTGTGTTAGGAGAAATAAAACCAATGTGAAGTTTTTGATACGATACAATAGAATTTTATTTATTGCAGGAGGGAAATTGATCTGCGAACAGTCATAAAACACAAAATACATGAAATATGAAATTAAGGTGACGAGTGGAAAGGATTGGGGATGTGCAAAGATTGGGGGGGGGGGGGGTTGGAGGGCAGTCAGTCTACCCCACGACAGAAGGGGGAGGAGTTGAACAGTTTGATAGCCACAGGGATGAAGGATCTCCTATGACGTTCTGTGCTGCATCTTGGTGGAACCAGTCTGTTGCTGAAGGTACTCATCAGGTTGACCACGAAAGGGGTCATGAAAGGGGCGAGCTGTATTGTCCAGGATGCTCCGCAGTTTGAGGAGCATCCTCCCCTCCAAGACCACCTCCCATGAATCCAACTCTGCCCCCAGGACGGAGCCAGCCTTCCTGATGAGCTTGTTGATCCTATTGGTGTCTGCGGCCTTCGCCCTGCTGCCCCAGCTCTTCATCGCGATTTGATTCTTTATCTGGAATCAGACAGTTCTTTTCCCCTCACCCAGTCAAAGGCAGTGACACTGTTCTCAGCTCTGCTTTCACCACTCCGCAATTTAAAACACAGCTGGATTCCAGTTTTAATGAAAAGTAATTTGACTTTAGTGGAGAGAAACAGGCTGGACGAGACCACACTGACTGTCGATCACCCGTTCCCACTAGCTCCGTGTTATCCCACTCTCTCATCCACTCCCCACACAATCGGGGTAATCTACCAAGGCCAATCGTCCTACAAACCCACACGTCTTTAGGACGTGGGACCCCAGCGGAAATCCACGTGGTCACAGGGAGAACGGGCGCTGGCCCCAGCGAGCCAAGCGCTCCAGCGGCAATATTCCAACAGCAGGCCAGGCTCACCTGCCACAGAGCCAGGAGAGGAAAGCCGCTGAGCCCAGCCCCTCCTCACCCCCAAAGACCAGGAACCAGAGAGTTCACAAGTTCACAAGTTCTAGGAGTACAATTAGGCCATTTGGCCCATTGAGTCCACTGCGCCATTCAATCATGGCTGATCTCTGCCTCCTAATACCCCTTTTCCTGCCTTCTCCCCATAACCCCTTTCACACATAACTGCATAGGTGCAGGAGGAGGCCATTTGGCCCTTCAGACTGAAGAAGGGTCTCGACCCGAAACGTCGCCCATTCCTTCTCTCCTGAGATGCTGTCTGACCTGCTGAGTTACTCCAGCATTTTGTGAAATAAATACCTTCGATCTGTACCAGCATCTGCAGTTCTTTTCTTACGCTACCTTGAAATGTTAACTCTGTTATTCCTGCCACTGATAATGCTCAACCTGCTTGTCCTTGAACATTTTTTGGTTTTTTTAAATTTCAGATTTTCAGCTTCTGTGGTTTTTTTTTAAAATAATTGTTTTTAGACTTTTGACAGCTTCAGGCTGCCCAGGAAAGAACATAACAACAATTAGTTTAGTTTACTGTCACGTGTACCGAGGTACAGTGAAAAGCTTTTGTTGCATGCTAACCAGTCAGCAGAATGACAATGCATGATTACAATCCATCCATTCACATTGTACAGATGCATGGTGAAGGGAATGACATTTAATGCAAGATAAAGCCAGTAAAGTCTGATCAATGATAGTCCGAGGGTCAGCGATGAGGTAGATGGTAGTTCAGGACTGCTCTCTGGTTGTGGTTGGATGGTTCAGTTGCCCGAGTTCTTGAGCAACTCAGTGGGTCAGACAGTTACTCTGGAGAACCTGGGTAGATGATTTATCGGATCAGGGGACCCTTCCTCAGATTGATTGTGGGGTAAGAGAGGGGCATGACCAAGCCCCCATTAAACTGCATCCGTCTAGTCTAGGACTATAGATCCTCTATAATGGCTTCAACCCATATTTTATTTCGGAGTCACGTGAGTGACTACGTGAAGACCCCGTCCTGCACGCATGCGCGACATTAGCGTTCACGCAATGCACCCGCGACGAACGGGAGTCCAAGGTGCTCCCGCTACAATTTAAAAGTCGGGCCGACAGGTAAGTTCTACTGTGGCCGTGAATATTTCTCTGTGCTCTGCTTTAGGAAGCATTGGCGACCCAAGATGAGCAAGACCAGAGGAAGGAAAATTGCAGTTCGCCCCCGTTCGTTTCCCGTTGAGGAACGTTCTTTGGAGGGGGGGCAAGAGGCGGCAGCAACTACCGAGCCGAGCCCAGCATCGCTAGTGCAGCCTGAGCAGCGAGCTGGAGGTACCTGCAGCCAGAACCGGGCGGTAGTGTCCGACGTTTCGGATGAAGATGCTACACCGCTACACAGCGGCTCTGGCAGCCGCCTAAGCCGAATGGAACGGCTTATGGAGCAAATGCTCCAGCGAGACCTGCTAAGAGAGCAGCAGCAGACTCGCCAAGGGAGGGCTCAGAGCGCCCAGGCACTCCCGCAGTACCCTTTAGGGGCACTGGCCATTGTGTCACCTTCTAATGAAGGCAGCAGTGGCGACCAGGCCTGGGCTGGTCAAGAAGAGGGGTTGTTGGCTGAAGATGTCCGGAGTACGCAGAGTGTACAGGATCAGGAAGAGCTGCTGGGGGTGGTCAACCGCTACGTGGTCATTCCACGAGGGGGTCGGCCTTTAGAGCCGAAACTTGCAGCCAGCATTGACCACCTGTCCTCAAAACCCCTACAAGAACGGGTGGTCAATGAGGCTCTTGAGCTATACACAGCCCCAGAAAATTGTACATCATTAAATGTACCAGCTGTAAACAGCCAAATTTGGGGACATTTGGGGCCGAATATCAGGACCCTGGAGTTGAAGCTCCAGAAGATCCTTAAACTCCTGACTGCAGGGATAACATCATATGCTCGGTCCATTGATGGGGTGGACATTTCCACAAACCAGCAAGACACATTAGCTCTGCTGTGTACCACCCAATACCAGATAAATATTTTACGGAAGGAAAACATCAAGCCTGCCCTCAACCCTAAGTTTGCGGGACTCTGCAAAACACCGGGTTCAGAACCTCCAATTCTGCTCTTTGGGAAGGATCTTCCAAAAAAGGTGAAAGACCTAGAGGAAGAATCCAAGACCTTTGGTCTCGTGAGGGTAGGTTTAGGACCGAGCAGACCTAACAAACCCAGGCGGCAGTACCTCACGGCGTCCACCAGTCATAGACCACCATATGGGACTGGTGAAAGCTCGGGGTCCGCAATTATTCCCCGTAAGCCTTTTTTAGGCCAGGGCCCAGAGCGGACCCCATGGAAAATGTGCCACCCCCAACAACAACAACATCAACGTCAACAGCAGCCCTCTACAGCCCAGCAGACACCTCATCGTCTAGCGAAGAGGCGGAAGAAAAATTAATACCAATAACCATGGAGGTAGGTGGGTCTGGTACCTCTCGGCATATGAGCAGTAGGGGCTCTATATTATCAGGGGGGAGATTGCACTTGTTTTTGGATGCATGGGAAACCATTACTAATGACAAATACATACTAACCTGCATTCATGGTTATAAGATTGAATTTGTTCATGAAAACGTTCCGCCAGTTCAGCACATACCCCAAAGGGTATTCACCCTCTCAGTCAAAGACAAACAAGAGGGTCAAGCTGAACTTGTGAGGCTACTAGCAAAAGGTGTCATTGAAAGAACAAATCATGAACCTTTGGAATTTGTGTCTAATATTTTCACCAAAACTAAAAAAGATGGTGGATGTCGCATCATCATTGACTTAACTACGTTAAACGACTCAGTTAAGTATACACATTTTAAGATGGAAACTTTTGAAACCACCAGACTTTTGATTTCTACAGGTTACTTTCTAGCAGGCATTGATTTAAAAGATGCCTACTACTCAGTACCCATACACAAGGAGCACCGTAAATATTTAAAATTTATCTGGATGAAACAGCTATGGCAATTTAAAGTCTTACCAAATGGACTAACCTCCGCTCCAAGGTTGTTCACTAAAATCTTAAAACCCGCCTTGGCGTTATTAAGAAAACAAAAGCATATAGTCATGGCGTACTTAGACGACATTTTAATAGTAGGGAAAACCTTGGAGACAGCTATTTTGGCAGTAGCAGTCACCAAACGTTTGTTTGAAACTTTGGGGTTTGTCATACATCCAGATAAATCCAATCTTACACCGTCCACTACCATGGACTATCTTGGATTTACGATTGATACTGTTCGCATGGTTGTAACTCTGCCAAAGGGGAAAGCATCAAAATTGGCACTATCATGCCACGAACTAATGCATAAACGTCAGCCAACCATACGGCAGGTAGCTAGAGTTATTGGCAAAATGGTAGCAGCCTTTCCAGCTGTACAATTAGGGCCTTTGCACTACCAAAATTTACAAAGAGCAAAAGTGCACGCACTAAAGCAAAACTCAGGTCACTTTGACCGAGCTATGTATTTAACTGCTGAATCCATTACAGAGTTACAATGGTGGACAAGGAACATTAGCCTCAGTTCCAGTCCCATAATTATCACTAACCCAGTATTAACCATTCAAACGGATGCCAGTGCTTTGGGTTGGGGAGCAACTAACATGCAATCCAGCACAGGGGGCAGATGGACTAATTCTGAATCATCTTGCCTACAGACACGAGGTATCAACTATTTAGAAATGTTGGGTGCGTTTTATGGTTTAAAAGCATATTCATCTAATACGCATCATGCACATGTCCGGTTGCAATTAGATAATACCACGGTGGTGGCCTATATCAACCACATGGGTGGTATAAAGTCAACATCGTGTGACAAATTGGTCAACATAATCTGGCAATGGTGTGTCAAAAGACATACTTGGTTATCAGCAACTTACCTACCAGGTAAGCAAAATACAGTGGCAGACACCAGGTCACGCAAATTTAACGATAACATCGAATGGATGTTAAATCCCAAAGTATTTGCCGAAATTACAAAACAATATGGCACACCAGATATCGATCTATTTGCATCCAGGCTAAATCACCAGGTGGCCCTCGACATGGCTGTCGAAACACCGTTGGAATTCCCCAGCAGTCCGGAATTATTAATCCACCCAGTGTCAGGCATTAGTCACCCGTGCCATGACAGAGTCAATCTCCTGGCTTGCAGATTCTAAAAAGACCTATACTGGGCCTGGGACTGTCTGAGGACGCCATCAACATGATGACCGCATCCCACCGGGAGTCCACCAGGCGACAATACCTGACCAACATAAGAAAATGGGAACGGTATTGCTCCGAAACAGGAACTACCTACACTACAGCAACACCCACCAGTGTTGTAGAATTCCTGGTTGGATTACATCGGGAAGGACTCAGCTACAGCGCCATAAATACAGCCAGGAGTGCGTTGTCAGCTTATTTGGTTCCAGCAGCAGGACAACTGGCTTTGGGGTCCCATCCACTAGTAACCAAAGTCATGAGGGGCATTTTTAACACTAACCCTCCCAGACCAAGGTACACTCAGATCTGGGATGTCAGCATTGTGCTGACGCACCTTAGGGGATGGCCACCACCCAGGGCACTCACGCTGGAACAACTTACACTGAAATCAGTCATGCTCATGGCACTAGTGTCAGCTCAAAGGGTACAATCCCTCCACCTTCTGAGGCTGGACAGCATGACAGAAACATTGGACTGTTTCACATTCCACATTCAGGGACTGGTCAAACAAACTAGACCAGGTACCACGCCTCCAGTTATGGAGTTCTGCACATATTTATCTGACCCACGGCTGTGTGCCAAGACCCATCTCGCCAATTACATAGACACAACACTCAACTTAAGAGGGAGAGAAAAAGCCTTATGGATAAGCCACAAGAAGCCTCATGGTCAGGTGACGAGCCAAACCATTTCAAGGTGGCTCAAGCAGGTGCTTAAGTCCGCGGGAGTAAATACCAATGTTTTCAAATCTCACTCCACCAGGGCTGCATCTACGTCGGCGGCAAGTCGAATGGACGTGCCTATGGACCATATACTGGCCAGAGCAGGATGGTCCTCGGAAAGAACTTTCCAAAGGTTTTATAATAAACCGCTGGCGCAACCTGCTACATTTGCAGACAGAATTTTAGAGTCTGCAGATAATATTTAATTTGAGCCCTGGGGAGCTCTCTGTTTTTTGTTGTCATTAATAAACCTTTTTTGTTCACAAACAGGCTCTTTATTGCGATAACATACTTCCTCCCTCTAAGGTCTTCAGACAGTGAGTGAAGCATGAGCTGGTACACGGTCCGGAATCACAGAGCTTTGAAGTCTTCACGTAGTCACTCACGTGACTCCGAAATAAAATAGTAAGATTAAATGAGAACTTACCAGTTCGAAGTTTGATCTGTATTTTATGAGGAGTTACGATGAGGGACTACGTGCCCTCCGCTCCCACCCTTTTTTATACAGATCAACTGGTAATCAAGTTCTTATTTTTTCTTTACTATATTTATTTCAATCGTTGTGTTTTTTCTGTGAATCCACACCGCTGCTTTGAAGAATGTCGCGCATGCGTGCAGGACGGGGTCTTCACGTAGTCCCTTATCGTAACTCCTCATAAAATACAGATCAAACTTCGAACTGGTAAGTTCTCATTTAATCTTACTATTCTAAGTGCTTTTTTGTTTATTTCCCACATAAAGCCCATAATGAGAGCAAAGTGGAAGCATTTATCATCTTTTTGAATAAATATACATTACAGCATTTTACATTTATATACTCTGCTCCTACATTCCTGATGTATTTGTGATTCATTTTGTCCAGAGCATTTAATATTTTATACACTGAAAGAGTTTCTATTCCATCTTCATTCAGGTTACTTGTGCATGGAATTATTAATGTTCGAATTTCAGGCCTGGCATCAAATGAGTCAGAGTCAGGGTCACACAGCTCAGAAACAGGCCCTTCAGCCCAACTTACCCATGCCAACCAAGGTGCCCCATCGACACTAGTCCCACCTGCCCAGATTTGGCCAGTATCCCTCTAAACCTCTCCCATTCATGTACCTGTCCAATAAAACTACCATTTTTACCATTAAAGTGATGACGGTGGGCCTAAAATTGTTGCGTTATCGTGTACCGTTTTGGCTGAAGTTCAGTCACAAACAAGATAACAAACGAGAGTTTTAGTATATAGATTATTCAATCTTACAGGTTTAGCGGTGCTTAAAAAGGGGGTAAAAAAACATTTTAGATTTTCCCTCAAAAGGTTTGCACAAAAAAACCTTTGCAGATCTAAACATTTCAAAACCATTTATTCAGAACTCTCTCTGTTAAGCACTTTTATAGGTCTGACAAATGCCATATTAAAATGACACTCTCAATCAAGCACTTTATAATTGGGTACTATTAAACAGTGCGGCCTAGTGGTGCAGCGGTAGAGTTGCTGCCTCACAGCGCAAGAGACCCGGGTTCAATCTTCACCATCGGTGCTTTCCGTGTGGAGTTCGCATGTTTTCCGTGTGACCACGTGGGTTTTCTCCGGGTGCTCCGGCTTCATCCCACACTCCAAAGAAGTACAGGTTTGTAGGTTAATTGGCTTCTGTAAATTGTTCCGAGAGTGTAGGGTAGAACAAATGTATAGGTGATCATTGATCGGCGTGGTCTCAGTGGGCCGAAGGGCCCGTTTCCTTGCTGCATCTCTCAACAATGGACAGGATAGGCTTAGATGGATATGGGCCAAGCAAGGAGAAGTGGGACGAGTGTAGATGAGGCATGTCGGTCGGCGTGGGCAAGATGGGCCGAAGGGCCTGTTTCCACGCAGTCTGACTCTTTGACGAAACTAAAAATCTGCTAAAATTGCAGTGACTATCAATTACCTATTCTGCTTGTTAGCTGAGAATTCTGTTAGATACAAATTCCACATACGGCAATTATTGATACCTGCTTAGACGCCCAATATTGCAGACTCAACTTGCTCTAATTGGTAACAAGACACAACAACGATGTATAACCAAAGTACTTTTCTCACAAGGCTGCTCGTTTAAAATCTTAGAAAAATAAAGTGTCTGCTTTAGCACTTCAGCATTGGGTAACAGGCTGTTACCCAAATTAAACTGCCACTTCTCACTTCAATGCTCAGCCAATTATGTCCTTGGTATTCAGACTAAACTAATGGTGTATCTTCCACCACAAGTCTTAAACTCAGGGGAATACTACTTTCTCTTAGCACATAATGATTGCTTTCTTTCCTCGAGGTGATTCAGAACAACCCAAACATAATAAAAGAATGAATTGAGGGAGAGGTTGAGTAGGGTGGGACTCTATTCCTGGGAGCGCAAGAGGGGTGATCTTGTCGAGGTGTATAAATTGAGAGAAATAGATTGGGTAGATCTATTGTCACTCAAAGGGTGGTGTGTGTAAGGAACAAGCTGCCAGAGGAGGTAGTTGAGGCTGGGACTATTGCAACGTTTAAGAAACAGTTAGACAGGTACATGAATAGGACAGGTTTCAGAGGGAAATGGACCAGGTGGGACTTGTGTAGCTGGGGCATGTTGGCCGGTGTGGGCAAGTTGGGCCGATGAGCCTGTTTCCACACTGTATCACGCGATGACTATTCAACAGAGCTTTATTCAAAACCCTCAGAGCTTATGCAATCTATCTGGGCAGTATAGTAAGTGCATCCAACATTCCAGACACTCATCCATCCATTCCTCAAAATAGCCAGTGGCAAAAATAATACCTACAAGTCAATTTTGAACTTCCACCCAATCATAACCACTGAATAATGTTGCAGCAAAACTGAAACTATGAAGTGTTGAAATGCTTTTTGGAATGAATTGGAAATTTACCAGTTCGCAATCAGTGATTTTTTCCTACATCCATTTCAGTTTCGGGGATGATAACTTTGACATCCGGTTACAGTGGACTTGAGCAATGCAAATAATTTTAACATTTCTTAAATATGTAGACTAAAATGACATAATTACTCCAGACCCTTGCAAACTTGCATCAAAACCTCCTTACTTTTATAAAGGTCACAACCCTTATAATAGATGGCACCATTTTATTTGCATTCCTAATTACCCGTAGTAGTTGTATACCAATACTTTATTTTATGCTTCAAGACCTCCAAAACCCTTATTGCAACCATTGTAGTACCATTCACTTCAAACAATTATTTCCTTTCAATCTGCATAACCTTACATCACCCTCACTCCCTGTAACGCCTTCAATGTTTTTTATTATTGGAATATTCTCGATATCTTCTACCAAGACGACCCAGGATGGAGAAGATGGCTGGAGGCCCTCAACAGTCTGGGACTTGCCTAGATCAGGCTCCACTCCATAAGGCTCAGAGCACAGACTGGACTTTGGCTTGGCACTAGAACTTGGTGCCTCTTGCATGCGGTCTCAGTGGACTATTTCTGTACACTTTGCTAAATCGGGATTGTGCCCAGGTATGGCAATACTTCACTAGACTGTAACGCAAACAAATAAATTCACTGTGCCTTTTCACGTGTGACAATAAAGCAGCATGAAATCTCAATGGGTCTTAGACTTTGCCATTTCCCATTGTTAATTCCCCAGATTCTTCCTGTAAAGGATTTCAGCTGTTGCCTTCATTTTTACATATCTTTATAGGTTTCTACTTTCCATTTCTATTATGTGCCAGTTTATTCTCACGTACTTTGCCACAGCTGTCAAAGGTTCATTCTTGACTTGCAGATGTAGAAATTTTGCACTTTTATTTTGCTATATTAATTTAAACAAAAAACAACTGAATAATGGATTTCTTATAGCTCCAACCGATGGAAAGATGGGAGAGGTAATGATAAATAATGTTCTTAGTTTCATTGAAAACTATTTTCCCCAAACTTGAAATTTTGACTAAATTATATCCAGTGCAATTCAACTTTTCTCAAGATAGTTTAAAAATAAGACCACTTGCTGAATTAATCACTTTGGTACATTTTGACACCCTCCTAAAATTACACTATTTGTAAGTGCAAAGACAGTAATGGTCACATAAGTATTAAAGATTTTGAAGAGGTTCTTCTTCATTAGCAAATGTTCCCAATATGTTTTTTTGTTGCTTAATTATCAGGCATTTAAATCTGGATTATTCACACCTGTGAGATTGAACCTATTTAAATATACTTGCTGTTTTCGATAGTCTTCTCAACTCAGCTGATAAAATTGCACCATATTGCCACCTCTAATGGACTATGGAGTCATACTGTATAGAATAGCCCCTTCAACCCAACTCATCCATGTCAACCAAGATGCCTCGTCTTAACGAGGCCAATTTGACCACGCCTGACCCATGTCCTTCAAAACCTCTCCTCTCCTCTCCTCTCCTCTCCTCTCCTCTCCTCTCCTCTCCTCTCCTCTCCTCTCCTCTCCTCTCCTCTCCTCTCCTCTCCTCTCCTCTCCTCTCCTCTCCTCTCCTCTCCTCTCCTCTCCTCTCCTCTCCTCTCCTCTCCTCTCCTCTCCTCTCCTCTCCTCTCCTCTCCTCTCCTCTCCTCTCTTTTAAAAGCTAAATCACAGTGCAGGTTATCAGCGGATTTTATCTTTGAAAATGTACACTACCTTATCTTCCTAAAATGGCTGCATCCTCTCTGATGCTTGTTCCATCCATCTTGACCCTTGTTCCTTTGAGAAGCATGTGAGTTAAGCTGATTATCAAAGTGATGACACCTGGACTAGTGTGGCATTGCTGACCTTGATTTGATGCCCACCACCCAAGGTTATTGCAACACTCCATGTGCTTGGTCCCAGGTATTGCAATTTGAATCCACAGCAGGCTTTGAAACATCACACCTGCAACTCGTTGTCTTCTAATTGGATACCACACCTGAGCAAATCATCCATTGCCCACAGCCCTTGGCAAAGAAGTACCACAAGAAAAAAACCCCAGCAGAAATGTGTTTTTTTATTTTAATGCTGACCCTCTCCTATCTACCTTAAATTTTCTGGATGATTTTCAGAGAGGATAACCTGATAATGATTATCTTTAACTGTCCCCTCCCTGACTTGCAGCCTGTTGAAGGGTCTCAACCCAAAACGTCACCTATTCCTTCTCTCCAGAGATGCTGCCTGACCCGATGAGTTCCTCCAGCATTTTGTGCCCAACGTTAATGAAAGTCTGAAGATGGACACTAAAAGCTGGAGTAACTCAGCGGGGCAGGCAGCTTCTCTGGAGAGAAGGAATGGGTGACGTTTCGGGTCGAGACTCTTTCTACAGACTGGTTGGGGATAAGGGAAATGAGAGATATAAACGATGATGTGGAAAGATAACAATGATAAAGGAAACCGGTCGTTGTTAGCTGTTTGTAGGGTGAAAACGGGAAGCCGGTGTGACTTGGGTGAGGGAGGGAGGGATGGAGAGAGAGGGAGTGCCGGGGCTACCTGAAGTGACTCGCTGGATTTTAGATCGGCTTGTACTCGCTGGAATTTAGAAGATTGAGGGGGGATCTTATAGAAACTCACAAAATTCTTAAGGGGTTGGACAGGCTAGATGCACGAAGATTGCTCCCGAATTGGGGAAGTCCAGAACAAGGGGTCGCAGTTTAAGGATAAGGGGGAAGTCTTTTAGGACCGAGATGAGAAAGTTTTTTTTCACACAGAGAGTGGTGAATCTGTGGAATTCTCTGCCACAGAAGGTAGTTGAGGCCAGTTCATTGGCTATATTTAAGAGGGAATTAGATGTGGCCCTTGTGGCTAAAGAGATCAGGGGGTATGGAGAGAAGGCAGGTACGGGATACTGAGTTGGATGATCAGCCATGATCATATTGAATGGCGGTGCAGGCTCGACGGGCCGAATGGCCTACTCCTGCACCTATTTTCTATGTTTCTATGAGTCTGAAGTCCAAAAAGTGAAATACAACTCTATGGTCTAGATATTTCCCCATTTTTATTTTCATTATTTAATTCTAAACTGCAGAATGGCTTGGCTTACTCAATGTTTTGTTCTGGAAATAACATCGGACGTAGAACAGTACAGAACAGGAACGGGCCTTTCAGCACACATAGGTTGTGCCGAACATGATGCTAAGTTACGCTGATCTCATCTGCCTGTACATGATCACGAAACGGTGGGCAGTGAGAGTAAATATCAAAAGTTTTTGGCAAATCTTCATTTGGCGCACTTCTTGAATTGCAGTTTATTAAAAGAAGGTACATTTTTAAAAAGTGATCTAAAGGAATTAATAAAAGATGTTCTCATGTATTTGCAGCGGGATTTTGAGGGAATGGTTATTAAACAGCACTCAATAGACAATAGACAATAGACAATAGGTGCAGGAGGCGGCCATTTGGCCCTTCGAGCCAGCACCACCATTCAATGTGATCATGGCTGATCATTCTCAATCAGTACCCCGTTCCTGCCTTCTCCCCATACCCCCTGACTCTGCCATCCTTAAGAGCTCTATCTAGCTCTCTCTTGAATGCATTCAGAGAATTGGCCTCTGCTGCCTTCTGAGGCAGAGAATTCCACAGATTTACAACTCTCTGTCAGCTCCAGTATCCTGTAGAGAGACCAATGAAATTATTTTTTTCCCCTGTCTCATGGTAAATACATACACAGAGCAGACAGGCCCCATGGGTAACCTAAAATCACAGGGCACAATGACCCTGAGTAAAGTTTTATTGCACGTGACAAAAGCAGACATTTATGATACCAGGCTACATTGATTATTTCCCACCTCAAGGCATGCACACCAAATCAAAGGTGATTTGCAAACAAACACACTGACAGGATGGCAGTATTCGCAGAGGAACAGTCAATAGGAAATTACAGTGATTGTTTTTGAAACATAATTTGCAGCTACAGAGGTTAGCAAGGTCCACAGCGTGTGAACTATACTCCATTTGTGATTCAATATTGCTACACAGTGTAAATGCTTATAGGGCAGATCAGTGATAATTAGCAATGGCAAAAACACACATGTCTGCAAAGAAGAAACGTGGAGCCTGGAAATATACCCCTACTACTGACTGCTCCTTTGTGGAAATAAAAAGAACTATCACTTTGAAGAAGGGTTTCCTATTCCTTTTCTCCAGAGATGCTGACTGACCCGCTGAGTTACTCCAGCTTTTTGTGTCTACATGTGTTGTGTTACACACTCAGTTACAAAGTTTCTTTCGTCATCAATTGAAATCTCTGCACCTTTCCTTTCTTAAATAAACGCCGAGTTACTCTTCTCCAAACAACGAACCTCAGTGGTGCATGGGGGTCGGACTTCTGGAGTTTTGTTGGAGATACGTGGAGAGCCTTGACTAATTTTTTCCTCTTCACGTACCTAAAGAAGCTTTTACTATCCTCCTTTATATTCTTGGCCAGCTTACCTTCGCACCTCATCTTTTCTCCCCGTATTGCCTTTTTAGTTATCTTCTGTTGCTCTTTCAAAGTTTCCCAATCCTCTGGCTTCCCGCTCATCTTTGCTATGTTATATTTCTTCTCTTTTATTTTTATACTGTCCTTGACTTCCCTTGTCAGCCATGGTCGTCTCTTACTCCTCTTAGAATCTTTCTTCCTCTTTGGAATGAACTGATCCTGCACCTTCTGTATTATTCCCAGAAATACCTGCCATTGTTGTTCCACCGTCTTCCCTGCAAGGGTCTCTTTCCAGTCAACTTTAGCCAGCTCCTCACTCATGCCTCCATAGTCCCCTTTACTCAACTGTAATACTGACACTTCTGATTTTCCCTTTTCCCTCTCAAATTGTAGATTAAAACTTATCATATTACGGTCACTACCTCCTAATGGCTCCTTTACCTTGAGTTCCCTTATTAAATCCGGTTCATTACACAACACTAAATCCAGAATTGCCTTCTCCCTGGTAGGCTTCTGTACAAACTGCTCTAAGAATTCATCTCGGAGGCACTCCGCAAACTCCCTTTCTTGGGGTCCAGTACCAACCTGATTTTCCCAGTCTACCTGCATGTTGAAATCACCCATAACCACCGTAGCATTACCTTTGCTACATGCCAATTTTAACTCTTGATTCAACTTGCACCCTATATCCAGGCTACTGTTTGGGGGCCTGAAGATAACTCCCATTAGGGTCTTTTTACCCTTCCAATTCCTCATTTCTATCCATACTGACTCTCCATCTCCTGATCCTATGTCACCCCTCGCAAGGGACTGAATTTCATTCCTTACCAACAGAGCTACCCCACCCCCTCTGCCCACCTCTCTGTCTTTGCGATAGGACGTATACCCCTAAATATTCAGTTCCCAGCCCTGGTCCTCTTGCAGCCATGCCTCTGTAATTCCCACAACATCATACTTGCCAATTTCTAACTGAGCCTCAAGCTCATCCACTTTATTTCTTATACTTTGCACATTCATCTACAACACTTTAACTTCGGTATTCACCTCCCCTCTCTCACACTATTGCCCCTGACCTTACTCTCTTATCCCTTCTCGAACTTTCCTTCCCATTAATTCTGGAATCTTTTGTAACTTTTCATGTACTCACTTCCCCTTTAACTCCATCTTTATATTCCCAATTTGTCAACCCCTCCCCCCAACTATTTAGTTTAAACCCACACGTGTAGCACTAGCAAACCTGCCTGCCAGAATGTTGGTCCCCCTCCAGTTAAGGTGTAACCCGTCCCTTTTGTACAGGTCACCCCTACCCCAGAAAAGATCCCAGTGGTCTATAAATCTAAATCCCTGCTCCCTGCACCAGCCCCCCAGCCACACATTCAGATCCCCTATCGCCCTGTTCCTGCCCTCACCAGCACGAGGTACAGGAAGCAATCCAAAAATAACCACCCTAGAAGTCCTGCTTTTCAGTCTTCTTCTTAACTCTCTAAACTCACGTTGCAGAACCTCCTTCCTCTTCTTCCCGACGACATCAGAAATGTTACTTGGAACTGATCCGCCCATTCCTACACGTTGTATAGTCTTACCAGCTACACTCCATAAATGCTTCATAAATGAAATAATCATACCTCAACCTTTGATTGCCAATGTGCTAATACTGGTTGTAATAATAAATCCTGTCCTAATGTGGTCCAGTCAATAGCAAACAGGTTTATTCCCAACAATTGTCGCTGATTCTAATATGTAGAATTCCTGCTCAGAGAATCAAATCTACCGTGATCGAATTAGGAGGAGGTCTGTCCAGTGTATGCAATAATTAATTGCTAAAACCTTTTTAATGGAACAATATGACTATTGACTACAAAAGCTTATGAAGACATAACTGCACAAGGTCCCTGTGGTATCCACTGCTTGTAAAACTGATTATTGATAAACGTATTGTATTACAAACATGTTCGGATAACATTTCCCTTACATCGTGATCAATAAGTGCTCAGTAATCCAAGAATACTTGTTCAGGTTTTATTTGGCTTCCTGTGCCAATAGCTCAGAAATACAGATGTCAGCGAACCAGTGCTGATGTTTTACGCCGTAGAATTTCCCATCTACCTGGAAGCTATTTCTTCCAAAATTGTTTAAAGGTTGAAAATTTCTCATTGAACGTGAACACGTGAAGTCATTTTACAGCCTTTTTCCCTTTGCCTTTCCACATTTTTATTTTCTATTTTCCCCTTAAAAAATCCTTTTTAGAGCCATAGAGATATACAGTGTGGAAACATGCCTTTCGGCCCAACTTGCCCACACCAACCAACATGCCCCGTCTGCACTCGTCCCACCTGCCTGTGTTTGGCCCATCTATATACTAAAACTTTTGTTTGTTTGTTTGTTCCTGAACTACAGCCAAAATGGTACACGATAGCGTACCAATTTTAGGCCCACCTTACTCACCGCCATCCCTTTGGTGCTAATGGAAGAAGTTTCATTGAAATCGGTGTTATGTTTTTAAAGTTATTCACATTTTAAAGTTTAAATCTATCTCCCAGGGAGGGAGGGGGGAGGGAGGGAGAGAGGGAGGGGGTGTGGAGGGAGGATAAGGGGGGTCAAGGGGGATGGAATGGGGGGGAGGGGAGGGGGGCAGAGGGGACGGGGATGGGGATAGGAGAGGGTGCTGCACCAATGCAGGAGTGGTTTGGGCCCAACGGGTCCACTTGGTCTAGCATCCCTCTAAACCTGTCCTATTCATGTACCTGTCCAAATGTTTTTTAAACATTGCCTCCTCCAGCAGCTCACTATAATATTTATATATATATATACACCACCCATTGTGTAAAAAATATTTTTAAAACATTGTAATAGTACCTGCCTTAACTACCTCCTCCGGCAGCTTGTTCCATACACACACCACCCTTTGTGCACAAAGAGTTGCCCTTCAGGTTCCTATTAAATCTTCCCCCCCTCACTTTAAAAATGATATAACATCTGTCACATAGGATAATGGAAATGCATTTCATCCACGAACAACCTGATGTGTGGAAATTTGTTCTTCATTTTTCACTTGAAAATCATGTGGCTGTTCCTGCTTTACTTATTCTTGAATCGGTGTGAATAAACCTAAGCTAGAAATCAAAGTACGTGCTATAAGATGCACTAAAGCAGTGATGTGTAGAAGTGGTGGCCCGGGTGGAATGCACACATTTATCAGCTGGTGAAAGGTTACCATGCATGAGGTGCAAAGCAAGGCGTTTAATAAAAGAGGAATAAAGCACTCTTGGTAAAGAGGAAGGCCAACATGGACAAGCCTTCCTGTTTAGCTCTATCTCCAGCCTCCAACTTTGAATTATATCAGTCTTCACAGCTACGTTCAGTTCACATTCTACTCTCTCCTCAATCCCCTTCATTGACATTTATTTTTCCTTCTTTATGAGGATGTTGGCAGGACCCCAAGGCCTGAGTTATAGAGGTTGTGCAGGCTAGGACTTTACTCCTTGGAACGCAGGAGGATGAGGAGTGATCTTATAGAGGTGTACAATGTGAGAGGAACAGATTGGGTAAACGCACATAGTAAGGAAGGCGAATGAAAATCTAGCCTTTATTTCGATAGGACTAGAATATAAAAACAGGGATGTAACCCTGAGGCTTTATAAGGCACTGGTCAGACCGCATTTAGATTATTGTCAGCAGTTTTGGGCCCCATATCTGAGAAAGGACGTGCTGTCGTTGGAGACGGTCCAGAGGAGGTTTATGAGAATGATCCCAGGAATGATTGGGTTAACATATGATGAGCGTTTGCAGGCCCTGGGCCTGTACTCGCTGGAGTTCAGAAGGATGTGCGGGGGACATCATTGAGACCTAACGATAGTGAAAGGCCGAGATAGAGTGAATATGGAGAAGATATTTCCACTGGTGGGAAAGTCAAGGACCAGAGGCCATAGCTTCAGAATAAAATGATGTGCCTTTAGAAAGGAGATGGGGAGGAATTTCTTTAGTCAGAGGGTAATCAATCTGTGGAATTCATTGCCACAGATGCCTGTGGAGGCCAAGTCAATGGATATTTTTAAGTTGGAGATTGACTGATTCTTGATTAGGACAGGTGTCAGGGGCTATGGGGAGAAGGCAGGAGAATGGGGTTTGGAGGGACAGATAGATCAGCCATGATTGAATGGCAGAGTAGACTTGATGGGCTGAATGGCCTAATTCTGCTCCTAGAACTCATGAACCTATGATCCTCTGCTCTGGTTTGTACATGTTTCTTTTCTTTGTCACAGCAGTGTGGTTCACCGTGTGCATGGCGTACATCTTATCTTTAGTCACCTCCTTCCCTGGTGTTGAGGTGTGGCTTCATTTAGTTTAGTTAAATTTAATTTAGAGATTCAGCGCGGAAACAGGCCTACCGAGTTTGCTAACCGACCAGCGATCCCTGCACACTAACACTACCCTACACACACTAGGGACAATTTGCATTTGTAACAAGCCAATTAACCGACAAACCTGTATGTCTTTGGAGCGTGGGAGGCAATGTGAGATCTCGGAGAAACCCCACGTGGTCACGGGGAGAACGTACAAACTCTGTACAGGCAGTACCCGTTGTCAGGATCGAACCCGAGTCCCTGGCGCTGTAATACAATACAATACAATACAATACAATACAATACAATATATCTTTATTGTCATTGTACCCAGGGGTACAACAAGATTGGGAATGCGCCTCCCATTCGATGCAATAATTTAAGTAATTAACAGCAACCCAACGAAACGAAACAATTATAACAGTTTTTAGACAGGGTAAAGTGCAAGTTGATCTATGCGTTGTGGCCATCCGGCTCAGCAGGACCGGTTCATAGCAGCTATGGCCCTGGGGATGAAGCTGTTCCTGAGTCTGGAGGTGCGGGCATAGAAGGCCTTGTATCGTCTGCCCGATGGAAGGAGTTCGAACAGACTGTTGCAGGGGTGTGAAGAGTCTTTGTGGATGCTGGTGGCTTTTCTGAGGCATCGTGTGTTGTAGATGCCCTCCAAGTCTGGTAGCTGTGTTCCGATGGCCCTCTGAGCTCTATGGACTACCCGCTGTAGAGCTTTCCTTTCTGCCTCCGTGCAGCTGAGATACCACACAGGGATACCACACAGAGCTGTGAGGCAGCAACTCTACCTTTGCGCCATCTGTGATTCTCCCAAGGATGTTGCTTCTCGATGCGTACGACTGAATTGCTGAGTTGTCTATCTCATCCTCACTTTGCCCAGCCACATCAAAGGCTGAGCAAGTGATTCTGGAAGGAAAGAAAACTAGTCCGATTGCTTCTCAGCTTCTTCTTCCATTTCACAAAGTGCGGAATTCAAACCGACTACACTCATCCCCAAGTGTTATAAATTGGAGCCTGCCAAACAGCCTCAGTTTCTCAGTAGCATGCCACAATTATCAGCAGCCGCAACTCCCCTTGCACAGCAGTAGAGCTCAACTCTCCAGAATGTATCTGTATTTCCCCAGAGACAAGCACAGCAGGATGTATACTTCAGTTCAGAGATAGAGACGCTCGGACTATCTTTGATCGGGCTTGACTGGCTTTACCTTGCACTAAACATTATTCCCTTATCATGTAAATGGCTTGATTGTCACAAGGTTACGAGGTCATAAGTATTAGGAGGAGACTTAGGCCATTCAGCCCATCCAATCTACCCCGCCATTCAATCATGGCTGACTTATCTCTCCCTCCGAACCCCATTCTCCTGCCTTCTCCCCATAGCCTCTGACACCCGTACTAATCAGGAATCATATAATTCGAATCATGTATTTTTATCCGCTGACGGGTTTGCATGCAACTAAAGCTTTTCACTGTACCTCGGTGTATGTGACAATAAACTGAACTAAAAAGAGATAATAAAAACAGCCCCTTCGGCCCACTGAGTCCATACTGACCCATACATCCGTACACCTTCTCCACAGCCAATGTGGGCTCACCTATCCTTGATCATTGTTGCTGGCTTTGATTTGCTTTTTTCATGCCTTTCGTTCATTTGTTCTTTGTACCTTTTCGTACCTCTAGTTTCCCCCTCCCCGACTTTCCGGTTGACGAAGGGTCTCAAGCCGAAATGTCTCTTTTTCCTTGTCTCCAGAGATGCCTCCTGACCTGTGGAGTTACTCCAGCATTTTTGTGTCTATCTTCGGTGTACACCAGCATCTGCTGTTCCTTCCTGCACCCCTACAATAGTTCTCTGCTACCCCGACATCATCTCCAACGCACCAAGGACAATTTTACAGAAGCCTTTAGACTTTAGAGATACAGCACGGAAACAGGCCCTTCGGCCCACTGGGTCCACGCTGCACCGACTAGTAATCACCCCATACATTAACACTTTCTTACACACAATAGACAATAGACAATAGGTGCAGGAGGAGGCCATCCGGCCCTTCGAGCCAGCACCACCATTCAATGTGATCATGGCTGATCATTCTCAATCAGTACCCCGTTCCTGCCTTCTCCCCATTCTCCCTGACTCCGCTATCCTTAAGAGCTCTATCTAGCTCTCTCTTGAAAGCATCCAGAGAATTGGCCTCCACTGCCTTCTGAGGTAGAGAATTCCACAGATTTACAAATCTCTGACTGAAATTTTTTTTCCTCATCTCTGCTCTAAATGGCCTAACCCTTATTCTTAAACTGTGGCCCCTGGTTCTGGACTCCCCCAACATTGGGAACATGTTTCCTGCCTTTAACGTGTCCAATGCCTTAATAATCTTATGTTTCAATAAGATCCCCTCTCATCCTTCTAAATTCCAGTGTATACAAGCCTAGTCGCTCCAGTCTTTCAACATACGAGGGATACACTAGGGATAATTTTACAACTAACAGAAGCCAATTAACCAACAAACCTGCTCACAATTGGAGTGTGGGAGGAAGCCGAAGCACCCGGAGAAAACCCCCGCAGGTCACGGGGAGAACGTACAAACTCCGTACAGACAGCACCCGTAGTCAGGATCGAACCCGGGTCTCTGGCGCTGTAAGGTGGCAACTCTACCGCTGCGACACAGTGCCGCCCTGATGTGGTATCAATGCGTTGTGCTATCAATATTGCTGTTACTCAGCAGATTGTGTTGTTTGGAGTCTTAGCTCACTCCCGGGTAATCTGTTGTGGTATCAATATTAATTGCAGTACACTGACCATTTATCTTCATTGCTAGATTTAAATTCACTGCAGATTCTTCATCTGTCACCATCTGTGGTTAAAATACCAATTATCATGCACACCATGTCTTCATTCACTCCAGTTGCTTTCAAGGCACTCTCCTGCCTTTGAAATGTATGTCTGTGTCCCTGACTGCAAGAGGCTCACCGATTGCAGCTCTCGAGCTTATCTGCGTTCCCTTTTCTTTTGCAAACGTACGTAAAATGTCAGGTATTGTTGCATTTACATTGGGGGGTGGCTGTACTAAATGGACAAATCAAGGCAGTGTGATTTCCCTGGGAAAAGCTTTCAGCAGTTTGGAATGTGAATGGTGGCACGCTGGCACAGAGTTCCTGATCTCACCGGGAAGGCTGGCTCCGTCCTGGGGGCGGAGTTGGATTCATGGGAGGTGGGTCTTGGAGGGGAGGATGCTCCTCCAACTGCGGAGCATCCTGGACAATACAGCTCACCCCCTCCATAACACACTGGTCAACCTGAGGAGCACCTTCAGCAACAGACTGGTTCCACCAAGATGCAGCACAGAACGCCACAGGAGATCCTTCTTCCCTGTGGCTATCAAACTGCACAACTCCTCCACCGTGGGGTAGATTGACTCCCCCCCTCCCCCCCCCCCCCCCATCTTTGCACATCCCCGATCCTTTCCACTCGTCATTTTAAGTTCATGTTTCATGTATTTTGTGTTTTTATGACTGTTGACAGATCGATTTCCCTCCTCGGATAAACAAAGCTCTATCGTATCAATACACTGCCCAGACCCGGGTTCCATCCTGACTACGGGTGCCGACTGTGCAGAGTTTGTATGTTCGCCCCATGGCCGCATGGGTTTTTTCCGGGAGCTCCAGTTTCCTCCCACACTCCAAAGACGTACAGGTTTGCGTTCTGAAGAAGGATCTCGACCCAAAACATCACCCATTCCTTCTCTCTCGAGACGCTGAGTTACTCCAGTATTTTGTGTCCATCTTCAGAGCAAACCAGCATCTGCAGTTCCTTCCTGCAGATTTGTATGTTAATTGGCTTTGATAAAAAGTGTAAATTATCCTTAGTGTGCAGGATAGTGTTAGTGTACGGGGGTCGCTGGTTGGCGTGGACTCGCTGGGCCGAAGGGCCTGTGTTTTTGTGCTGTATCTCTAAACGAAAGTAAACTAGACTGGCAGATTTCCTGCTTTTCAAGTCACGTGGCAGTACGTTTCGTGTTGAAGCTGCCTTTGTCTTTCCTGTGATATGTTTCTGATGTAACTGAAACCAGGCAGGCCCGACTCGCTGCCGGCGTTGACCGACGATGGAGGAACGACTGTCGACGGAAGACGGGGCGGCACGGTGGCGCAGCGGTAGAGTTGCTGCCTTACAGCAAATGCAGCGCCGGACACTCAGGTTCGATCCTGACTACGGGCGCCGTCTGTATGGAGTTTGTACTTTCTCCCCGTGACCTGCGTGGGTTTTCTCCGAGATCTTCGGTTTCCTCCTACGCTCCAAAGACGTACAGGTATGTAGGTTAATTGACTGGGTAAATGTAAAAATTGTCCCTAGTGTGTGTAGGATAGTGTTAGTGTGCGGGGATCGCTGGGCGGCGCGGACTCGGTGGGCCGAAGGGCCTGTTTCCACTCTGTATCTCTAAATCTAAAATAAAACCTATCAGTGGGATTGATAGACCCACACACTCGGGGCTCCGAACTCTGGCCCGAGCTACCGGCATCGACCATGCCGCCAAAGAACAAGGAGGGACGTGGAACATCGAGGTTCGAGTCCCTGGACACGGAGGTCACAGAGAACAAAGGGGGACCCGTTGTGGGGGGGGGGGGGGGGGCGAGAACAAGAGGGACCTGTGGTGGTAGGGGTGGGGGAGGCCTAGGACGAAGAAGGGACCAACAATGTTTAAGGGTACTTTGTAACTTTGTCTGTGCCTTGTGGCGACTCTGTTGCGTACTGTGCACTGTTCAAAAATATAAATTCCATAGTACCTTCACGGTAGATGTGACAATAAATGATCTATCTATTATATCTCATGGATGCAATCCACTACACATCTATATACTAAAATTCTCGTTTGTTTGTTTATTTGTGATCGAACTACAGCCAAAACGGTACACGATAGCGCAACAATTTTAGGCCCACCTTACTCACCGTCATCGCTTTTATGGTAAAGCAAGTAGTTTTATTGAAACCGGTGTTATATATTTAAAGTTATTCACATTTTAAAGTTTAAATCTATCTCCTAGGGAGGGAGGGAGGGAGGGAGGGAGGGAGGGAGGGGGAGAGGGAGGTGGGGGGGAGGGAGGGTGGAAAAGGGGGATTGAGGGGGTTGGAGAGGGGAAGGGGAGGTGGGGAGGGGGGAGGGGGGAGGAGGGGAGGGGGGAGGGGGGGAGGAAGGGGGAGGGGGGAGGGGAGGGGGGAGGGGGGAGGGGAGGGGGGAGGGGGTAGGAGAGGGTGCTGCACCAATGCAGGAGAGGTTTGGGCCCAACGGGTCCACTTGGTCTAGTAGAATAACAAATCCTACAGACACTTGCAGGCATTGCCACACCAACTGGATGCACTTTGTATTCAGCGGCCCCAACAAAGGCTCTGTTAAAAAAGGATGTGAAGACTGTTTTTGTACTTTTCCCTTACCAATTGTGGCTGATTTTCTGTGCCTGCTGAGGTACAAATGATACAAACTGATAGAAGATAACCTTTGACCACTTCTCTGGATTTAACATTTTCCCTTGTAAAACATTCATTTGATCTGTAAAGTGTGAACTGATCCCAGAACATTCTTGAAGATGTATTACTTTTACAGGTATGAATGGTATCACAATATAGTCTGCTATTTTTTTGTCCGTTTAATCTCAAATCCCATTTCAAGCAGCAATAATCCTGCAAACCTCCACTGATTTCACTCTGGTAAGTAGTAACACTAAGGTGAAAATGTAATTTTAAATTATTTACGTTGGCGAATCTTTGCAAGCTATTTGTTTATTTAATAGGTGTAATGATATATTAGACTGATCCAGAGGAGTTTACATTATTGGAGGCAGAATAACTGAATATTGAGTTGTATTCAACTTTAATAATTTTAAGGGGATTTTTTTTTCTTGGCACCATAATGCAGAATTTTTAGGAACCTTCAAGACATTACAATATATTAATAAACCATGCAGGTTATTTGACAATCTTCCATGGAGATTTTCCAGTGGATGTAACAGTAAAGCTCAAGTTTTAGTATAATATTTGCAACATGTCCCAGTTAAAAAATGAGAGTAAAATATGCTTATGATTCATTTATAGAACTTCCCCTCAGGAGAAAATATACATTACACCTGACACCTTTATATGCTAGATTTGTATTCCAGCAAGGTAAGACTAATATAATTACCTGCCGGCTCTTCCTACTGTTTGAAAAGTTGGTTCATTTCTGTGTGGCCAGTGATAATTAATATCGCAGTACTGTACACATTTCCGTTACGCCACAGAGGTACCAAGGATGTCCAGAAGATGCTGGTTAAAGTCAGACTAAAATAAACGAAACGTGTATAATTTCTTCCCTGTTCCCAAAGAAATTCATCATGAAGTGGCAAAGAGCATCTTCAATGTTGTGTGGCATTGGTCCATGTAGAAACAGCAATGGAATGAAACATGACATAGAGTCGTAGAGCCATACAGTGTGGAAATAGTCCCTTCGGCCCAACTTGCCCAATCCAACTAACATGCCCCATCTACACTAGTCTACACTGCGTTCGGCCGATATCTCTCCAAACCTGTCCTTTCCATGTACCTGTGGAAATGTTTCTTAAACGTTGCATAACATCGCAATTTAGGTATGGATATGTTCTCTAAAGGATTATCAGCACAACAGCTCACAATAAGCATAAAGGAGATAGATCCTTCTTTGGTTACTGATCAACCACATTTTACTCGACTAAATATTTTAACTAACGGATTATAACAGCGTCTTTGAATGTGTGTAATGTTGAAGCTTTGCGTTTCAAATGTTATTTATAGGATTGCCAATAAGGTAAGTGTTATCCGTCCCTTGAGCAAACCATTGGAGCTAATAGTGTTTAGTAATGAATGGTGGCATGAAAAGAAAAAAAAAGATTACAGTAAAGCTCGTTTGGATCAGGCACACTAAAGACCGCACAAGTGGGTCGTACGGGACTTTGAAAATGGCGCAAAACCTGGCGACTCTTGTACACTGCGACAGAGGGGAAAGGGAAATCAAAGGCCTTGGGAAGTGCACCTGAAGTCTACCCTTTGCCAGCCGATCACGGCATTACGCAGGTGTTCAATAGTATCTGCAATGGGCCAACAGTATGTGCTGCCACAGAGATAATACTGGAGATAGACACAAAATGCTGGAGTAACTCAGTGGGACTGGCAGCATCTCTGGAGAGAAGGAATGGGTGATGTTTTGGGTCCAGACCTTTCTTCAGACTGAGAGTCAGGGGAGAGGGAGTCTAGAGATATGGAAGGGCAAGTTGTGAAAATGACAGATCAAAGCAGACGATGCTAAGGAAGTGCTTCATTGTTAGCTGAGGGGAAGGTGGCAACGAGGCATGTAATCAGTAACATTAATCAGAAGGACAGTGAAACTAGTCGGAGAACTAGGGTGATACGAGATAATCCTGGACATGAGCTGTGGAGGACCCGGTCACAAGGATGGATGGTTTTGAAGTATCTATGTCTCCATCTGATGCAACATGAACAAACCTTGTTAAACATCAAAACTACTTATGTTCTGCATGTGATCTGCCCACTGAATTTTACAAGTTGATGGCTGATCCTTTTTGAAAAAATACTTTGACAATAATCTCATAGAAAATACTCTTTCAGCTGAAAGCTTTCAACATGCCAGTGATGCAGCTGGTGGAGTTGCTGCCTCACATCGCCAGAGGCTCTGGTTCGATCCCCACCTCGGGTGCTGCCTGTGTGGAGTTTGCACGTTCTCCTGTGACCGAGTGGCTTTCTCCTCCGGTTTCCTCCCGGTTTGAAGGTGAATCGGCCTCTGGATATTGCTGCTAGTGAGTAGGGAACGGATGTGAAAGAGGGATAACATAGAACTAGTGTGAACGGATGATTCAATGGCCGGCATGGACTGGTGGGTCGGAGGTCTGTCTCTGTTTCCACGTTGTATCTCTAGCCTAAGCTAAGTCTCCAACCTATTTCTGTCCATGCACTATAGAAAGCAAGCTATCCGGATGCATCACAGCTTGGTATTTGACAACTGCTCTGCCAAAGGTAGCAAGGATTTACAGAGTTGTGAATGCAGCCCAGTCCATCAGGCAAACCAGCCTCCCCAGATCATCGCCATCGACACATCCTGTTGCTTTAGGTAGGCAGCCTACGTAATACAGGCCCACCCCCGCAGGTCATGGACAGAACGTACAAACTCCATGCAGACAAGCACACGTGGTCAGGATCCAACTTGGGTCTCTGGCGCTGTCAGGCAATAGCTCTGCCGCTGTGCGGCCCCGTGAGAGCACGCAATCTTATTCACTGTATCTCGGTAAACGTGACAATAATAAATCAATCCCAATTCCAATTCTAATCCTATTTCATCAGTTTACTGATTGCTAATACTCTTTTGCTGTTGGAAATGAAAGAAAAACAATGTGCACTGCCACCTCGACTGGCACTCAGTAAATTTCATACATTTGCATGAGGAAGATTTAGCAAACTGTTCTTTGGGAGGGAATAATCTTTGCACGTTTCCCTGTCGGGTGTACACCAACACAGTGTGATGTTGATGATGAACTAATCACACATCAGACACATTATTAACACAAATCCTCAGGAGAATTTCACCCAATTTGAAATGTTTCTTTTTAGTGGATTTCAACAGCTGGAAGAAGATAGAATCAGAGGAAAGTTATAGAACATTGAACATTGAACACAGGATGGTGCAGCACAGGAGCAGGCCCTTCGGCCCACAATGTCTGTGGCAAATATGATGTCAAGCGGCACGGTGGCGCAGCGGTAGAGTTGCTGCCTCACAGCGCCAGAGATCCGGGTGCGATGATGACTACGGGTGCCGTCTGTACGGAGTTTGTACGTTCTCCCCATGACCGCACCGGTTTTCTCCAAAATCTTCGGTTCCCTCCCACACACCAAAGACGTACAGATTTGTTGGTTCATTGGCTTGGTGTAAATGTAAAATTGGCCCTAGTGTGTGTAGGGCAGTGTTAATGTGCGGGGATCGCTGATCGGTGCGGGCACGGTGGGCCGAAGGGCCTGTTTCCACGCTGTGTCTTGAAACAAAAAAGACCAACTCTTATCCACGTGCACATAATCCATATCCCTCATTTCCTTTCATATCCACATGCCTATCCAAAACTCTCTTAAATCCCACAATCGTATCTGGTTCCACCTCTATCCCTGGCAGCACGTTCCAGGCACTCACCCCCCCTCCGTTTAAAAAAAACTTGACCCGCACATCCCCTTTGAACTCTGCCCCTCTCACCTTAAGGCTGTGCCCTCTAGTATTTGAAGTTTCCATCCTGGGAACGAGGTTCTGTCAGGCTACCAAACCCATCGTACTAAAAGAGGCCACATTGACCTATTTTGTCCGTGCAGGCCGAAACATTTACCACCAATCCTCGCCCCACATTCCAACAGTAGATCCACAGCCATGCTGAATGTAGATCTTCATACTCTGTCTAAATGATAAGTTCATAGATTTTCTTGGAACAGGATTAGGCCATCAAGTCTACTCCGTCATTCAATCATGGCTGATCTATCTCTCCCTCTCAACTTCATTCTCCTGCCTTCTCCCCGTAACCCCTGACACCCGTACTAATCAAGAATCCATCAATCTCCACCTTAAAAACATCTGTTGACTTGGCCTCCACGGCCGTCTGCGGCAATTAATTCCACAGATTCACTGACTAAATAAATTCCTCCTCATCTCCTTTCCAAAGGTGCATCTTTTTATTCTGACGCAATGGAGTCTGGTCCCACTAGTGGAAACATCCTCTCCGCATCCACTCTATCCAGGCCTGTCACTAGTCAATATAATGAGGGATTCCCCCTCTACCACTCTGTCAGGTGGTAAGCTGTTTTAACACCTCCCTCTGATCCACCTACCATTTAAATGTTTTGTAACCTCCTTCTAAATGAACTGCTACCTTTAATATCTGTGGGCGACACTGCAAGATCACTCTGTTCTTTCACTCTTCTCAATATCTTTTCATGAACTGTATCCTCAAAATGCTGGAGTAACTCAACAGGTCAGGCAGCATCTCAGGAGAGAAGGAATGGGTGACGTTTCGGGTCGAGACCCTTCTTCAGACTGTATGACCTCAGACTTTATGAACTGTACACTCCCTTGCCTTGTTGCAACTCCTCAAGAGCATTTCTATTATTCAATTTCTTCTAATTTTGATTAATATGCTGGTAAATTTAGCAAAATAAAAGCCTTAATCAAAATTTAGTTTGGTTTAGTTTAGATATACAGCGTGAAATCAAGCCCTTTGGTCCACCGAGTCCGCGCTGACCGGCGATCCCCGTACACCAGCACTATCTTACACACAGGGGACAATTTACAATCTTTACCGAAGCCAGTTAACCTACAAACCTGCACGTCTTTGGAGTGTGGGAGAAAACCGGAGAGCCCGGGGGAAACCCACACGGTCACTGGGAGAGAACGTACAAACTCCGTACAGACACCATCCGTGGTCAGGATGGAACTTGGGTCTCTTGCGCCGTGAGGCAGCAACTCTACCGCCACCCCCAAAATAAAGTCAGGGCCTCCGGAATGAATACTGAGTCAGATCACAGCAACACCTGATTGTCACCCATTACTTCTCGGGGAGGCTGCCTGACCTGCTGAGTTACTCCAGCATTTTGTGCACATCTTCGGTGTAAACCAGCATCTGCAGTTCCTTCCGACACAAATTATTTTTTGTACAATGGACTGAGTGACAGTCAGTGTGTCAGCTTATGCTGCATGCAATGTCCTTTTAAATATAGTTGTCGTATGTGTGCATGTCAACCATGTGTGCTGTTTATGCTACAGGTCAGCCCAGTTAACTCACGTGTACAACTCCGGCTCACTCTGGGATGTGCTGGTGCAGCACATTATGAACTCATATCATGGTCAAGGTCTTCATAGGCCAAACTCACAACAAGTCATTATTGACCTTAAACACGCTGGTTCAGATTTTACTCCACCTCAAGCGCTTTTATTAGGAATGCATCTCCATCTCATTTGTAGGACAAAAAACTGCAGATGCTAGTTTAAATCAAAGGTAGACACAAAATGCTGGAGTAACTCAACGGGTTACCCACTGAGTTATTCCAGCATTTTGTGCCCATCTCATTTGGTTTGCTGAGCCACTTTACAGCTTTTCGTTATGTCTCCTTTTTTTTCTGAACTATTATTTTACGTAGTAACTACTGAAAACTATAAGATCATAAGGTCCTCAGGGATAAGAATAGAATCAGGTCATTCGTCCCATCAAGTATACTCTGCCATTTAATCATGGCTGATCTATCTCTCCCTCCTAACCCCATTCTCCTCCCATAACCTCTGACATCCGTACTAATCAAGAATCTATCTATCTCTGCCTTAGAAATATCCATTGACGGTCTCCACTGCCTCCTGTGGCAAAGAATCCCACAGATTCACCACCCTCTGACTAAAGAACATACTTTCTGGCTATCCTCTCATTTTCAAATCTTCCTCACAAATTTTGTAGTTCAGTTTCAATGAGAGAATAATCCCTTTGAATTACTTTGCCACACTGTTCCATCTCCAATGGAGATTAGGTGGCCATTTTGCCACCAAACAAAAAGGGTGTCAGGGGCTATGGGGAGAAGGCAGGGGAATGGAGATGAGAGAGAGAGAGAGATAGATCAGCCGCGATTGAATGGTGGAGTAAATTTGATGGGCTGAATGGCTTAATTCAGCTCAAAAAACTTATGAAAACACCTTTTATTGATTGATTGAATGTTGAATGAAAAATACAGCAGAGAAGCAGGAACACTGAGTCCACGCCAACCATCAATTACCTGTTCACACTAGTTCTAAATTTTCTCACTTTTGCATTCACTTCCTACCAACTAGGGTCAATTTACAGAGGACAATTAACCTCCCAATCCACATGTCTTTGGGATGTGGGAATAAACTGGGGCACCTGGAGGAAACCCAATGTGGTCTCAGGAGAAAGTGCAAACTCCAAACAGATAATACCCGAGGTGAAGACCAATCCCGGGTCTCTGGTGCTGTGAGGCAGCAACTCTACCAGCTGTGGCACTGTGCCTCTGGTGCTGTGAGGCAGCAACTCTACCAGCTGTGGCACTGTGCCTCTGGTGCTGTGAGGCAGCAACTCTACCAGCTGTGGCACTGTGCCTCCATAATTCAGGTTAATAGTCTTTGACCTGCAATGATAATTCTGTGTCTCTCACTGCAGATACTGCCTCAGCTGCTGAGAATCCCTGGAATTTACTGCTTCAACTCCAAGCCCTATTTTTATATATAGGAAGGAACTGCAGATGCTGGTTTACACCGAAGATTGACACAAGATTCTGGAGTAACTGAGTGGGTCAGGCAGTATCTCTGGAAGAAAGCAATAGGTGACGTTTCGGGGCGAGACCCTTCTTTGTTCAGTCAGATCCGCTGAGTTACTCCTACAATTTGTGTCTATCCTACCTTTGTATGTTGTTCTTCAATAGAACATAAACATTGATTGCAGGCCATGATTTATTGGTCATCCCTAATTGCCTCTCTGAAGATGTTAATGGCTTCTCTTCCTGAATTGGTGTAGATTCTGAAGAAAACATCTCAAAAGTCCTATAAGCAGAACAGTGGTGCAGCAGTAGAGTTGCTGTCTTTCAGCGCCAGAGACCCGGGTTCGATCCTGACTACGGGTGCTGTCTGTACGGAGTTTGAACGTTCTCCCCGTGACCTGCGTGGGTTTTCACTGGGTGCTCCGGTTTCCTCCCACACTCCAAAAACGTACAGGTGTGTAGGCTAATTGACTAGACATAATTGTAAATTGTCCCTGGTGTGTGTAGGTTAGTGCTAGTGCGTGCGGACGCGATGAGCGGAAGGGTCTGATTCCACGTTGTATCTCTAAACTAAACTTAACTAAGCAACAATAAGATTTCTCTGCTCTTCGGAGACATGTTTCAGTTGCAAACTAGAACTACACAAGTCGACAAAAAAGTACTAAAGTCAACTGTATGTTTCTTTTTTTTTTTTCCTCATCAGATGTGCAGCACTTTGGTCAACGTGGGTTGTTTTTAAATGTGCTATACAAATAAAATTGACTTGACTTGACTTTCACCAACTTCTTGTTGCTATCTCTTTCAAAGAGATTTCTCTTTCATCAGCATCTGTGCAGCTCTGCGGTTTGTACCTTTGAAAGTTATCTGGAGATATCAATTACAGCCGGAGTCAAAGAATGCATCAATAATTTCCACGCAGTTAGCAAAACAGATGCTGACTCACCTTTATAAGTATTCATGCCTTAATAAACAGTATTAAAACTGAGTGTATGATCGCTATCATGTTACATTTCAAGAATTTGAGTTTAGTTTGAGTTTAGTTTACTGTCACATATACTGAGGTACAGTGAAAAGCTTTTGTTGCATGCTAACCAGTCAGCGGAAAGATAATACATGATTACAATTGAGCCGTCCACAGTGTACAGGTAGATATATGATAAGGTGAATAGCATGAATAACATTTAGTGCGAGATAAAGTCCAGTAAAGTCCGATCAAAGATAGTCTGAGGGTCTCTATTGAGGTAGATAGTACGTAGAAACATAGAAACATAGAAAATAGGTGCAGGAGTAGGCCATTCGGCCCTTCGAGCCTGCACCGCCATTCAATATGATCATGGCTGATCATCCAACTCAGTATCCAGTACCTGCCTTCTCTCCATACCCCCTGATCCCTTTAGCCACAAGGGCCACATCTAACTCCCTCTTAAATATAGCCAATGAACTGGCCTCAACTACCTTCTGTGGCAGAGAATTCCACAGATTCACCACTCTCTGTACCTCAGGGCCGCTCTCCAATTGTTGATAAGAGTTGGTACACTCCAAAGACGTACAGGGTTGTAAGCCAATTGGCTTGGTTAAAATTGTAAATTGTCCCAAGTGTGTGTGTGTGTGTGTGTGTGTAGGACAATGTTAGAGTGCGGGGATCGCTGGTCGGTGCGGACCCAGTGGCCCAAAGGTCCTGTTTCCGCGCTGTACAGTATCTCTAAACTAAACTAAACCAAATTAAAAAGGTTGTCGTAGCTCCTATACTTTGCTGGTTACTGTGCATCGAAAGTTTACAAATAGCTGTTGTGAGCCTTGGCACATCGTGAGGTCGGAAAGGCATTATGTAATTGCAAGTATTTCTCTCTGCTACAAAGAGACAGACTGCTGGGGGACTCAGTGGGTCAGACGGTGCCAGTGGAGGCGAAATAGACAGACATCGATTCAGGTCGGGACCCTTCTTCAGATTCACGCTGCCTGGCCTGTTGATTATCCCCAACAGTTTGTTCTCTGCTCAAGTTTCCAGCTTCTGCAGTCTCTCGAGTCCTTTATTTGAAAAGCGTTTCACAGCCAACAAATTAATTTTCACACAAGCGTGATTATTCTCAAGCCGAATGTACCAATTGGGGACCAATGTGCGAAAATCAAGGTCCCACCAACACCAATGAGGTAAGTGGGCTTTTAGTGTGTTATTTATGGAGATGATAAAAGTATAACTCAATACTAATACATTTTATTTGTCATATGTAGGTTGGCACAGGGTCAACGGTACAACAAAATGTATTTGACAAGACAACGGGTCACCTCAGCAGTAATATTCCAAGGATAAACAAGATTTAAAAAATGACATTAGTAAGGTAAAAAGACAATATTAAAAATAGGTGAAAAGACAATATTAAAAATAATCAACATATATGATGTGAAATGTGTTCATGAGTTCAGAAGTCTGATGGCCTGATGGCAGAAACTGTTCTTAAGTCTGGTGGTACGCGCAGCCATACTCCTGTATCGTCTGCCTGACGGTAACAAGGAGAACAGCCTGCGTGCTGGGTGGCTGTGGTCCTTGATGATGCTGCGTGCCTTCCGCAGGCACCGCCGGCAGAAAATGTCCTGAATGGCCGGGAGACAGTTGCCAGTGATGTGCTGTGCCGTCTTCACCACTCTCTGCAGTGATTTGTGGCTGTGGGCAGAACAGTTCCCGTACCAGACTGTAATGCAGCCCGTCAGCAGGCTCTCGATGGTGCATCTGTAGAAGTTTGTGAGGATGCTGGCGTTCATGCCAAACTTCCTCAGTCTTCTCAGGAAAAAGAGCCGCTGGTGGGCCTTCTTTGTTATTGTGTCCGTGTGCAGTGTCCAGGAAAGGTCCTCAGTGATGTGCGCACCGAGGAACTTAAAGCTGCTGACCCTTTCAACCTCAGCATCACCGATGTGGATGGGGAGGTGTCCACTCCCCTGCTGTCTCCTGTAGTCCACGATCATCTCTTTAGTTTTGCTGACATTGACAGAGAGGTTATTTTCCTGGCACCAGCTATTTAGTGTCTTTACCTCCTCTCTAATGTAAACCTCACTTTCTCGGTGTTTTTAGGACCAATTATTTCCTCTTTGTTTTTCCTTTTTAGTCTTACTTAAGTGAAATGCTTACATACCTCTCTTTTCCATTTTGGGAATAACTTATACATACCAGTGAAACTGCATTTTTTAACAAAAATGTAATACAGAGTCATAGAGCGAGGAAACAGGCCCTTCGGCCCGACTTGCCCGCACCGGCCAACATGTCCCATCCACACTAGTCCCACCTGCCTGTGTTTGGCCCTGAGCCCTCCAAACCTGTCCTATCCATGTACCTGTCCAAATGTTTCCTAAACATCCTGTGATAGTACCTGCCTCAACTACCTCCTCTAGGGGCCTGCTCCATAGACGACAAACAGTAACGGGCCCAGCACCGAACCCTGAGGCACACCACAAGTTACAGGCCTCCAGTCCAGGAAGCAATCTTCCACCATCACCCTCTGCTTCCTTTCATGAAGCCAATACTTCAACAAATATTTTTTCAGCATTTTTTCTTTTATTGGTAAGAATGTTCGGCTTATTTTGTTGATGTACCTGGATCTTATTGTCTGCAATATTTAGATTAAAATGCAAAATTTTCCAGAACAGCCCATTGCATGTTCCAGCAATTTAACTAGAAACAATTCATTTGATTTCTACCGCACCCCAGAACCATGGCTTTCCCTGTACCAAAATGGACAGGGTTCTTGATTAACATATAACATATAACATATAACAACTACAGCATGGAAACAGGCCTGTCCGGCCCTACCAGTCCACGCCGACCATTCTCCCTGACCTAGTCTCATCTACCTGCACTCAGACCATAACCCTCCAATCCCCTCCTATCCATATACCTATCCAATTTACTCTTAAATAATAAAATCGAGCCAGCCTCCACCACTTCCACCGGCAGCCCATTCCATACAGCCACAACCCTCTGAGTAAAGAAGTTCCCCCTCATGTTACCCCTAAACCTTTGTCCCTCAATTCTGAAGCTATGTCCCCTTGTTGGAATCTTCCCCACTCTCAAAGGGAAAAGCCTACCCATGTCAACTCTGTCCGTCCCTCTCAAAATTTAAAAAACCTCTATCAAGTCCCCCCTCAACCTTCTACGCTCCAAAGAATAAAGACCCAACCTGTTCAACCTCTCTCTGTAGCCTAAGTGCTGAAACCCAGGCAACATTCTAGTAAATCTCCTCTGTACCCTCTCCATTTTGTCGACATCCTTCCTATAATTTGGCGACCAGAACTGCACACCATACTCCAGATTCGGCCTCACCAATGCCCTATACAATTTCAACATTACATCCCAACTTCTATACTCGATGCTCTGATTTATAAAGGCAAGCATACCAAACGCCTTCTTCACCACCCTATCCACATGAGATTCCATCTCATCTATTTCCCATACCTCTGCTCTCACCCCCTCTCCTCCTAGACAGAGCAAGAACACAGATCCCCCAGTCCATACCCTTCATTACATTCAACAACTTGCCCTTCACAAATATTTCTTCGCTCGAACAAGACTCCATCGCCAGACACATTTACCCCTGCCTACTTCCATCAACATTTCAAAAGGATAATTCCCTTTGTGACTCCCTAATCTACTCCTCCAGCCTCAGCTAATATTCCCAATTGTGTCACACAGTCCCATGCAATTGCAGGAGGCAAAGTATCTGTTTCTTTGGTTTCACTGAGGACCTTGTTTTTTTTGTTGTTTTGCAGATCCACCGATCCCCTTAAATAACACACATCTACACTTCCACACTTCACGCTGCCTCGGCAAGGCCACCAGCATAATCAAGGATGAATCTCACCCCAGTCACTCCCTCTTCTCCCAAGAGGCACAGAAGTGTGAAATTGCGCATCTCCCAGATACAGGGACAGTTTCTTCCCAGCTGTTAGCAGGCAACTGATCCATCCTTTCACCAACTAGAGAGCGGTCCTGACCTCCAATCTGCCTCATTGAACACCCTACGGTCTGTCTTCAATCAGTTTTTACTGGACTTTGTCGTGCACTAAACCTTATTCCCTTTATCCTATATCTGTACACAGTGGACAGCTTGATTGTATAGTCTTTTCACTGACTGGATAGCATGCAGTGACAGCTTTTCACTGTACCTCAGTACACATGACAATAATCAACTAAGTTAAACTAAACATGGAGGAGAGGGGGTGATGGCATGTTGGGTTGGAGAGGAGATTGTTGTTCATTTGTTTCTTGTTTATGATTAAACCTGAGTGGAATTGGAGTCAAGAGTTAATAGTGTTTAACAGTCATATCTACTAACAATGAAAGAATGATATTTTTACTTGCACAGCAAAACAGGGCTGAAACACAATGGTTTATTTTATAGTTTTTAGTTTAGAGATAGAGCGCGATACCAGGCCCTTCGGCCCACCGAGTCCGCACCGACCAGAGATCCCCGCACACTTAGACTATCCTACACACCAGGGATAATTTACAATTTTACCAAGCCAATTACCCTACAAACTTGTAGGTCTTTGAAGTGTGGGAGGAAACTGGAGCACCCGGAGAAAACCCACGCAGGTCTCGGGGAGAATGTACAAACTCCGTACAGACAGCACCCGTAGTCAGGATCGAAGCTGGGTCTCTGGCACAGTGGCGCAGAGATCGAACCCGGGTCTCCGGCGCTGTAAGATAGCAAGGCAACTGCTGTGCCACCGTGTCTTGCTTATACATATGGACATACACATAGGTAATATATAAAAAACAAAAGTCAATACGTTAATAACCCCAAAGTCCTTAGTGAAACCCAGAATGTCCATTGCTCATAGGTTAGGCTCGTATAATGGTCGAGAGCCTGAAGATTGTTGAGATGAAGCTACCCTTGAACTTGAAGGTCATGGTTTTCAAACTCCTCCACCTTCTTCCCAATGGACTAATTTGGAATGGGCCATTTCAAATCTGGGTTGCACAAGGATTGCCGTAAGCAACCTCTTATTCAAATTCTTTTGCTAACCCACAATGAACAAATTAACCTATTCAGCATGAGGCACATCAAGATTAAAACTGAAAGCAAATGGATGCACCAAAATATAATGCCCAACATTAGCCACCAATTGCTTTTCCTGAAAAATGGTTTTCATTCTCAAATATATAATTTCTTATCAAATAGTTTGTGGTTGGTTTAGTGTTAAATCACTACATTGTAAGCTTAGTTTGGTTTAGTATAGAGATACAGCGTGGAAAGAGGCCCTTCGGCCCACCGTGCCTGTGCCGGCCCACACCAGTTCTAACCTACACACTAGGGACAATTTACAGAAGCCAATTGACCCACAAACGTGCACGTCTTTGGAATGCGGGATGAAACCGGAGCACCCGGAGAAAACCCACGCGCTCACTGGAAGGACAAACGCCATACAGGCAGCACCCATAGTCGGGATCGAGCCCAGGTCTCTGGCGCTGTAAGGCAGCAACTCTGAGCCAGAGCCAGAACCAGTGAGCCATGGTACCGCCCTTAAAGCATATGCCGTCTGCAGGCATATAATGGAAAAGACAGAGGGTCTGTTTTAGACCGCACATCTTAGGCGAAAGTGATAACATTCAGACTGATCATTAAGCCAGTAATTTGGAAGAAGTGAGGAATCAAATCGCAAATACATTAAAAATGGAAAGCAATCTCTCTCTCTCTCTCTCTCTCTCTCTCTCTCTCTCTCTCTCTCTCTCTCTCTCTCTCTCTCTCTCTCTCTCTCTCTCTCTCTCTCTCTCTCTCTCTCTCTCTCTCTCTCTCCCTCTCCCTCCCTCTCTCCCTCCCTCCTCTCTCTCTCTCTCTCTCTCTCTCTCTCTCTCTCTCTCTCTCTCGCTCTCTCGCTCTCTCTCTCTATTTTAAAAAAAATTAAAATTATCTCTAATTTTCCAGCTTATGCTGTGTAATTTTTGTGATTTGGGCTATATTATTTCCTAATGAAAACACAGCATATTGCAATAGTGGGGAGAATTCAGTGTCTCTGTAAGTGTAATAAAATATAAATAGGTTCCATAAAACCAACATTTTATAAACTGCTGTATGATTTCACTCTACATAACACCCAGAGGAAATCATTTCTACTGTGTTTTTGTTTCCCATTCTACCTCCAACAGGTATTTAGCGATGCTCATGTCCAATAGCACTGCAATATAGGCACCCTTCTTATATAACGTTCCCGTCTACAATGGCACCATCGTAACAAAGCATACAGATCGTAGAACAGTGCAGCACAGAAACAGGCCCTTCAGCCCACAAACGCCCATGCTGAACATGACATCAAGTTAAACTGATCTCCTCTGCTTGTGCATGATCCATATCCATCCATTCCCTACATATCCTTGTGCCTACCCGAAAGCCTCTTAAATGGCCCCTGATCGTACCTGCCACCTCCACCATCCCTGGCAGCAGGTCCCAGGCACCCGCCACCGTCTGTGTAAAAATGACCTTGGGCCAGACTTGGGATTATTCTCTCATTGAAACTGAACCGTAAAATGCTAATGGTGGACTGAAGAAAGAAGATTGTGAACATGGCAGGAAAACCCTGGGGAACGAGTGCTGAAATTCGTGAGGAAGATGTGGAAATGAGAGGAAAGCCAGGAAGTACAGTTTTAGATTTAGATTTAGATTTAGAGATACAGCACAGAAACAGGTCCTTCGGCCCACCGGGTCCGCACCGCCCAGCGATCCCCACACACTAACACTATCCTACACACACTAGGGACAATTTTTACATTTGCCCAGCCAATTAACTTACAAACCTGTACGTCTTTGGAGTGTGGGAGGAAACCGAAGATCTCGGAGAAAACCCACGCAGGTCACGGGGCGAACGTACAAACTCCGTACAGTACAGCACCCGTAGTCAGGATCGAACCCGAGTCTCCGGCGCTGCATTCGCTGTAGGGCAGCAACTCTACCGCTGCGCCACCGTGCCGCACTTTTCATTCGTTACCATGCAGAATAATAGTTTTTGAAAAGAAAAGGAGATATAACGGAAAGGAGATGGGAGTAGTGCAGATGGGGCATGTAGGTCGGCATGGGCAAGTTGGGCAAAAAGGCTTGTTTCCACGCTCTATGACTTCATGACTATATATCATTAGCTCATTGTCATCTAATTAACCAATGGAAGGATTATTGAGTGTGCTCCAGCAAAAGGTCAGGGCAAAGAATACCACATTCACACATTGCCTTCATCAGGTCTTTCTGGTATGCTTACTTACTTACTTTATTACAGACTCAGGCACCAGAGAAAAGACAAGACATTACATAGAATAAATTACATACAAAAGCACAATAAATTACGTACAAAAGCACAATACAAGATTTAAAACCAAGAATAAAAAAAATCAGTGTCCTACAACGAGACAATTATACCAATGTGTCCACAGCTGGGATTGGTAGAGTGTAGTGCTAAACCTTATGTTTGATAAGGCCAAGATCATTTCATTTTCAGTCATTAATCCGGCAAATAAATTTATACATAAGTTTTATTAAGACAGTTTGTAAAGTATTGACTCCTGCAGCCACAACCATTTCACTTGCACTGTACCATCTACGTCTCCAAAGTCGTATTCTCACAGCATCATTATAAGCTACTTCAAGTCTCCGACTACATCCTATCTTTGTCCCGCCCCCTCCCCTGACATTAGTCTGAAGAAGGGTCTCGACCAGAAACGTCACCCATTCCTTCTCTCCTGAGATGCTGCCTGACCCGCTGAGTTACTCCAGCATTTTATGTCTACCTTGTGTAAGAGGATGTATGCTTGTGCATACATCATGCGGTGTTGCCTATAAATATCCTCATCATCTGCCATTTGTTCTGGAATAAAATGTCCAAGATATTTTACCTTATTACAGACACTAAGATTATAATCAGACAATTTAAAATCAGGAAATTTTAGACATTTATCCTCTTTGGTTCTACAAATCATAACAACACTCTTACCGGTATTATATTTGATATCATGTTCCACGCCAGACACAGCACATATAGTAAGGAGCTGCTGGAGTCCAGCGCTAGATGGACTAAGGACCACTAGATCATCTGCATACATAATATGGTTCACTAGAGTATTACCAATCATGCACCCAGTATTACAGGCTATCAATTGCTTGCACAGATCATCAATATAGAGATTAGATTTTTTACATTTAGAGAGATACAGCGCAGAAACAGGCCCTTCGGCCCACCGGATCTGCGCCGCCCAGCGATCCCCGCACATTAACACCAGGGACAATTTTTACATTTGCCCAGCCAATTAACCTATATACCTGTACGTCTTTGGAGTGTGGGAGGAAACCGAAGACCTCGGAGAAACCCCACGCAGGTCACGGGGAGAACGTACAAACTCCGTATCGACGGCGCCCGTAGTCAGGACCGAACCTGAGTCTCCGGCGCTGCATTCGCTGTAAGGCAGCAACACTACCGCTGCACCACCATGCCGCCCTAATTAAAGAGAACTGGGGACAAAATTCCCCCTTGTCTGACATCATTGCTAACCCCAAAATGGGGCTGAGACCCAATTGCCCCATTTTACTTGCATAGTCTGCTTGGGATACCAGTAAGCCAGAATTCTCACAATGTATTTGGGCACCCCACTTTGACTCAATTTAACAAACAACTTTCTATGCTTAACACGATCAAAGGCTTTGGAAGCATCAATAAAACACATAAGAACTGATGAGTTTTAAACCTCTATATTTGTTTACAATTTCCTTTAAGGCATATATACACAAGTCAGTGCCATGTTTAGCTTTAAGACCAAACTGGTTATCTGCGGAGTTAACAAACTCATTTAATCTATCCAGCAGAATTCTATCTAGGACTTTTGACAGTGTGCTGGCTAAAGCTAAGGGCCTGTAATTATCATGGCTACCTACTCTACCAGCTTTGGCCTCAGTGAATCGCACTAACAGAACAGACAACACTGAGTCTGGTAACAAGGCATGAATCTTAAAGCCAGTAAAACAAATAGCAAGGAGGGGAGCTATCCTCATAGAAACATAGAAACATAGAAAATAGGTGCAGGAGTAGGCCATTCGGCCCTTCGAGCCTGCACCGCCATTCAATATGATCATGGCTGATCATCCAGCTCAGTAACCTGTACCTGCCTTCTCTCCATACCCTACCCCATGATCCCTTTAGCCACAAGGGCCACATCTAACTCCCTCTTAAATATAGCCAATGAACTGGCCTCAACTACCTTCTGTGGCAGAGAATTCCACAGACTCACCACTCTCTGTGTGAAGAAATGTTTTCTCATCTCGGTCCTAAAAGACTTCCCCCTTATCCTTAAGCTGTAACCCCTAGTTCTGGACTTCCCCAACATCGGGAACAATCTTCCCGCATCTAGCCTCTCCAACCCCTTAAGAATTTTATATGTTCCTATAAGATCCCCCCTCAGTCTTCTAAATTCCAGCGAGTATAAGCCTAGTCTATCCAGTCTTTCTTCATATGAAAGTGCTGCCATCCCAGGGATCAATCTGGTGAACCTTCTCTGTACTCCCTCTAAGGCTATTGAACATGTTCAGCAGAAATATGATCTAAACCACTTGCTTTGTTGTCGGACAGTTTGTTGTTTATAGCTTGGTGCACCTCATGTGACATAATCACCATTGAATAATTGCTCTCAATATTGTCCACACTTCGGACACAGTTGAATAAAGTACTATAATGCTGTTGCCATAACTCCGCAATATTGTCTGTTCTGGAGATTCCATCTACAGTGCATGGCAGATCCTGGATGGGGATTGTAATATAATTGTATAATAGTTTCAATTGGTATATTTGTTTGTGTAGTATTCTGGTGGTGGGTTCTGTTTTGGTTTTATTGTATTGTATAGTGTGATGTCTTGAGAGGTCGGGAGCTTTTCTCTTGAAGGTTGGGAGGTGTGGGTGCCGGAAATGAAGACAGAAAAGTTCTTGTTTTCAAACTTAAATTCCATATATTTAGTCTTTTCCAAAAACAGGTAAACTTAATTGTTTGCAGACAGGTACACAAAACCCAAACAGGTAGTTAAATCAAAACTGTAGCTTGCTGCCTTCTTACAAAATATAACTCAAACGCTGCTTCTTTCCCTGTCTGCTCTAGTTGTTGTCTCTCTTTTTAAATAAGCTGCTTCCCTTCCCTTTTAGCTCTCTCACTGAGGCTATCAGCTCAACTGGTTCAGCTGGGCAGCAATCAGTGTCAGCAGCAATCAGTGTCAGCAGCAATCAGTGTCAGCAGCAATCAGTGTCAGCAGCAATCAGTGTCAGCAGCAATCAGTGTCAGCAGGGCAGGCAGCCCTGCTGACTATGGGTTTTGTAGTCTTTTGCTGGCAGCCATGATGGTTTGTAGTCCTTGTTGCATCCACCGGGAGGAAATGTATCTCCCCTCTATGACTCTACCTCTCATGATATCACAATATATTATTTTAATATTTGAATAAATATTTTTGATTAAAAAAAACCAAAAAACTGGTTACCTAGGAGAGGGATTATGCGCTGTCCACAGGCACCCTGGGGGATTTCTGGGACCGCTGGGTACCACGGGGGATTGGATGCATCCTGGATAGGGATTGTAATATAGTTGTATAATAGTTCCATTTGGTACATTTGTTTGTATTGTATTCTGGTGGTGGGTTCTGTTTTGTTTTATTGTATTGTAAATATTGTTAAAAAAAACAACCCAAAAAAACCAAAAAAAGAAACAGTGCATGGTAGAGATATTTTGCAGTTGTTAAGAAATCTCACTTCTTTCCAAAGATCAGCAGCATTGTCACTTGGCAGCTTCTTAGCCCATGGAATCAGCCCTCATGGCTTGCACATTTTTACAGATGAAGCGAACAGCAAACTTATATCTTCCATCGGTGAGCTTCTTGTACTCGAGCACAGGCGCTTGTCTGGGTCTACCCATGATTTAGTGGCTTCATGGGCTTCAGCATAATGCTCAGCTACATACTTATTCCAGCCAGGCCTGATGTAATGTGTCTTATTTTTATGCTTGCAGTAGGGCTTACTGCCTACATATAAAGCGCTTACTATCCCCTTCATTTTGTCCCTTTTTTTAATTTTAAATTGTACGGTGAAAGCATAATGGTATTATCAACTTTTTCATAACTTTTCCATCAAGTCAGCCACAACTTTCTCATCTCTAAAGGGCAAAAGGAACCCCCATGGTTTCAATCTCTCTTTTGGCTTTTAATGCGTCAACTACTGGTAGCATCCTTAATGAATCGTTACTGCGTGAGTTGATGGTTTTATCTCCTTCCCATAATAGTTTGCCCAGAGCTACACAACGCGACAGCCTAAAATTTGTATCTTCTTATTATTACTTACTTTCTTTTGTTTTCTTTGTCTCGGAGGAGACAAAGCCAAGCTTTCGATGATCTGAAACGTGAAGAGGTCGGTCACTAGACCTGAAATCTTCTGATTGCTCCAACTTATCCAAAGATCACGTTCTTTGGCCTTTCCAAACTATTCACCAAGTTTGTCGTGCATCGCCACATTGGTGTGGGAACATTGGCTGTTTCAAAGGGAGGAGGAAGGTGCAGCTAAAGATCATGTCAAGGTGACATTTTCCTTGATTTAAAGACCAAAGTGCTGGAGGAACTCAATGGGACACAGCAGCATCTGTGGAGAGAAAGTCCATTCCTTCCACTGATTCTGCCTGACCCATTGAGTTCCTCCAGCACTTTGCTTTTTGATCTGCAGTTCCTTGTGCATCTTTGAATTACATTTGTGTTATGTGACAAGCTGCAGTTAGATAATGAGATAATGGTGCTTTATCGGCACATCAAAGAAATCTGATTTTCATTCCCCTGGCTCAGATGTACAGGGAAGGGGTCTTTAGACTTTTGAGATACAATGTGGAAACAGGCCCTTCGGTCCACCAAGTCCACGCCAACTATATGTTAACCCCATACACTATCCTACACACTGGGGACGATTTTACAATTTTATTGAAGCCAATTAACCTACAAACCAGCATGTATTTGGAGTGTGGGAGGAAACAGGAGCACCCAGAGAAAACCCACGCAAGTCACAGGGAGAACATACAAACTCCGTACAGACAGCACCTGCAGTCAGGATCGCAGCTGGAACCCTCGCACGATGGTGCAGCGGTAGAGTTGCTGCTTTACAGCACCAAAGACCTGGGTTCGATCCTGAATACCGTGTGGGTATTCCCCAGGTGCTCCGGTTTCTTCCCAAACTCCAAAGACATACAGGGTTGTAGGTTAATTGGCTTCAGTAAAGATTGTAAATTGTTCCTAGTGTGTAGGATAGTGCTAGCGTGCGGGGATTGCTGGTCAGCACGGACCCGGTGGGCTGAAGGCCCTCTTTCCATACTGTATCTCTAAACTAGATTAAACTAACTTTGGTTGTAACCTTTGTTATTTCGTTTTGCAATGGCATTTGTCAGTTTTTATTCATTTTGAAGTCGAAGGTAATTGCACAGTTATTATTTTTTAAGTCAGTCAACAATAACTTTGGCAGCAGGAATGCCACAAGAGTAATGTAACTTCCAACTGGTGCTTGACGTTGAGTTAACAATCCTGCTGAGTGTGATATATTAAAGGATTCGGAGGAGGTCTCAACATAAACATCCCTGATCTGCACGGGAGAGGAAAGCAGGTAGCTGAATGATTCCACTTGGTTACCCAACCTAGTCTGAACACACACTGTGATGCAAGACTGTTATGTGGCTGAATGACTAGCCATAACTGGTCTGCACAGCATCAAAAATATATATTTTGGGATTCTAAGCTCTGCTGCATGAATAATTGAACTACCAAGCAAAGTTGACTGCAAATAAGGGCAGGTAAATATTCTACACTCTGTACACTTCCTATTCTATACTTTACCTCTTACATGAGAGAAATAGATCGGGTAGATGCACAGAATCTCTTGCCCAGAGTAAGGGAATCGAGGACCAGAGGACATTGGTTCAAGGGGAAGGGGAAAAGATTTAATAGGAATCTGAGGGGTAACTTTTTCACACTAAGGATGGACCAAGCTGCCAGAGGAGGTAGTTGAGGCTGGGATAATCCCAAAGTTTAAGAAACAGTTAGACAGGTACGTGGATAGGATAGGTTTGGAGGGATATGGACCAAGCGCTGGCAGGTGGGACTAGTGTAGCTGGGACATGTTGGCCAGTGTGGGCAAGTTGGGCCGAAGGGCCTTTTTCTACACTGTATCACTCTATGACTTGATGGCTCTATTTGCGCAGATATTTACAAGCCTGCATAACGAAAATGCGTTACTACCCACAATAAATGGCATCATATGAAATCAAATTACTTCTTAGAACCAGCGGACACGGTTAAAGTTCTCTGCTTCTTCATCAGCATTTGGGAAATACAAACCATTTAAAATGCTTTCTGCAAAATTCTCATTGTGTTCCAAGCATTATCATATCATATCATATCATATCATATATATACAGCCGGAAACAGGCCTTTTCGGCCCACCAAGTCCGTGCCGCCCAGCAATCCCCGTACATTAACACTATCCTACACCCACTAGGGACAATTTTTACATTTACCCAGCCAATTAACCTACATACCCGTACGTCTTTGGAGACGTTCTCATTGTATTCCATGCATTTGGTGACTCTAAAGGCTTGTTAGCACCCACATCTTTGTTAGAATCTATTACTTCCTGGACTCATCGCATTGGAGTTTACAATTAGTTTCTTTATCAGGAAAATTGCCTCTTCTGGCCCCTTCAATACCCCAGCAAACATTCTGAAAAATACAATGCTTAGAACTATATTCAGCATTCTATATCTTTCTCATCCCTCTACCTTTTGTAATTGTGTTTGGCTTGGTGTAATCGCAGTGTATTCATAGTGTATTTGTGGTATATTTATAGTGTAATCGTGATGAAAACGTGGTGTAATTTAGTTTAGTGTAATTAAATTTAGAGATACAGCCCGGAAACAGGCCCTTCAGCCCACCGAGTCCGCACCGACCAGCGATCCCCGCACATTAACACTATGCTACACGCACCAGGGGCAATTTTACACACACACCAAGCGAATTAACCTACAAACCTGTATGTCTTTGGAGTGTTGGAGGAAACCGAAGTTCCCGGTGAAAACCCACGTGGTCATGGGGAGAACGTACAAACTCTGTACAGACAGCACCCGTGATCAGGATCGAACCTGGGTCTCCGGTGCTGCAAGCGCTGTAAGGCAGCAACTCTACCGCTGCGCCACCGTGTCGCCCAATTGTGGTTTAATCATGGCCTGATCGTTGTGGAATCATTGTGTAATCGTCGTGTGATTGTATTATATTCATGGAGTATTATCTGATTCATGCTGGATTCATGGTGTGTTTTTAGTGTATTATCTGATTTGATTGAATAGTTTTGTTTAGTTTGCAGCTACAGCGCGAAAACAGGCCCTTCGGCCAACCGGGTCCGCACCGGCCAGCAATCCTCGCACATTAACACTACCCTGCACACACCAGGGACAATTTTACATTTTTGTACATTAATACCAAGCCAATTAACCTACAAACCTGTACGTCTTTGGAGAGTGGGAGGAAACAGAAGATCTCGGAGAATACCCATGCAGTCACGGGGAGAACGTACAAACTCTGTACAGACAGCACCCGTAGTCAGGATCGATCCCGGATCTCATTGTGTCCCATGTGTTAATTCCATGCATTTGTTTTCTCTAAAGGCTTTGGACCACCTACATCTTTATTAGTATAAGAAAATAACTGCAGATGCTGGTACAAATCGAAGGTATTTATTCACAAAATGCTGGAGTAACTCAGCAGGTCAGGCAGCATCTCGGGAGAGAAGGAATGGGTGACGTTTCGGGTCGGAACCCTTCTTCAGACTGTACATTTATATCAGTCTGAAGAAGGGTTTCGACCCGAAACGTCACCCATTCCTTCTCTCCCGAGATGCTGCCTGACCTGCTGAGTTACTCCAGCATTTTGTGAATAAATACATCTTTATTAGGGTCTATCACTTCCTGGACTCTCATCGCAATGGGGTTTAAAACCTTGTTTGCTTTTAAAGCTGAAGGGTCTATGAATATTTAAGCTGTACGTCTCTATGAATAAGTTAAGATGTAACGGCTGTAGGAAATTTTCCCGTTAGCAAAGAAAGATACACATTGCCGAAACTGCTCAATTTTGGTCAAAATTAATGTTCTGGAAGGCTGCAGAAGTCATTGAGACTCAGTACTGCCAGCCCATGGAATATGACTTGAATATCCAGACCGAATAGCCAATAAATTTGACGTGGTTTACTGGAGCAGTGCTTGCAACCCCAGGGATGGCATGACAACATGCTGAGGGATTTCAATTCTGCCTCCTTTTTTTCTCAGCCATTTGTAACAACAAACCACATGTCCTGAGGGTTTGCAAAAAGGTCTCTCGCATGGAACGGCAAAGACTGTAACCTGTTTTAATTCAGCGTTCGTCAAAGAGCAGAGGAATAAACAGGGGGATTTTGCGTTTGAGTGAAATCCTAGCCTAGAAATTGAATTCCCTCGTGGCTGTTTCTATGCACGTAATTGACAACAATTGATTTAATCCAGGACAGATCATGCAAGTGACAATCTACAGGTGAAGTCAAACCCGTCATGAAATTGGAATGTGACACATTTCCGTGTGTTAATTATGTTACTGCGCATAATATTTATTCAGTGTTAGATATACATCGTATTATATCATTAATCATGTAAAATGTCAATTACTATCCTTCCCAATGAAAAATTGAAACTGCAATCTGCAATCCACTATCATCATGGAACTGTCAATATCTGGGGGACATTTTTGTAATCGTTATTTCAAGGGACACTCTGCAGACTTGCTCGACCTGACTAGTGCCTCTACTTCCTTAGAAGGCTTAGGAAGTTCAGCATGTCCCTTACAACTCTCACCTGCTTCTACAGATGCACCACAGAAAGCATTTTATCGGGATGCATCGCGGCTTGGTTTGGGAACAACTCCATCCAAGAGCGCACGAAATTGCAGCGAATTGTGGACGCAGCCCAGACCGCCGCACAAACTAACGTCCCTTCTATTGAAGCAATTTATACCTCACGCTGCCTCGGCAAGGCCAGCAGCATAAACTGAATGGGTCTGAACAGAAAGGAAAAAACACAAATAGCAGAAAGAAAAAAACTGACTGAACAGAAAGAATAGGTGACGTTTTGGCTTGAGGCATTCTTCACACTGAAGAAGGGTCTCGACCCGAAAAGTCACCTGTTTCCTTTTCTCCAGAGATGCCGTCTGACCCGCTGAGTAACTCCAGCTTTTTGTGTCTATCATCTGATTACACTCGCAACCCGCATGACATATGATGAAAGAATGAAAGAATGGGTCGACTAGGCTTGTATTCACTGGAATTTAGAAGGATGAGAGGGGATCCTATAGAAACATATAAAATTCTTAAGGGATTGGACAGGCTTGATGCAGGAAAAATATTCCCAATGTTGGGCGGTGTCCAGAACCAGGGGGTCGCAGTTTAAGAATATGGGGTAGGCCATTAAGGACTGAGGTAAGGAAAAACATTTTCACCCAGAGAGTTGTGAATCTGTGAAATTCTCTGCCACAGAAGGCAGTGGATGCCAATTCACTGGATGTTTTCAAGAGGGAGTTAGATTTAGCTCTTTGGGCTAACGGAATCAAAGGATATGGGGACAATAGACAATAGACAATAGGTGCAGGAGTAGGCCATTCGGCACTTCGAGCCAGCACCGCCATTCAATGTGATCATGGTTGATCATTCTCAATCAGTACCCCGTTCCTGCCTTCTCCCCATACCATCTGACTCTGCTATCCTTAAGAGCTCTATCTAGCTCTCTCTTGAATGCATTTAGAGAATTGGCTCCACTGCCTTCTGAGGCAGAGAATTCCACAGATTCACAACTCTCTGACTGAAAAAGTTTTTCCTCATCTCCGTTCTAAATGGCCTACCCCTTATTCTTAAACTGTGGCCCCTGGTTCTTGACTCCCGCAACATTGGGAACATGTTTCCTGCCTCTAACGTGTCCAACCCCTTAATAACCTTATACGTTTCGATAAGATCCCCTCTCATCCTTCTAAATTCCAGTGTATACAAGCCTGGTCGCTCCAGTCTTTCAACATATGACAGAAAAAGCAGGAACTGGGTACTGATTTTGGATGACCAGCCATGATCATATTGAATGGTGCTGCTGGCTCGAAGGACCGAATGGCCTACTCTTGCACCTATTTTCTACATTTCTATGTTTACATGCCGTTCCTTCCTACACATAGAACCATACACAGTCACACTGGGGTAACCCGAAGCTGAACATCCTTTCCCGAGTGCAGTAATTCCCAACTGAACTGGATTGTTTGGGTACAATAATGCGTCTGATCACACCATGTAATGCCAATCATTTCATCGGGTGTTGCCTACAAATATACATGCAACACGAAGCCTCTCAGTGCTTTAATTGGAACAAACAGAGCCACTCCGAGCAGGTAACTCCGAGTGCGGTCTTGCAAACCATTCAGTTGTACTGATTGGTGTTTAAAAGTACAGCTATCACACGAAAGCAATTTCAAATAAACTAGCTGCAAATTTATTCCCAAAGGAAATCCTGGATACAGTTCAAACACTCTTATTTAAGTCCCACTGAGAGTTCATTACACTGATTTTTTTTCACGTTACATATAATTCATTCAAGCTGTGCCACTCGAAACTTTCAAGCATCCATTTTTCCTGGGACTTACACATCGTGTGTTAAATGCCTTTACATTTGTATTGGTAAATGAAGTACACACAAGTCAATATAGAAATTGTAAAATTAAATTCCTTTCCGGCATAGTTATTTTCAAGTTTTCACAGGTAGTATTTGCAACACCTTCATGATATCCCAATGGGAAGGTTCACTTGCACCTCCTCCAAACTCATCTCCCTGTACAAGTTGTTCAAGGTGTGGACTCTTATACATTGGCGAGACCAAATTATAAACCGGGCGATCGTTTAGCTGCACACCTATGCACCTGAGTGGAGGAACAGCATCTCATTGTTCGCTTAGGCAGCTTACAGCCCAGTCGTTATGAGTATTGATTTCTCTAACGTCAAGTAACCCCTGTATTCCCTCTTTCTCCATCCCTCCCCCACCCAAGTCACACCAGATTTTCATTCTCACCTAGCTACAGCTAACAAAAAACGGTTTCCTTTATATTGTTACTTTCTTGCATCACTTTCATTCATTTGTTCTAGATCTCTATACATCATTGTCTATCTCTCTTGTTTCCCTTTCCCATGACTTTCAGTCTGAAGAAGGGTCTCGATCCAAAACGTCACCCTTTCCAACTCTCCAAAGATGCTGAGTTACTCCATAATTTTGTGTCTATCTTCGGTTTAAACCAGCATCTGCAGTTCCTTCTTACACAATGGGCAGTGTAAAGAAATGAACAACAAATTGAACATCAGATTAGCATGCAGTTACATAAAGTTGCCTTGTTTTGTTTCCAGTTTTAGCCAGTTCCCAAAATACAAGTGACACACCTCCAGCATAAAAATAAACGCATGTGATCGGAAATTGTACCATTTAAAATTATTGCCCCCAGCAGCATGGAGGTCCAGCTTAGAGTTGCTGCCTTACAGCGCCAGAGACCCGGGTTCATTGGTAAAAGTACAAATCGCTGGAATAAACAGAAAGGTGTAGGAATATTTAATATTTAATGTGTAAGAAGGAACTGCAGATGCTGGTTTAAACCGAAAATAGACACAATAGCAGGAGTAACTCAGAGGGACAGGCAGCATCTCTGGAGAAAAGGAATGGGTGACGTTTCAGTTCGAGACCCTTCTTCAGGTCACAGGGAGAACATACAAATTGCGTACAGACAGCACCCGTAGTCAAACTTTGCCAACCCAAACGTGCCCTGGTGATCCAGATCCACTGTTTACTGTTAATTCTCTACCCATGCTAATATAAACATAACACAAAAAGTAAGGAAATTTGTGTTTGGTAGATTATTTCTTTGTTGTAACAATGCTTCTTGGCAATAAATCTTATACCGTTGGAAAGCCTGTTTATTTCCCTTTTAAATGGTGCCACATTTGTAAGGAACATGCATTTGTGGGATGAGCAGCAGAGCTGAGTATATGGGTTGCGCCCATGAAAAATGTGCCAAATCCTCTCTGCCAATGCCAAACAGCTTATTCTGCTGTTGCTATTGACTCTTGTTTTGAGCTTCTGGTACCCCCAGGTGCTGACAATCAGGTCACTGATTGGCACCTGATTGGCAGCATCTGTGAGCATGGGCCCTGCTACAGTGGTCAGTAGGTGTCTGCTCCAAGAATCGGCATGCCACGTTTGACTGATCTGGATAGGACCCGTGCGATAGGGCAACTTCAAGCTGGTGTTCCGCAAAACCAAGTTGCGGCATTATTTGGAGTGAGCCCTAGTACCATCTCCAAAGTGAAGGCCAAGTTCCATATAACGGGGGATGACAGAGACAGGCCGCGAAGTGGGCGTCCCAAGAAGACGACACCCGAAGAAGACCGTTTCCTCACCCTGTCAGCACTTAGGAACCGTAGGCTGTCTTCTACAGATTTGCAGTCAAGGTTTGCAGGACGATATGGCCGACGGCTCTCTGCCCAGACAATTCGGAGCAGACTGCACGCAGCCGATCTCTGGTCTCATAGGGCTGCCAGGAGGCCTGCCATGACTGCCCTTCACCGTCAGGCCCGTTTGCGCTGGTGTCGGCAACACGTGCACTGGAACCTGAACATGTGGAGGAACGTTATGTTCAGCGATGAGTCCAGATTCTGCCTACGGCAGTTGGATCATAGGGTCAAAGTGTGGAGAAGACATGGAGAACGCTATGCTGATTGCTGCACCGATAGAGTAACATCTTTTGGTGGAGGCAGCATGATGGTGTGGGGCGGCATCTCCCTCACTGGAAAGATGAGGCTTGTCATCATTGGAGGCAATCTCAATGCAGAGAGATATCGAGATGAGATTCTGCAACCAGTGGCAATCCCATATCTCCACAGTCTGGGACCGAACTCTATCCTCCAAGATGACAATGCTCGCCCCCACAGAGCAGGGTTTCTCAGAGACTACCTCCAGAATTTGGGAGTGGAGAGGATGGAATGGCCTGCCAGCAGTCCTGACCTCAACCCCATTGAACACTTGTGGGATCAGCTTGGGCGTGCTGTTCGTGCCAGAGTGACCAACACAACCACGTTGGCTGACTTGCGACAAATGCTGGTTGAAGAATGGAATGCCATCCCACAACAGTGTGTGACCAGGCTGGTGACCAGCATGAGGAGGAGGTGCCAGGCTGTTGTGGCTGTGTATGGTTCTTCCACACGCTACTGAGGCTCCTGTTTATTAAATGAATAAATTGTTAAATTGCCAATATGTCTTGTTTCTTCAGACTTCAATCATCCAATCCACCAAACAACACCGAACAAGAGTCAATGGCAGAATAAGCTGTTTGGCATTGGCAGAGAAGATTTGGCACATTTTTCATGGGCGCAACCCATATACTCAGCTCTGCTGCTCATCCCACAAATGCATGTTCCTTACAAATGTGACACCAACGGTATAAGATTTATTGCCAAGAAGCATTGTTACAACAAAGAAATAATCTACCAAACACAAATTTCCTTACTTTTTGTGCTATGTTTATAATACAATGTTCCTTCTTCCACATTTCTTTTAACATTTCTCTTTTCGCCTCTGCTCACACTTGGCAACAGATAACTACAGAACAATTAGAAGAGGTGAGTCGTCTACTTACTGCTTCCGTTCCTCATCGGCAAGTTCCTGAAAAACATAAAAGAACATAATGACAATGTATTGCTAATGGCTCAGCCTTTCTGTTGTCGTTTGGAATGATAGAAATGCAAACAGATTGAATGCAACATAAAACTAGATAACACATTCTATTCTCCTGATATTTGCATAATGGTATGCAATCAATCTGTCCTCATAATCACAAGATAACGAAAAAAAAAAAATCCAGTCTTCAAGGCCTCCAGAATAGTAAAAGCTTTGATGCAGTCACTGGCTGGTAAATTGTAGCTAAACTAATTAGGACCAGTAATTCATAGCCAATGGCTTGTCATCTTGTACCTTGCCTCTGAAATATTGACAACATCAGGTTTTACTCCAGCCTGGACACAGCGCACCCTCCCACAAGCTCATTTTTTCTTCTTTTAATGATTTCCTGACACGCAGCATAACTCAGGAGTAATTACGGGAGAGACTGTGCCACTGACTCAGCCTGAGTGCATTCATTTCAGGGCCCACTCTCTGCACCGTGAATGGAGATAGAATGAATAAAATGATCCGGATTTAATTAGACAGTGAGTAATTGGAAGTTTTGAAGATTCTAATGTCAGAACGACATTATTGACATCCTATTTGCATAATCAAATATTCATATCAGGTATTCATTTGATCCTGAAAGTTCCCAGACACTTGATATCGTGCTTGCATACATTTCCATTTCTTATAAACATGTCATGACATTTCATGCAGAATAATTATTAAAGCTAAATTAAAAATGTTCCCATTCCTGGCTCGAAAATGGTTGGCAAGCCAACTGCTCAACTTGACTACGGTTCTGTGACGGTGTTTACGAATATACAGATGGTCCCTTGGTCAAGCAAACTTTGTTTCCTGACAAGCTGACAACTCTTCAGTTACGTCGAGCTTGCCGTCGTACTAGGTACAACTTTTGTTCTTAACTATCGCAAACCTCTTGATGGCACGTGGCCAGGCAAGGAAAACTCCACACTCTGGTGAGGCCCTTTGTGTGGCAAGGACTTCTGTAGATACACCCGGTGATACTGGATCGCAAGGTGGCTCTACCGCTGCCCTGTGATGCTCCTGAGGTCCACTCTCCCAATTCTGTACAGATTTAGTTTAGTTTAGTTCAGTTTAGAGATACAGCGCGGAAACAGGCATTTTGGCCCACTGAGTCCACGCCGACCAGCGATCCCGGCACATTAACACCATCCTACACACAATAGGGACAATTTAGACTTGTACCAAGCCAATTGACCTACAATAGACAATAGACAATAGGTGCAGGAGGAGGCCATTCGGCCCTTCGAGCCAGCACCGCCATTCAATGTGATCATGGCTGATCATTCTCAATCAGTACCCCGTTCCTGCCTTCTCCCCATACCCTCTGACTCCGCTGTCCTTAAGAGCTCTATCTAGCTCTCTCTTGAATGCATCCAGAGAATTGGCCTCCACTGCCTTCTGAGGCAGAGAATTCCACAGATTCACAACTCTCTGACTGAAAACGTTTTTCCTCATCTCAGTTCTAAATGGCCTACCCCTTATTCTTAAACTGTGCCCCCTTGTTCTGGACTCCCCCAACATTGGGAACATGTTTCCTGCCTCTAACGTGTCCAACCCCTTAATAATCTTATATGTTTCGATAAGATCTCCTCTCATCCTTCTAAATTCCAGTGTATACAAGCCTAGTCGCTCCAGTCTTTCAACATATGATAGTCCCGCCATTCCGGAAATTAACCTTGTAAACCTATGCTGCACGCCCTCAAACCGGCACGTCTTTGGAGTGTGGGAGGAAACCAAAGATCTCGGGGAAAAACCACACAGCTCACGGGGAGAACGTACAAACCCCGTACAGACAGCAGCCGTAGTCAGGATCGATCCCGGTCCCTGGCGCTGTAAGGCAGCAACTCTACCGCTGTGCCACCGTGCCGTGCTGCCAAATCTTGTGTCGGAAGAAACTGCAGATGCTGGTTTACACCGATGATAGACACAAAAAGCTGGAGTAACTCAGCGGGACAGGCAGCATCTCTAGAGAGAAGGAATGGATGACGTTTCGGGTCGAGACTCTTCTTCAGATTGAGAGTTACGGGGAGGGAAACTAGAGATATGGAAGGGCAAGGTGTGAAAATGAGAGATCAAAGCAGTCAACGATCAAGGAAAATGTAGAATGACTCATTGTTAGCTGAGGGGAAGTTGACAACGAGGCGTACAAGCAGTAAAATTAATCAGGAGGACAGTGAAACTAGTCGGAGAACTAGGGTGGGGTAGGGACGGAGAGAGAGGAAAAGCAAGGGTTACTTGAAGTTAGAGAAATTAATATTTATACCGCAGGGTTACAGCCAGTTTCTGCCTCCCCTGACTCTCAGTCCGATGAAGTGTCTCGACCCAGAACATCACCCATTCCTTCTCTCCAGAGTTTAGATTTTTTTAGATTTAGAGATACAGCGCAGAAACAGGCCCTTCGGCCCACCGGGTCTGCGCCGCCCAGCGATCCCCGCACACTAACACTATCCTACACCCACTAGGGATAATTTTTACATTTGCCCAGCCAATTAACCTACATACCTGTACGTCTCTGGTGTGTGGGAGGGAACCGAAGATCTCGGAGAAAACCCACGCAGGACACGGGGAGAACGTACAAACTCCGTACAGACGGCGCCCATAGTCAGGATCGAACCTGAGTCTCCGGCGCTGCATTCGCTGTAAGGCAGCAACTCTACCGCTGCGCCACCGTGCCGTCCTTTGCTGCCTGTCCCGCTGAGTTACGCCAGCCTTTTGTGTCTATCTTCTATACAAATCCTGCTGGTGGTGAGGCTCCATTTCTCCAGCAGAGCTTTGAGGAAATGAACCTTTTGATACCTGGGTAAACATATTTTCCCCCCTCAGCCAACTCCACAAAAACAATA